>NC_062569.1:49722777-50028888 GCF_022837055.1 Prionailurus viverrinus
TCAGATGCAGAAACGCTATAATCAGTACCACTGTTTTCTATGTCTCTCCACATAAATATGTACACATTATCATTAAGATGACCTTACTAATTAGGCACATATAAATTAGCATATGAATAGATTTGAGTTGCTTTGCATTGGGATAAGACATGCATTCATTATTTAATGCTCATTTTGTGGCCACACACACACACACACAACAAAAACTCCTAACTTCAAGAGCTAAAGAGTACTCAATATTATTTTCCATTAAGCTAAGAGAATTATGATTACTTAAAGTATTTATTAGAAATTAGGGGCGCCTGGGTGGCGCAGTCGGTTAAGCGTCCGACTTCAGCCAGGTCAAGATCTCGTGGTCCGTGAGTTCGAGCCCCGCGTCGGGCTCTGGGCTGATGGCTCGGAGCCTGGAGCCTGTTTCTGATTCTGTGTCTCCCTCTCTCTCTGCCCCTCCCTTGTTCATGCTCTGTCTCTCTCTGTCCCAAAAATAAATAAATAAAAAACGTTGAAAACATTAAAAAAAAAAGAAATTATATTCCTCTAGGGGCACCTGGGTGGCTCAGTCGATTAAGTGTCCAATTCTTGGTTTCGTCTCAGGTCATGATCTCATAGTTTGTGAGTTCGAGCCCTGCATCGGGCACTGTGTTGACAATGCAGAGCCTGCTTGGGATTCTCTCTCTGTCCCTCTCTCTTGGCCCCTCCCTTGGTCTCTCTCTTTCTCTCTCTCAAAAATAAATAAATAAAAACTTTTTAAAAATTAAGAAAAGAAATTATATTCCTCTAAACCAAATACACCTGTAACACCATTAAACCACTCACTGAGTTTATTTTCTAGCTATGGGTGGTTATTATAAGGATGCGTTGTTCACTTGCTAAGAAAACCACAGTTTCTCATGTTCCCTCATGTGAAATTACTTTTTTTTTATTGTCACCATTTGAAGAAGGAATCAACACAAAAGGTAAGAAAATCTGTACACAGAAAAAGATACACTTGTGGAATGGGAAAAACAAAAAAGACAGATCTGAGGGAAGAATCCTGGAGGTTTGTAATGGACAGAAGACTCACCAAAATGTCATTTTTCCTTCACTAAGACTTGTTGGGAAAATGAGAGATTTTTAATTTACATTTCATTCCACTAAAATTAAAATTAGATTGAAAAGCCACATGACTGTACTTCATTTCTATAAGCATATTCAGTAACTGAACAAAACAGAAATGAGAAGGGAAGAGGGTAAAGGAAAGAAGAGCAGAAAAGTCCAGGGTAAGAACACCTGTGACTAGGATTTCTCAACTCAACACAAGGCAAATAATAGGTGAAAAACAGTGAAAAGTCCGTCCTTCTGAAATCCCTGCTCTCTCTGCTAAAACTTCAATTTGTGCATGAAATTATTTTCATCAAAGTTGGGGTGCCTGGGTGGCTCAGTCAGTTAAGTGTCTGACTCTTGATTTCTACTCAGGTCATGATCTCACAGTTCATGAGTTCAAAGCCCCACATCAGGCTCTGCACTCTGGGATTCTCTCTCTCTCTCTCTCTCTCTCTCTCTCTCTCTCTCTCTCTGCCCCTTCCCCACTCTATCTGGGGTGCTCTCGCTCTCTCACTCTCTCAAAAATAAACATTTAAAAATAAATAAATAAATAATTTTCATCAAAGTAAAAACTTCCAATGAGAAAATGTGGGGCTTTTTGAGGTGCTATTTTAGCCAATTAATTTCTTCTTTCTTCTGGTCATTCACATTAGGAACGTCCATCTGTTACCTGGCCACCAAACTAGGTCAGGTCTCCATAGTTCACGCCTTGGGCAACACCTTGCTGTAATGCATTTGTCTTTGCAGAATAATGAAGTCCTCCTCGGCCCTGAAGGAAATTTCTCTAGCTCCAGCCAATCAGGCAACCACAGTAATCAATATACTCCTCCTGGTGAACTAAGCATTATACTGGCAGTCAGTTTCCTGACACTTACGTTGGATTCTACACAGTTCCAGAAACGTGTGCTGATGATTAACAAACAGTTGACAAAGAAAGGTCAAGAATTTATCCTAGAAGAAAAACTCAGTCCTTACCATCATCCACAATGTCTTGGGCTGCCACAGAGTTTGTATATACCACCAAGTCAGAGAGCTCTCGGCAGAGCTTCATGGTTTTCCTTCGGCGACCCAACCTGTGAAATACACACCCAGGACTAAATGTCATTGTAGAGCTGGAAGACGTTCGGGCTTTTGGTTACTCAACCTTCCCTACCAGCTCCTAATGGAGCCAGGATTAGGACCCAAGTTTGATTCCTAGTTCAGCTCTCTTTCCATCACAACACCCTAACTCATGTGGTTTTATTCAATGCTCATCTGAGAATCACAGGGTCCTCTTATGTATTTGTGAGTTCTGTCATGAAGGGCTTGATTGCCATTGTTACCCAGCTAGTGAGGAACACCAGAGTTCACTGGACATCTCCTCCACTTTGGCAGGAGAACCTGGACTTCTATTTGAGAACATTCACAGCAGAGGTCTCCTGGAAGGTGATCCCATCACTTTTATATGTGTTCAATTTTCTGTATCCTAAGGGTAGGAACCACACACATCCTCTCTGCCCTCACTAGTTACTCTCTTATGTATGAACATTCCGTCAAAGTGAAGCTAAATATAAAATTTAATTGAGCACTAAATGTCATCCATTCCTACATGCTCTTAATTTCATTTAATTTCAGTCTTTCAATAAAGACACAGGTGTGTGTGTGTGCACTTATCTATGATAAAATTTACATTCCTCTGTGACTCTACTGTATACACAAACTGCCAGAAAATCATCTTACTCATATGAAATTCTATTGGCAACAATAAAAAAAAGTAGCTAATATTTTTGAGTGCTTAGTTCATTGGAATAGGGATTATTGGGCTAAGTAGTTTACTTCCTTTAATCTTTACAATGAGCCTAAGAAATAGATACATATGAGAAGCCTAACTTGCCCCATGTTAATGTTGAAGGAGCAAGAGTTTCAAGTCTGGCTGATCTTAGATGCCTGGCTCTTAACATGTGCTCATGACCCATCTTCTCCTTTAGTCACCTAGGAGAGCTCCCTGTACTAGCTCATGTGGCCCCTCTCTCTTCTCTATAGCTACTGCTTGGGAAGAGTGTCAGGCACAGTGTAAGTCCCTTACATGTCTTATTATCTCATACCCAGTTGATCTTCACATGTCCTGCTGCACTGAGCACTTGACCATGTGACTTGATTCTCTAGATACATATAACGAAGCCAAGCTGATGGGGGTGGAGAGGCTCTAGGAGTCTGAGCAAAAAACGTGGACATTCTTACCTGTACAGCTGGCCAGTTTCCTTGCCAGAATTCTGCTGTGTGTCTTCCTCATCATCAGTACTATAAGACTTAGACCGTGATTTTGTGGTTTTCTGCCGGAAAAATCACAGTAAACTTAACAACAAACTCACTGCATCAGGTACATTTACAACGTATGGAGAATGGACTCGGCATTATAATATATACAAAAAGGACAATTACCTGGAAGAAAACAAATTAACCAAATATTGCAGCTTGCCTTACTATCAATAACAAACATGCCTATGGTCATAATCATATTAGAATATTAAGGCAAAACTGAGGGTTTCATGCTTTAAGGCTGACTTCTAAGCCACATAAGCTGTAGATTTTAGAAAGATTTTCTTAGTCATGCATTGAAGGTCTCCATGAATGGAAGGGTCAGAGTTGTCACATCTATTTAAATGACTGTAAGGGGATAAAATATCCTCTTATTTAGGAAACTTACTACTCCTGCTGACTCAAAAAAGGCAAATTTGATTAAAAAAAGACAGTAGTAATTTTTTTTCACGAATAACTTTTTCCTGCTTTTGATCAGCATGCATTCAAACAAACTGCCTAAATCAAACTGCACTTTTGAGATTGTGGTCCATTTTAATTTCTAGCAAAAGGATGAAAATTATTACCCACAGGATTTAGGCTGAAAGGCTGTAGGACTAAAGGCTATCAGAAAAAAAGCCTTTTTGGAATGATGCAGTTTCATCCCAACACATTAGTGATAACCCCAATATTTATCAATACGTAACAGAAAAACAAAAGATGGGGAGGGAACCTCTAATTGCAGAAAACCTTGCCACCAAAACTACGCCTTCCACAAACAAAAGTAAGACCTTTAGATGAGTTCCCTGGATATCTGAGGACTGCAGCTTAGGAAGGAAAAGGGAGCCCACCCCCGCGTTACCATGGGGCCATATCACTCTCCAGATTTTCTCTTACTCAACAAATAAAACCCCAAGCTGGCACAAACACACTCAGGTCTATTGCACTGATAACAAGGCGCCAATTTAATCTGGATTCTTCTCAGGTGTTACTGATGTTTTGAGAACCTCAGGGAGCACAGTGTGGGAACCCTAGCATCTGATGATTTCATGTTCCAGCTTGGCCTATCACCAAGCTGGCTAACCTCTCCAGCTTCCTATTGTGTTTTTTAAAAGGACAGAACAGTAACAACAATTTTAAAGAATTATTGTGATGATTGAATGAGATAGGTGGAAAGTCACTGTGTCAGCTACATAATGTTAGCTTTCAATATAAATAATAAAATCCTGTTTATTAAGATAAGCTGTATGTAGTCTTATGAACATTCATTCATATGATTTGAGATATAATAAATTTTAATTCTATAGCAGCTAAAATATTCCATGAAAGATTTACTTTGGAAAATGATTTTAATTCAAATGAGTAGTTGTAATCAGAAATGAAATTTTCTCCAATTCTACAGATCGTCAGTAACTTGAGGTATTATAATAATAGATCTGTCTTTTTAAAGTTCATTTTTTAAAAAATTTTCTAACATTTATTTATTTTTTGAGAGACGGAGACAGAGTGTGAACAGGGGAGGGACAGAGAGAGAGAGGGAGTCATAGAATCCGAAACAGGTTCCAGGCTCTGAGCTGTCAGCACAGAGCCTGACACAGGATTCAAACCCACGAACTGCGAGATCACGACCTGAGCCAAAGTCGGATGCTTAACGGACTGAGACACCCAGGCGCCCCAAAGTTCATTTTTAAATATAAAATGTAAAATGTAGAAATAAGTAATGAATCACCAATGGCCTAGTATTTGGAAAAATGAGGATATGTTTTCTTTCTATATAGATGTGACATCTTATTAAAGTTAACGTACTACATAATCAGTTTTTGACCTTACTCCTTTATTCAATGTTTTGCATGCTGAGCTCTTCAGAGTGATCATCTTTCAATGGCTGTATAATTATTCGTTCTGTGAATGAATCATGGACTGAATAAGTCTTTATGGATGAACATTTTGGTTGTTTTTAATTTTTTATTATAATGACTACCTTGTCCAACCTTTTAATAAATTATCCTATTGATGGAGCAGGAAACTCCAGATACAACACTACTTAAAGTAAGGAAATAGCCTTACAGAAACCTCATGCATAAAGTTTACCATTCAATAATTGATTTCTTGTATAACACATTTTACCTTTTTATTGAAGTATAGTACACATTTAGAAAAATACAATCTTAAGTACACAGCATGATGACTTTCCACAAAGTGCTATCATCCAAATGAGGATTAGCTGTCCAAAAGCCTTCTGACTCTCCCGTTCAGTCATTACCTTCTCCCTAAAGGTAACTACTATCCTGACTTTGACCTCATTGATCTTTTTTGCCTGTTTTTAAACTTCATATAAATGGTATCAAACTGTATGTACTACATTGGATCTGGCTTCTTTTGTTCAATGTCATGTTTATAAAGATTTTATTGCAAAAAGTTGTAATTGTGTCGTTTTCATTGCTGAAAAATATTCCCTTATGTGAATATATCACAATTTTTATACATTCTGTTGTTGACAAACATTTGAACTGTTTCCTGTTTATTCTATTACAAATAATGTCACTATAAATATTAGGTATATGTCATGAGGCTGAAACACAACAATGGAACTGATAAGACATGGTGCACAATACAGCATTAGTAGATACTGTGAAATAGTGTGAGGTAGTTGCACAAATGCACACTCCCATTGGCAGTGTATAAAGTTCAAGTTGCTCAGCATCTCCACTAACCCTTAGTGCTGTCAATCATTTTATATCTGCTATTGTGATGGATATGTAGGAAATCTCATCACCATTTTAATTTGCATTTCCCAGAGGATTGATAAGGGTGACCACCTTTTCCATATTAGCCATTTGGAAATCTTTTGTGAAAGCCCACTCAAAACACTTAAAAACAAAACAAAACAAAATAAAACAAAACTATGGGATCTTTTTATTGATTTATAAGAATTCTTTATATATTCAAGATACAAGTCCTTTGTTGGATATATATATTGAAAATACTCTTACCAGTATGCTCTTCGCTTCTTGATACTTTTAATGAACAGAAGCTCTTAAATTTTAAAGTGGCTTATTAATCTTTTCCTTTCTGGAGTCCTATTTAAGAAATCTTCAGTTATCCCAAAGTCGCGATGATACTGTCCTGTTACTCTCTAGTTTCTTGAAATTAACTGAATCATGCACATTTGTCGCTCTTAATTCATACCTTATGTTTTCCAAAGTTGGTCATGAGGGATCGTCCATGTGATTTCTTTCCATTTTCCTTCACGTCTGGATGCTGAGTAAATAAAACATAATATGACTATTTCTCTTCCTCCCTCTTTTTTTTTCCTTAGTTCTGGTGGAATGGCGGGGGAACCCTCTCTGCCTTAGGGAGAGCAAACAGGTCTTGTTCATTTGTTGCTGTTCCACACCTTCACTACTGCAAAGGTTGTGGGATCTGCCTCAAGAAAGGGAGACACTGGCATGGAGAGGTCTGGGCACCAACCAGGAGACAGTAACTGCCAACAACTTCCCCAAACTGGTGTCGAAGGCCTCTCAGTAACGCCCAGCTGTGCAGGTCCCTCCAGAGCCTGTTCGCAAGGCTCTCTACAGCACAAGGTATATTCTTTTGAAATGCCCTGAGTGGGGATAAATCATCTTCAGTTAAAAGGTAGATTTAATTTTGAAAAATGGCCAAGTCGTTAAGAGCTAAATTCTGTTGAATGAGAAAAAATAATAATCACACTGATTGAATACTGCTATTTGGGATTTTAAAACACTAAAAATAAATAAAATCCAAGCACATCTATTAGATAATAAGATTGGTTTTGTTTGTTTAAGTAAACCACAGCAGAGCTTATCTGTTCACTGAAATTAATTCCCTCTGTGGTGAGCATTTGGAAGAGGTATTGTAGCCTCATGTGGGTTAATTTTCCAGGCTAGAGATCTCCTTGCTCAAGCCTCATTAGGGGAAAGAAAGGACACCCTGGGAAAAGGGTTTAGACTCTTTTTCAATCGTCATCCCTAAAAATATGTATTAGCTGGTTCACAGCTAATGACATGATATAAGGACAGATAGGCAGGCCCCATCCTCCTAGGGCTCTGGCTAAACAGAGAAGAAACAGAGATAACCACATAAATGGAGTAAATGTGGGTGAGCAAAACTACTTAAAATCAAAAGGCCAGGGAGGCACTGACATATATCCATAGAGACTAGTCAAAGATGTAATTTGGGGTGGGGAGGAGGAAAGATTAAGACTTGGTTGGGGAAAGAGACAGTTCAGAAAATGCTAGAGCAGTGGGATAGGGGGATTACAGGGTAATTTCATTTGACTGGTTAATGTATACTGACTGCCTTTCAAGATCTATTGAAGCTGATCATTAAATGTTCAAAAACCCTGGAGTTAAGAAGGTAGCCAGAGAAGGTCATTAAAAGTAACACCTCTTTCCAAGTTAGGAGACCCAGTTCTGACACTAAGTAGATAAATGTCCTCTGGCAAGCCCTTTCTCTTGACCTCAGTTTTCTTACCTGTGAAATGGGAAAAGAATGGATCAACTAATCTCAGAGCTCCTTTCTGCTTCTAATAGCCCATCTACTGGTCATGGGACCATTATTTATTGTCCAAAACAGAACCCTTTTAAGAGTGAAATGAGGCACTTTTAACAATTACGCTGGGACAACAGGTATGAAGCAGGGCTGTCCCATACGAGTTGAGGTATATGGTCACCCTATTTGGTAGGCAACTATCTCCAAGGATTATGCTAAGTGCATTCCATATACTCTTATTTAGTATATACAACCACCCTCAGAGAGAAGTACGGTTAAAATCCCATTTTACAAATAAGAAGTACAGTGAAGTTGGATAATATGCCCAAAGTTACAAAGCTAGTAGCTGATAAAACAGGGGTTCTGTGTAGCTCTAAATCTTCTCTCTGGCTTGTCCCCACCAACTTCTCCCATTGCACACCACCTCTTTACATAGAAGGGTTATACACACAAATATCTATCTCCAACTTGACCTCCCCCTGAGCATCAGTACCACATTTCTTAATGAATCCATGGATCAGACATTGTGCTAGGAACTTGGCATGTATATGAAGACGACAGCAAGGAAAACACATACAGACTCTGTCCTCACTGGGCTTGCAATCTAATGGTGGAGACAAGCGAACAACACTGTGTGATAAGTAATAAGACTTATGATGGGGGAAAGTGCAGGGCATGGCAAGATGGCAGGGAAAGGCCATCTACCCAGACTTGAGGATCAAGGAGGACTTCCATGGGGACAGGAGGCAAAAGCTGAAGCTGGAAGAGTGCAGACATTTTCTTTTTTATTAAAAGTCTTTTTTTTTTAAGTTTATTTATTTATATGGAGAGAGAAGAAGAGTGAGAGTGTGGTTGGGGCAGAGAGAGAGAGAGAGAGAGAGAGAGAGAGAGAGAGAGAGAGAGAATCCCAAACAGTCTCTGCACTATCAGCATAGAACCTAAACAGGTGGCTAGAACTCATGAACCATGAGATCATGACCTCATAATGGAATCAAGAGCCAACCAGGTGCCCCAAGAGGTAGACATTTTCTAAGTGAGATGAGGAGGAAGAAGTGTGTGGTGGCCAAGGGAAGAGCAAACACAAAGGCCAAGTGCTAAGAACGTGGTACTTTCTAGGAGACAAAGGAAGTAGGGTGTGTGTGTACTTGTACAT
Organism: Prionailurus viverrinus; assembly: GCF_022837055.1. Classification (NCBI taxonomy): domain Eukaryota; kingdom Metazoa; phylum Chordata; class Mammalia; order Carnivora; family Felidae; genus Prionailurus; species Prionailurus viverrinus. The sequence continues at coordinate 49,731,803 of NC_062569.1, forward strand.
ATGTGCACAGATGGACAAGTCAGAGCTGGGGCCAGAGCATGGAGAAAGGATCTTATGGGCTACATCCTGGAGTGTGAACATTATCTTCCAAACTTATCTGTGAATGGTTTAAAACATGAGGATGGCATTCTCAGATACACATTTCTGAAATATCACTATGGTAGTGGCATACCTGAGAAAATGGAGTGGGTGGGATGGCAAAAGAGTGGGAAAAGTCCATTTAGGGAAAAACTACGGCCATCCAGATAGTTGCCACTAGTATGCAGAGAAGGGAGTAGATTTCAAGGACTCCAAAGAAGGCAGGCATCTTTCTTGGTCTACTAAATTCTTCCAGGCTGAAGGAGGAGCACTTCATTCTTATTTTACTGAAGTAAAAATAAAATAAGCTCTTCCGGGCTAAGACAGCACAGGAGAACACGGTGGTGCACTGCTGAATGACAGCCCAGCAAGAAGGAAGCCGGGGTGACATGCTGCCCTGAACCACACAGCATATCCTCAGCCTTGGATCTCAACATGCATGTGTATTCAACACAGATGTACTTCCCTCAACAGTAACTTGTCTTTGCTTGTCTACTGAACCAAAACCATGTTTTAAAAATGAACAGCAGTGTTAAAAACCTCAACACTTTGCAGCCCACTTTATTGAAGGCACAAGCTCCACTTTCTCAGTCTACTGCATCCTTGTAGTCACTCAGATTTAATGGAAAGTAAAGAATAAGCAAGAGGGGAATGAGTTTTGCTCCACCACATCTTGGAACTTTGAGATCTCTTACTATCTTACCTGATAGGAAAGTTACCATTGGAATTTCTTTCATGAATAGCAAAAGAAAGATGGGTTTAATATGTTTTATCCAAAATCTCTAAGACCTGCTGTGGCCTGTCCAATTGGAATGATCTAGGATGGAACAAAAAGTTTTCCAAAAGCATCAGGGGGAGCGATTAGCCCAGATTAGCTAATGAGAATTCAGTAAGAACAAGAAGCAGAATCAAACTGAGCTAACCAAATAAGCTACCCAATTTTATAGACATTTGTGTGGCTAAAACTAAGTGGCAGGAAGGAGAGGGTGAGGGGGAGAACCTTATTGCTATTTATAGAAGTTTCTAAGAAAATTCAAAATTGCATGATCAACGGTAATGGCAGTGGCAGTAATGCTGTAATTTACATTTTGGTTGCCTCCCCACTATTCCACTCTGCCCCTCTAACATGCAGCTGCAGAGGGGCTGACTTTGGCACCACTTCCAGGAGTAAGTTGTCTTATGGCATTAACAAGACAAGGCCTTGGCAAGTTATTGTTCCAGGAAGGAACAATAGGTTAGGGGTGGGCACATGAGCTAAGCTGCCCAAACTAGAGCTCAGCACAAACTCTAGACAGTAACCACGACACTAGGTTGTCACTTAGATTCAAGGGTGGTCACCCCATATGGTCCTCCCACTACCTGAGGATTCCTGAGTCCTGAGAGACAGGAGGTCCAAGCGGGGAAGTCTGTTACTGGCTGAGCCAGTGAGTTCATGGATCTCTAGGCCAGAATAAGTGCCCTGAATGCCCTGCAAGGATAATAGCAATAAACCCACCCTCCTTCTTCCCTGCCCATTTCTGATATTTCTACTAGAAGGTAGAGTTAAAATCGCAGCCAGAGCCCAAATCATTCATTCATTCAACAACTTAATATGAAAGTCGCACTAAGGCCCAGGCACTATAATAAGCCAGAAAAATCATGGTTATTAGGACTGACATAGTTCTTGTTTTCATGGAATCTATAATCTAGTTGAGAAGACAGATATTAAACAAATAATTGCAAAGGTGTAAAAAAAAAAAACAACCTTCATAAAAGAGAAGATATAATGGGAAGCTACCCTGGACAATATAAGGGGGATAACTAACCTAATCCCAGGTCAAGGCAGGACTCATTTAGGGCACCACACTGAAGGTGGAATTTAAAAGACCAAGAAGAAGTTAGTAAGAGCAGATGTAGGAATGGAGTGTTCTGGGCAGAGGGAACAGAATGTGAGAAAGACCATGGCATACAGACAGTTGTGTTTAGTGGGACAATGGTGGGAAGCAGTGTGATAGGGAAAATGAGAAGACTTGAGAGGTAGACAAGGATGAAATGACACCTTGAAAACCTGGTTAAAGAGTTTGTAATTCATCCAAATCCTAATGGGAAACCACTGAAGAATTCTGAATAGTAGAGTGACATGATCAGATTTACCTTTTAAAACATCATGCTAATTTCACAGTGGAGATTATAGACTGAAGGAGGGCAAGAAAGGTCTAGGTGACAGTTGACATTGGCCTAGAACAGGACCCAGCCATGGACAAGGGAAGTAGACAGACGGAAGACACACTCAAGGAGGTGCAATCAATGCAGCACAGCGGATGACTGGCTGGAGAGGTGGGAGGGTGACGCACGTGGTGGGCTCGAGCTCCTCCCACACCTGAGCAGGCAGGGGAAGATGGGTCCAGGGCCACCGCACTTTGTCCTGAGGATCCCAGTGAAGCAGTATTTGAGTTATTTCCACCCCTGCCCATCCACTTTTAACAATTTCTCCCATCATTTTGCAATAGGAGATTTTCATTTCTCAAGTAAGATGAGGATAGAAATGCAAGAAACTGGAGAAGCAGTTCACAAATGACAAATGATTAGAAACAGAGTATGAGGTCCATTCTTTTTCCTGTTGAAGGACAAGTCCAAGGGAGAATTGTATACCTGTTTCAGATGTGCATTTAAGCCTTCGTGTGTGGCCTTCAGTAGTGCCCTCACTGTGAAACTATCAGGATCTTCTTTGTCTCGAATCTGAGATTCTTTTAACAATGACTCCAGTTTTTTCCTTATGAAAGATTCCACCTGATGCTCAGTGGTCCCATTATTCTGCAAAGAATTAAGCAATGTAAATTATTTCCCTGAAGAAACACAGAATCAGTTAGAACACACCCTTCATTCAAGCCACCACTGCTTTTATAATTTGATTATCTTTCAATTACCAGCAAGAAGTTAAGCACGTTATACGATTCTGGTCCTTCCCTCCCCACCACACACACTGATCCACCAAAATAATGATTACTATGATTGTATTCAACCCTCAAGAACCTTACAAGGTCTTATTTTATTTTCAGAGATACAGAATCTGATGTTTAGAGAAATTAAATTGCTCAAGGTTACAAAGCTAGCAAGTAGCTGAGGCAGAATTCAAACTTAGGTTTCCTAAATGCTTCCCACCATGCTACACTGCATCCTCGTGCGTGCTCTCTCTCTTTCTTTTTCTTTCTTTTTCTTTCCTTCCTCCCTTCTTTGTCCCCCCTCCCTCCCTTCCCCTTTTTCTCCCAGAAAGTTAGGGGAGGGGAGGGGAGAGAGAGAGACAGAGACAGAGAGAATCTCAAGCAGGGTCCACACTCAACGTGGAGCCCAATGTGGGGCTCAATCTCACGACCCTGGGATCATGATGACCTGAGCCAAAATCAAGAATCAGACACTAAACCACTGAGCCACCCAGGCACCGCTACATTGCACTTTCTTTTTTTTTTTTTTTTTAATGTTTATTTTTGAGAGAGAGAGAGCAGGCATGAGCGAGGGAGGGGCAGAGAGAAAAGGGGACAGAGGATCCGAAGCAGCCTCTGTCTTGTGCCACAGACAGCTCAAACTCACAAACTGTGAGATCATGATCTGAGCCGAAGTCGGATGCTTAACCAACTGAGCCACTCAGACACCCCTACATAGAGAGGAAGCAAAGGAGAGTTTTTGAAAACTAAGTTTTCTATATCTACATAGGCAAATTTGAGCAAAAAAATATGCTATTTTTTTCTTAAAATTTTTAATGTTTATTTATTTTTGAGAGAGAGAGTGTGCGTGTGAGCACAAGAGGGGCAGAGAGAGAGAGGGAGACAGAATCCAAAGCAGGCTCCAGGCTCTGAGTTGTCAGCACAGAGCCTGACGTGGGGCTCGAACTCATGAACTGTGAGATCATGACCTGAGCCAAAATTGGACACTTAACCAACTGAGCCACCCAGGCACCCAAAATATGCTATTTTTTAAAAATCACTTTGCTTCACTGAGGGGAAAATAATGCTATGGAAATCTTTGGAATTGAGAATTTTTCTGAGATAAAAATTTCTTTGGTATCTCTTATCCCAATATGTAACTAAAGAGAACTCACTTACTGACCTGTGCTATGATTCATCATTATAATTACATTAAGATCACAAATATTTTGGATAATAAAGCTATGCTCACATCCAGATGACAACTTAGGCAATTTTCAGGTGAACAAGGGACATAGATTTCCTTGAAGTCTTGCTTAGCATGGCTTTTTGGGCACCTTGCTCTGCCTGATACCAGTAGCCCTGGGCTCCTCAGCTCCTTTCCCCTCGCCCTAGACCCAGTAATTGTGCTTAATTCTTCAGACACCTGCTGGAGGCCAGCTCTAGCCACAGGGAAGGAGAGCGGTCCTCCTCCAAGAGAACAATGCCTCTATTCCTCACCAAAAGTTTAAGGACTGTTTTCTACTTGCACATTTGTTACTAAGAGGTCATTATATTTAAACCCTGTAGAACCAGGTAGTTTTCTGGTAATGCCTTCCATTTTCACAAAATCTTATAAGAGAGAAGCAATATAAATGTCCTAAGGGAAATTTGGAAAAATAAGCCTCCACCACAGTAGGTTGCTGACTTTCCCTGTATTAAAATCACATGCACAAATGTCTTTAATATATCTAGTTAACAAGGCACTCTACTTCACTGGAGGCCCTCAGGTCCTGAAGGAAATGCAAAGATGGAAAAGAGCTGATCTGCATGCTGCCTGTGCCTGCATAGATGCTACAGATGCGTATGAAAGCACAGACATCCAGTACAACAGCAGTTCCGAGAAGGAGCATGGCATCCCTGCCCAAGCGACCAACAAATCGTCCAAGAAGAGCTGAACATGTCTGGGGCTCAGCAACAATGAGGAAGACAGGGGGGGTCCCGTCCTCCATAGTTCCGGCGAGGTTTCACCTTAATAATGTGTGCTCTGTACACAGGAGCAGACTAGTTCTCCTCGAGCACGAGTTCACAGAAGAGGGTACTGGAGGATAAAGCTAGAAATGTATGTTAGGGCCAGATGGTAGAGGTACTTGGATTAAAGAGGTATGGAGCTGCTCGAAGTCTCTGGGTAGGTACGTATCTGAGTAATATTTTAGAAATAATACTAACCTGGCAGTATGGGCAGAAAGAGGACAGGGGCCTGCAGAGGAAAAGCCAGACACATTGGTTCCTACACCCAGTACTAGGCGCCTAGGCTGGGGAGGGATTCAACAAAGATAAGGGTTTGAAAACAAAATTCATGTTGTGTAAAACAAACCCATTGAGCTGTTATATGCCAGGTGAGAAACATTACTAAGGCACAACCCCAATGTCTCAGAACCCTCGGTGTCATGGACAAGACAGACACATGAATGGATAACTACACAAGCAGGTGCAAATGGTAGAAGTCAGGAGTGTCAAAGGGCATACAGAGGAGGGACACCTCATCCAGCCCTGGGAGGGTGGGAAAGACTTCCAAGAGCAGAGGAAATTGTAGCCAACCCTTAGATGATGAGTATAGTAGTTTCCTGTGGCTGCTGTAACAAGTTACTACAAATCTGGTAGCTTAAAACAACAGAAACTTTGGGGTGCCTGGGTGGCTGAGTCAGTTGAGCCAGTTGACTCTTGATTTCAGCTCAGGTCATGATCTCATGGTCGTGAGATCAACTCCCAGTGTCAGGCTCTGCACTGAGCATGGAGCCTGCTGGGGATTCATTCATTCTTTCTCTTTCTTTCTTTCTTTCTTTCTTTCTTTCTTTCTTTCTTTCTTGTTTCTTTCTTTCTTTCTCCCTCTCTCTCTCTCTCCCCTCCTCCCTCTGCCCCTCTCCTCTGCTCATGCTCTAAAATTAAATAAAATTGAAAATTAAAAAAAAAAAAAACCAGAAGTGTGAAATCAAGGTATCAGCAGAGCTAATCCTCCCTTGCTTCTTCCAACTTGTGGTGGCTCCTGGCATTCCTTGGCTTGTCAGCCTAACTCAAGCCAGGGCCTCTTTTCTTCACATAGCCTCCTTCTGTGTGTCCCCTGCTTCTGCTGTGTCTTCTCTTCTCATGAGGACACTCATCATTGGATTTTTAAGGCCCACTTGGTTATGGATCAGGATGACCTCATCTCTACAGCCCTAAGTTAATAACATCTACAAAGACTCTTTTCCAAATAAGGTCTTAGGTACCAGGGGGTTAAGACTTGAACAGGCTTTTTGGTGGCCACAAATCAACCTCCTACAATGAATAAGAATTGATGAATGTGACAGAGAGTAGAGTGACAGCATTCCAACATGGGTAAAGGTGCAGAGAAAACCAACAGTATCAATAAGAATAGTATCCATATGAACATGGAAAAAAGCACAAGGAAATATAGAAAAAGCAACTAAGACTATATATCATGCTAAAATTCACAAAGTACAGTCATATACTAATACTTTATCTGAGCTGCCCAGCACCCTTTAAGGTAGCACTAGGTTTAGCCAAATTTTATATTCATGATATAGAGGCAGAAAGATTCAAAACTTGTCCAAAAACACATGCCTAGGAAATGGCTGGATTGGGACTTGAACCTGAGACTTCCAATTCAAAATTCTGTGTCTATTTCACCATATAATGCTGCAGCCATCCCTCTCATACTGTTACAGAAAAAGATAAATTCTTGACTCTAATTAACCATGAGCAGGCTTATATTTTGACAGCCATTATCCTTTTTTTATAAAGTTTTTTTTTTTATTTTGAGAGAGAGAGAACATATGTACAAGCAGTGGATGGGTAGACAGAGAGGGAGAGAGAAGATCCCAAGCAGGCTCCATGATATCAGCACAGAGCCCAGCTCGGGGCTCAAACCCACGAGCCATGAGATCATGACCTGAACCAAAATCAAGAGTCTGCCACTTAACCAACTAAGCCACCCAGATGACCCTTGACAGCCATTATTCTTATAGGACACCTGGGAACTATATTCCCACAATCCCTCTGTGGGAAATAGTAAGTTTTACTTATTAAGTTCTGAAGGAAAAGAATTCCAGGTCAACACATCGGATCAAGTGACCAGAACCTGGCAGGGAGCACGTTTGTTGGGAGGACCAAAAGAGAAGGTATACACAGCATCCCCAGAGAGCTCCTAGCATGCCCAGGCCATATAGAATACCCTAAATAAATATCAGTCTCCTTTTCCGGCTCAGGGCTGCAGAAGCCAGAGATAGTGAGGAGATGAACTGTGGCTGCTATGCCCAGATACTTTCACTGTCAGCAAAGCAAAGCTAAAAATACAAAGCCTGGCCAACCGGTGCTGGAAATAATGAAGGCTTAATACAAAGGCTCTAATTATTCACCTCACATCCTCCAAACACTGGGAGTTGCTGAAGGAATGATATTACTGCCTGTTGATCTTTCTCTTCTCTGTGATGTACCGCACAAGAAAATTAGTAGCCGTGGAGAACAAATAAACGTGTGGCTGAGGTTTCATTAATGTGTTATCATTTGGTCCTAGAACCCAGGAGCACTACTGAAAGAAAGCTGAGACAGACACTTAACCCCTCGACCTGTTAGCCACTGTGCAGTGGCAGCAGGGACCACAGCTGAAAGCCACATGCATCTCACTCTTTTGTTCCTTGAGCCAGTGGTAGAGGAAGGATGCTGCAGTTGCCGGGGGCGGGGTGGGGGTGGGGGGACAGGAAGCAGCTCTTTAATATGGTTGGGAGTAGTTTCCACCAAAGAAGAAATCCAGGTTCCTAATTCCTGTTTCTGAGAGGTAAATCAGACCTAGGAATATCTACCAAAAACAACACTTCCTTGTTTTTTCTCCAGTGTAAAACTGAAGGACTGGAAAAGTAGACCGCCAGAACCACAGCTACTACCCCAGGCTGGGAAACAGCAGGAAAGGGGAGGAACTGGGTTGGAGGGGCTGCCCCTTACAGAGGGACCCTCTCAAACAGTGGTGCTCTACTTCCGCTGCCCACCAGAACCCCCAGGGAGTGTTCCCAAATCCAAGACCCCACCCCAGACCAATTACATGGGAATCTCTGGGTTGGAACTGGGCACTGGGATTTTTGAAAGCTCCCCTGTCATTCCAATGTGCAGCCAAAGCTGAGGGCCTTTACTTTAAAACAAAACACTGGACTATCTCACCATCCCAAAATGCTTCTTTCTCTGCATCCAGGCTAAAATCTGGAGACAGGAAGGATAATACGTCAGCCACCCTTTGTGAGGGCCTTAGAGCTTTCCAAGCCTGGTATCTGAAGGTCTTGGGCTAAAGAACAGCTGCTTCTCAGCCATCCAAGTGTGTGCATTTACTACTATCCTCTACTGTCTCCTGCCTGCTCCTTTAGCTCTCTTAGAGCACCCTCTGTTCAAGGTCCAGCTCAGGACTCACATTAGCAATAATGGTGCTGCTACTGCTTTTCCTGTTACAAACAACACCTACTATTTATTGAGCACAAATCATGTTCCAGGAACTGTTCTGAGTCCTTTACAGGGTGTGCAGAAGTAGTTACGTGTTACTGTACAAGGGCTCGTTTAAAACTTGTTGGAAGGCTTCGTATTTATGGGATGAGCTTCATGTACAAGACAGCTAATGTTTGTGCCTAAGAGGCTGGCTGAATATAGATTCACAGAACACAAGAGAAAAGATAGTGAATAACTCAGTATTAGAAGAAAAACACCATTGAAGTTGAAATATAGGGGTGGAAAGTCTTTAAGTCACATTGACATTAGAGGATCCCGTAAAAATGAATAATGGTGAGTTGGCCTCACTGAATCAAATCTGTTAGATAACTGTACTGTGGTTGAAAGGAAACTGTCCCCTGTGTGTTTTGAGCTGTGTGATTCTTGAGTCACTGAACACACTGGCTTTTCCATGGGGCTTACATATATCAGGCCAGATTTTGTCTGTGGCTGAAGCCACAAAATGTATCAGGCAGACACCGAAAGGATTCAATTAATTCAACAACTGAAAGATTGAATGAACGAGCAAAAAAATTTTGGTGTAGTTTGAATCCCTTAGTTAGAAGTAACCATAGACCAGGAGGAATAAGAAGACCTGTGTGAGGGTCCTGCCTCCCACTCTGCTTTTTACACCAGGTAACGTGCGGGAACCTCAGATATCAACACAGCTAACTCTTCACTACTTTCAGGTGTTTGCTCATATGTTACCTCCTCTGTGAGATCATTCCTGGCCAACCTATCTAAAACTTCAATAGACTCTTTACATAGTACACATGCACATGCCCACACACACACACACACACGCGCCCACACACATGCATGCCTACATATGCGCATGTGCACACACACACCCACACACACATGCCCACATATGCACATGTGCACACATACACACACATACACACTTTCTACACATTTTCCCTACCTTACTTTTTTCCCGTTAGTACTTATCACTGCCTAGTACCTTATACAGGTTACTTATTTGTTTTACCTCTTATTTATCCTCCTCTTTCCCCATTAATGTGTAAACTTCATGAAGGAAAAGATTTTTGTGTGTTTTTTGTTCACTGATATGTGCCCAACACCTACAACATGATGGCTGCATTTCCAAAAAGAGATGCTCAATAAAAAATGTTGAACATACCCATGAGTCTTGTATAAGTCTGGTGAGAGTCAGTGACCTGGTATTCATGAATGCTAAGCTAAAATTTTTATTTATTGCAATAATTCAGACATAATTTGTAAATCTGACCACATTCTGTTAACTTAAAACTGAGGTTAAGAACTTCCTCTAAGGTAATTATTGGTTTCACATAAGCTATTCACGGTACATCCTCTTTTGCAGAAATGTGATCGGGCAATTTACATTCAACACTCAGATAAGGCATCTGAACCCTGTGCAGACAATAAGACTATAAACTGACTGATTACAGAATTACACTTTGGTTTTCTAAACATGGCACTGCCTTTTCTCAGAAGAGCTCAAAAACAGGAAAAAAAGATTCAAAAAAGTGAAGTAAAACTTTATATATTTCCACTGGAATATTGGTTCCTTTATGTATTTTCTCTCCTAGAGTCCAGCAAAGAGATACCTGTAAAATGTCACAAATTAGGTGCTCTCTGCTTTTACTAAAGCCCAAATCAAAGAATCCAAATAAAAGATCATAAGTATCTTTACAGAATCATGTTCTAAACTATCTACCTCTATGGCTTCCTAGAAACCATCTAGGAGGCTTTGAAGATGGGAGGAGTCAGCTGGATATTTTCACAGGTGAAGTTACTGATTCATTTCCATAAAACTACAGCTAACTCTATTTATAATTATAGATACTTCACATGAAAAGTTAGGAGTTCACTGATAGTAGAAGAAAAATTATATAACTGGGTGGATTTAGAATCTAAAACAAGTTGGGTTTTACTCAGCAATAAATGACTACATTGTGGTAATAGCTGAATTTCCATCGCTCATTTTCCCTAAAAACAGTATTTCCTAACTACATACTTTAGTCAAGCCTCTCTGTTCCCTACTTTCAAATGATAGACTACTCTGAAGCTGGTAATCAAGAGATTTTGGAAAAAAGATGCAAAAATAATGAAGAGCAGAGACAAAAATTTGGTTTATAAAATAAAAGCTTAAAAAATAGAGCTACATTATCCATAATTGCATGTAAGTAATTACAAAAATAGTAAATAACTGGAAGAGTAAAAAATAAACTATTTAATATATTAACCATTTTCACTAATGTAAATCTATTTAGATTAATTTTCTATGACTATAGCCCTATTGGTGGTACTTGACTGCACTAATATAAACTATAAAAGAGAACAGATTAATACAGATGGTAATTTTTCCTTTTCAGTTCAAGCTGAATCTTTCCCACTTCATCCTTTTTAAATTGCATTAGAGTCAAGAAAAAAGTGTCTACTGAGACAACAGCTGTCACTGTACTTATGTCCCATTGGTAATAATGCTGGCTCCCTTTGGTAACTATAGGAAGTCATACCCATTACTATTATTTCAAAGAGAATGGACTGTTTTTTGCAATGTAATTACTGCATTCAGGGCAATGGTGTAAATTTGAATATTTTGTACAAAATTTATCTAGTTTTTTTTTTTGAGAGAAGAATAATAGTTCTGATATTTAGAGGAATACTACTTATCCATAGAAATGAAACTGCAAACCCTGTAACAAACTAATGTCGGGCTGGGGTGGGGGGGTTACTCTCAGGCTGCCATGTGATCCTGATAATCATATGAGTTGTAGAGGTGAGAAATCCTAGCCCCCCACGAGGAGGTGGAGGGGGGGTAATCTGTTTAAGTTCTACATTTCCCCTAGGTTTGCATTTCCTTTAGATTATCTGCCTAAATGATGCTTTTCTATGAAGGCAGCTCCTTGATCTCAGACAGGGGTCTGAAGTACCACACAGACAGCAAACTACCCTATGCCATTTTATCCAAGATGTGGCAAATTAAAGATTTATCCAAGAGTCCTATTTCTGGCAGAGCTTGGAAACCCTCTGATCCAAAGTATCTTCTCAGGACAAGGATGGGCATCCTAGAGGAGCAGACCACATGCCGTTGGGTTCTGCAAGCCAGCCTTGACAAGCAGCATAGTGAGGTTGCCAGCAGGAGGCAGAGGAGACAATGCTAAAGCCAGTTTATTTCAGCAAAGACTGACATTTCCAACAGCAATCTGAGTTTTGACAAAGTTGTAATAGGAGAGGATTTGTCCCTAGATAGAGGGTCAGAAAGGTTAATCACGAACATTCCTTCCAAGTGTAAGACACAAAAATCCTTGACTCAATAAGCATCTAAGTGTCTGTTTCCCCAAAAACGAAGTAACTTTCAACAAATATCCCTTTTGCACCACAGCTACCATATTTGTGAGGATTCCAACACAGCAGTAATTCCTACCGCAACACAATGAGGGTAAAAATTATAACTAAGGCTTTAACTTACATAATGGAGCTTGAATTTGCACTCGTCCTCAATTTCATCTGCGCTGTCTTCGTCAGAAACTTCCCCTTCCTCTGCATCATCCCCAAGGTGATAAGGCAACTTCTTGCCCTGAAATGGAGCAACACGCCCAATTTAAAAATGAAAACAGTGTGCATGTCTGATGTTTGGGGCAGGTTCACTTGATTGGGAGCATCTAGAGCATGTGCCTACATCCTAGCTCCGAGAGGCTGCAAAAGCCAAAATGTCTAGCATGTTCAGCCACTAGGAGGGGATTCCTTAAAATATAGGGATGGGGGGTAGGGGCGGCTGGCTGGCTCAGTCGGTTAAGCATCCAACTTTTGGTTTCAGCTCAGGTCATGATCTCACAGTTTCGTGGGTTCAAGCCCCACTTTGGGCTCTGCACTGGCAGCGTGGAGGTTGCTTGGGATTCTCTCTTTCCCTCTCTCTCTGCCCCTCCCCTGCTCATGCACTGTCTCTGTCTCTCTCAAAATAAATAAATAAACTTAAAAAACAACAAAAACAACATAGGGATGGGGAGAACTCCTTAAACATGGAAGGATGTTCATATGCTTGGCAGCCAAAAATAATGATAAATCTCTAAACATCCCTGACTGCTAACCAGGCTGATCTTCTCTAAACTCAAGCCCTAGTGACTTCTCATTCTCCCACTCTCCACACCACTATTGGCCCTCTTCAACATGCTGGATTTTCTCCTCACCCACTTCCTCTATGCACAGGACCACCACCATAGTCAGGTTTTCAGAGAACTCTCCAACCCTATTTTCCTTTTTTTTTTTTTTAATTCTTTTTAATGTTTATTTATTTTTGAGACAGAGAGAGACAGAGCATGAACGGGGGAGGGGCAGAGAGAGAGGGAGACACAGAATCGGAAGCAGGCTCCAGGCTCTGAGCCATCAGCCCAGAGCCCGACACGGGGCTCGAACTCACGGACAGCGAGATCATGACCTGAGCTGAAGTCGGACGCTTAACCAACTGAGCCACCCAGGCGCCCCTCCATCCCTATTTTCCTATACCTTCCCTGATACCCAGAGCTCTTGACCTTGGGTCCTTAGCACAGTGATAGTTTCAAAGCTGATTAAATCATTTATATAATGAACACAAAATCTATATTAAGACTCTAAAGTCTTGGGGTTTGGATACTTAAACATTTTCTTCAACGTATAGAGGATCATTTATAGGATTGAAAGGGTAAGATTTAATTTCCCTTTGTAATGATATGTATTTTACTCCTTATTTGTATGTGCTATCTGCAAAGTGAAAACTACACTCTTTCCATTTCACACAAACATTTGTAGAGATAGATATAGATACATGCATACATACGTATATATAATTCTAAGTAAATATGGCGAACATTTTTTAACTTTCTCTGTATCATTAATAACAAAACAGCTCACAATTAAAGCCTTTATGTCTATATATTGATTTAAGTCTTTTCTGATACAGAAGACTTCTATAAAATGAATTTATTTTTCTTTATTTTAGAGGGCACTATAGAGTAGCTATGTTAATATAGCAGCATCAGAAATAAAGTACTCAACCTAATGGTGACCAGACGTGTTCAGGAACACAAGACATCAAGTTAATGACCTCCTTCATTTATTCACCACCAACTACTTATTCAGAGTCAACTCTGTTTTGGGTACAATGACAGATAACCAAGATGGATCTGTCCACAAGACATGTGAAATATAATGACAGCAATTCCCTCTTTGAAATAGAACAAAGCCAACATATTTTTTAAATGTTCAGCAGAACAGAGCTACCAAATATGAGAAGTAACATCTGCAAGTAAGGAGTAATAATCCTTGAATGATATAAACAGTTCTGATACCACAAGACGGAAACAAAAGTGTAACCGTGATGGGCAAGCAGTGATGAGCTGGTAGGGAGCTGCACCAAGCTTTAGTTCCCCTTCATTTAAATGTGGTGGCAGGTGGGAGAACACATTATTATGGATGCTCAGAGCATCCACAGGTAACCTAATTTTCCATCCTTAAAATTGAATTAAAAGATATGAGGGCTATATTTTTTACCAACTCTTCCATATTTCTGGTTCTCAAAAGTAATTTATCCAGGCAAATAGGAAGAAACACAATGCAACAGAACATTGTTTCTTGGTGCTTCTTATCAACAGTTACATCTAAGGAAAATTATAGAATAAATTAAGGCAGAACTTAAGGTGACTTAAGGAACTTAGCTGTGGTCCAGTAGATACAAAGAATGTACAGTTGTCTTTTAGGGATCTCTTTCCGATTTACATACTATTTCATGCAGGAGTTATCAAGAATTAGATTAATTGGTCCATGATACATACAAGTATTGCTAGAGACTGGAATGATAGCTACCATTCAGCTCTAAGCTATATGACCCAAGAAGAATGGTAACGACTCCGTGATTCACATCTGTAAAAAGTAAGAAGCTTAGACCAAATAGTTACAGTTTCTTTCGGCAATAAGAATCTATGGAAAATTACTGTTTGTTATTATTTTTGTTCAAAAGCCAACTTTTGTTTACTTTTCAGGAGATATGTGTGTATATATATACTTGGAAAGAATGTGTATTAAAATTATAATAATACACAACTTGTCAATCTCTAAAGTGTTAACTGGCCACTAAATGGTGCCTTTCGGTTCAAAGGTGGCTCTGATGCCAAAGGTACGTAGGAAAACCCATTCCTTTATTTTTGCTTCAAATGGAAATGCATTGGTCCATAGATCTAGGAGATCTTCTTAAAGTCTGAAGAACATTGCTACTAGCGAATGAACCTTAGATGCCTTCATATGCTCGCGGTCCACACTGCTGCCACTCCTCCCACTGAGTGCCCCAGACCAGCTGGTGCATCGTGGTGCCCATAAGCCCTAGGACATTCTATGACAAATGACCCAAAGTCCAATTATGCAGAAGGGACTCAGTGCATATCAAATGTCTTAAATTCCACTGTCCAAAAGGGAAGCATTTCAATCAAATGGACTTACTCTGCGTTTAACCTTCTGACTGCTTGCTAAAGACTACAGGAAACATGGAAACATTTACAAGGCTACTAAGGTGACATTTAGCTTTCTAACCCAGCAATCAGTTTTTACCACAAGAGTTTGCTTTAGCAAGATTTCAGGAAAATTGACCTTAATGTTATCTCTTACATTATTTGGAGCTTTTATTCGAAATGCTGTCCCACATACAAATGCCTGACAATACCTCTTTGATGAATTCAGTCTGTAATTTTCATTTAACTGATAGAAAAATGGGTTTTGACCTATTCCAAAGATGAATATTTCACATCTTTCCTGTTTGCTGCCCTCCGTTAGAGACCCTATTAAACTATTCCTAGGAAATTACATTGTTTGACTTTCCTATGCCTCCTTTGTGATATCGGGTTTTTTGGTACACATTTCTGTTAAGTAAAATATGACCTGATTTGAATATTAATACCCTCTTGCTCTTCCTTAGGTTTTTGGTATCAAAATAATACAACTATCCAAGGTGGATTTATTCCAAACACGTAAAATTAACAGGAATTAAGTAAAATCACAAAGTCAGCCCTGTGAGATTTCAAGTAACTGTTTTTCTGGCTATTCTTCGTATTAATAATACTCATTGCAGGTAGTAAATTTCCTCCCTCAGAAAATCTGTTCATAAAATGTCATTCTCTTCACCTACTGCTCCTTCACATACACATGAGTCCTGTGGGGCATTATGTCTGTGCCTATGCTCTGCTTTCAAGTGAGCTCTTCTCACTTACATAACCAAGGGCTGATCAACCGTAAAGACTGTTTGTTTTTTTTCTTTTCCCCCCCTTCTTTTTTTTTGACAGTTATTGGAGCTTGAAATGGGAGAGAAGAATCTGAAAGAAATGCTTTCAGATGTGGACACAAGGAGGCTTCTCTCGCTCCTATGCACATACTTCTGGCCAGTGTAAACTATAACAGACTCAAATATTAAACATTTGGCTTTCAGTATTGATATTCTCACTTCACAAAAACAACTCCCAAAATATGTGGTTAGTCAATAACAAGCTTTTTCTGAAGGTATAACTATTAATAAATTGGAACAAGATGCAAACGCAAATCTAGGCGACCCTTCATGGATTAACCCTATTATTCTCCTGATAAACCAATTTTTAGTCCTTAAGGGAGGGAGGGCTTAGTTGGTCATTAATGCCTTTCATTGCATTTCTGGAGGTAATTACCTTCACTAGGATTTTGCCTTTCAAACTCTGAGGGCTTGGAAGCTGTTTGGTCTCTCCTGTGTCTATAGATGACAGGTCCAGCTTGTCTCCAAATATTCCTTTCAGGTACTGAGCAATCTTCCTCTGTTGCTGGACACTGCAGTGATTCTCAATGGACAGTATGACCGGGAACCTAAGAGGATAGCGACATATTCTAAAGGCATCAAGTATAGGCAACTCACAGGGGTGTTTGAAAATCACTCTATATATTCACTATGCTCTTATAGTCCTAATGACAGTATTTGTGAAAGCAGTACTGACTAAAATGAGAAAGATGAAAGGAGCAGTTTTTAAGAAACTCCTCTAACCAAATATATTTTGCCAGGCATGATGGCTGAGCAGAATACCCATCATGTGGGATGCCCTCATTTAATATTTTGCTTTTAAAAAAGGTACATACATTATGTCTCTTTTAAAAGAAAAAGAGAGAATATTTTAAGAGAGATAAGCCTAAATAAAAAAACTCATATAATGTAATTTTGTCTTATCTATTCAAAAATCTAAAGGAGGAAAGAACATATAATCTTCAATAAATGGTGCTGAGAAAAACTGAACAGCAACATGCAAAAGAATGAAACTGGACCACTTTGTTATAGTACACCCAAAAATAAACTCAAAATGGATTAAAGATCTAAATGTGAGACCTCAGACTACAAAAATCCTAGAAGAGAACACAGGCAGCAATTTTTCTGACATCACCCATATCAACATTTTTCTAGATAGGTCTCCAAAGGCAAGGGAAATAAAAGTAAAAATAAACAATTAGAACTACATCAAAATAAAAAGCTTTTCTTCATGAAAGAAACCATCAACAAACAAAACAAAAAGGTATCCTACGCTAAATGGGAGAAGATGTTTGCAAATGATATATCCAAAAAGGAGTTAATAACCAAAATATAAAAAGAAGTCATACAACTCAACACCAATCCCCCAAAAATCCAATTAAAAATGGGCAAAGGACCTGAATAGACATTTTTCCAAAAAAAAAGATGTAAGATGGCCAACAAACACATAAAAAGATGTTCAACATCACTCATCATCAGGAAAATGCACATCAAAACTACATAAGATATCATCTTAACATCTGTCAGAATGGCTAAAATCAAAAACACAAGAAATAACAAGTGTCGATATAGAGGTATATGCAGTTGGTGGGAATGTAAGCTGGTACAGCCACTGTGGACAACAGTATGAAGATTCAAAAAAATAAAAATAGAAATATCATATGATCTAATAATTCCACTACTGGCCTTCACCCCCCCAAAACCCCAAAACACTAATTTGAAAACACACACCCGTATGTTATTATAGCACTATTTACAATAGCCAATATATGGAAGCAACCTAAGTGTCCACTGATAGACAGATGGATCAGGAAGATGTGGTATACACACACACAGGCGCGCGCGCGCACACACACTAGAATATTACACAGACATAACAAAGGATGAGGTTGTGCCATTTGCAATAACATGGATGGACCTAAAGGATATTATGCTAAGTGAAATAAGACTGAGAAAGGCAAATTCCATACGATTTCACTCATATATGGAACCTAAGAAAAAAAAGCACAAATGAATAAACAAACAAAAAGCAGAATCAGGCGTATAAATACAGAGAACAAAGTGATGGTAGCTAGAGGGGAGGAGGGCGAGGGGTTGGGCAACATGGACGAAGGGTAGTGGGAGATGCATGCTTCCAGTTATGAATTGAGTAAGTCATGGGAATAAAAGGCACAGTAAAAGGAACACAGTCAATGATATTGTAATAATGTTGTATGGTGACGTTGGTAGCTACACTTGTGGTGAGCATAGCATAATGTGTAAGCTTGTCCAATCACCGTGTTGTACACCTGAAATTAATGTAACATTGTGTGTCAACTATACTAAAAAAAAATAAACTTCAGTATGAAAACTTAAATAAATTCAATTTTCAAAAAAAGTCTATAAGCGTCTAAGAGACCACAGTGTATCATTATGTGCTGACATTTACTCTAAAAATATATTATCAGCCCCCAGTTTGAAAACTACTATTGAGGATAAAATATCATAATGGAATTTTGTGATTTATAGCATCCTATGCCAAGCATTTTAAAATCATTTGTATAAAATTATATACTAGTCTTTACTTTCAGAAAGGAAAACAAGTCAAGCATTCACTCCCCACAAGCCCTCAGATTTCTGTGCGGAGTATGTGAAACCCAAGCAGACTGATTACCAAAGACAGCCTGGGGAGCTGGTGGCCAAGGCAGAAAGGGAACAAGGACTCATTACTGATCTTACTCTTCTTCTGATTTTTTTTTCTTCAGAGTAAGAAATTATTTCAAAATTAGCTTGTTGTGGTTTTTTTTCTAGTTTTCTATCACATATCTTCTGAAGAAATAGGCAATATCTATTTTTCAGGGTACAAAAGCCAATATTTAAATTGGCTAATACATCTATGTAGAGAAAAACAATTTATTTCTGGGCTTGTCTGACAATAGCACATGCTCCATAGAAAGGGTTATGACCTCCTGAAACTACATTCTTTCCCCATTAGTAAAACCTGATGCCAAAGGTAATATCGGAGATGAACCTTTGTGACTGGAGTGGGTTAACTTGCTATAATCTGTTTGCTCTTGCAACCACATAGGTTTTATCCCAGAGTGTTAGAGAGAAAAAGAACAACAAACTAGCAAGAGATTGTCTATGCAATCACATCAAGGGGTTCTTTTTTTTTTTTTTTTTTTTTTATTTTTTTTTCTGAAATTTATTGACAAATTGGTTTCCATACAACACCCAGTGCTCATCCCAAAAGGTGCCCTCCTCAATACCCATCACCCACCCTCTCCTCCCTCCCACCCCCCATCAACCCTCAGTTTGTTCTCAGTTTTTAACAGTCTCTTATGCTTTGGCTCTCTCCCTTTCTAACCTCTTTTTTTTTTTTTTCCTTCCCCTCCCCCATGGGTTCCTGTTAAGTTTCTCAGGATCCACATAAGAGTGAGACCATATGGTATCTGTCTTTCTCTGTATGGCTTATTTCACTTAGCATCACACTCTCCAGTTCCATCCACGTTGCTACAAAAGGCCATATTTCATTTTTTCTCATTGCCATGTAATATTCCATTGTGTATATAAACCACAATTTCTTTATCCATTCATCAGTTGATGGACATTTAGGCTCTTTCCATAATTTGGCTATTGTTGAGAGTGCTGCTATGAACATTGGGGTACAAGTGGCCCTATGCATCAGTGCTCCTGTATCCCTTGGATAAATTCCTAGCAGTGCTATTGCTGGGTCATAGGGTAGGTCTATTTTTAATTTTCTGAGGAACCTCCACACTGCTTTCCAGAGCGGCTGCACCAATTTGCATTCCCACCAACAGTGCAAGAGGGTTCCCGTTTCTCCACATCCTCTCCAGCATCTATAGTCTCCTGATTTGTTCATTTTGGCCACTCTGACTGGCGTGAGGTGATACCTGAGTGTGGTTTTGATTTGTATTTCCCTGATAAGGAGCGACGCTGAACATCTTTTCATGTGTCTGTTGGCCATCCGGATGTCTTCTTTAGAGAAGTGTCTATTCATGTTTTCTGCCCATTTCTTCACTGGGACATCAAGGGGTTCTAACAACGAATTTTTAAATTAGCAATCTGTTTGGGGCCCCGAGTGGCTGAGCTGGTTAAGTATCTGACTCTTGATTTTGGCTCGGGTCACGATCTCATGGTTCATGGGTTCAAGCCCTGCATCGGTCTCTGTACTGACAGTGCAAGCCTACTTAAGATTCGCTCTCTCTCTCTAAATAAATAAACTTAAAAAATAAGTAAATAAATTATTAATCTGTTTATAAAAAGCCTATTAGTGTTTAATGATGCTAAACATAAAACAGTGCTTCTCAACAGGGGAGGGGGGAGACTGTATGGCACCCTTCCCAGACAGATAATTTGTCAACATCTGAAGACATTTTTAGTGGTCACAATATGAGGGAGGGAAGGAGTACTACTGACATTTAGTGTCTAGAAGCCAAGGATGCTGCTAACTATCTTACAATAAACAAGACAGTTCCCCATGACAAGGAATTACATGGTCCAAAATGCCAATAGTGCCAAGGTTGAGAAATCCTGGTATAAGGGAGGCCTAAGAAAGGAAAGAAAAAGACTGAACTTTCAAAATGTGCTCAACAAGCATAGTAACTTTTAATGTGAAGTGCTTTTCTAAGTATTCACAAACTTGAAGCACTGTCAAGTTATCAAAGGGTCCTCCAAGGTAGCACATCTTTTCAACACCCAACTTCACATTTTGGAAAATAATGGCAAAATCACTTCATCAACTTCGCTAAATCTAGTAGCAATCAAGGTAGAAGAGACCCATCAGAATTCAGTACTTGGGACTCTTCCATATAGCAGATACCATAAACTAAACCTGCCATGCAGCAAGTGTCTCTCATTAAAACGGCATTTTTAACCTCATGGTTAATAAATAAGAAGACCAAATATTAAAAATTTTCAAGGCCACTAAATTCTATAAAATTGATTTTATGCAACTGTAATTTTCTTTTTATTCAAAAATCATTTCTTAGCTTTATGGTATATTGCAGGCATCTGCTAGGCAATAAAGAATGAATAAGACAGGGGCGCCTGGGTGGCTCAGTCGGTTGAGTGTCCGACTTTGGCTCAGGTCATGATCTCCTGGTTTGTGGGTTCGAACCCCGCGTCAGGCTCTGTGCTGACAGCTCAGAGCCTGGAGCCTGCTTTGGATTCTGTGTATCCTTCTCTCTCTGTCCCTCCCCAACTTGTGCTCTGTCTCTCTATGTCTTTCAAAAAATAAATAAATGTAAAAAAAATTTTTTTTAATAAAAATAACCATTAAAAAATCTTTAAAAAAATAAAAAAGAATGAATAAGACAGAGCCCCATATTTTCAATGAGGTCTTGGTCTTAAAGACTCAAAAGAAGGAAGGAAGCCAACAATTATAAGAGGGTGCTATATAGATATAACAGAAATACGCTCAGAATGCTAAGAGCAGGGAAAGGAGCATTTAAATCAGATAGTGTAACAGTAAGTTTGCCAGAGGGACAATGTTTAAGCAGTCTTGTAGAATGAATAAGAATTAGACACGTGGAGTAATGAGGAAGAGTGTGCCGGGCAGAGGGAACACCATATGCAAGGTAGGGAGATGTGAAAGAACTGGGGTCACCAGAGGATCCGAAAGACAAAGGAAGAACCCTCCATCTCTGTGGAGCATTGGTGGAAGAAGACCCTGGAAGAGAAAGAAGAGGCCAAACCTTAAAGGGCACATAAGACATGACTGTGTACTACAGGGAGCTTTTGAAGGACTTTAAGAATACAACATTATGCTTATAGTTTCAGAAAGGAAAACACTGCACCAGTGAGGACAATGGCCCAAAGAGAAATGAAGAGAAGGCAATGGAGTCAAAAGATAATTTAGAAAGTATAACTGTCAAGAATTGGCTGAATTTAGAATGACTCAGTTTTTGGCTAAAGACACTGACTAGGTAAGTGCTACTCCTAACTAAAAGGAAATAAAGAGGGACGCCTGGGTGGCGCAATTGGTTAGGTGT
Organism: Prionailurus viverrinus; assembly: GCF_022837055.1. Lineage (NCBI taxonomy): Eukaryota > Metazoa > Chordata > Mammalia > Carnivora > Felidae > Prionailurus > Prionailurus viverrinus. The sequence continues at coordinate 49,753,555 of NC_062569.1, forward strand.
CCAACTTCGGCTCAGGTCATGATCTCACGGTTTATGGGTTCAAGCCATGCATTGGGCTCTGTGCTGACAGTTCAGAGCCTGGAGCCTGCTTCGTACTCTGTGTTTCCCTCTCTCTCTGTTCCTCTCCTGCTCTCTTTCTCTCTCTCTCTCTCAAAAATAAATAAACATTAAAAAAAATTGGAAGGAAACAGAGCAAGAGAAGGTTCGGCAGAATGAAATGCTGACTTTGGCTTGAGATGTGAGCTGATGATGGTAGGAGTCATCTCTTTTGTTCAGGGTCGTGCCTCTCTGCACCTGTTACAGTATGCCTGACTTAGAGTAGGCACCATTAAATATCTGAATAAATAATGACATTTGTTGATTCCGAGGTATGTATGGGACACTCAGATGAATTTTTACTAAGAATTTTGCTACACACCTCTGAAACTCAGGTAAAAGTTCTGGACATATAATTAAACAACCCAAAAGGAGAACAATGGCAACAACTTAAGAAATAGTGACTAAAGGAATGAGGAAATGGAATAGCAGACCATAGGCCAAACAAACAAAACCAAGAGAGAAGCAATGACAGCATAGAGGAGAATGTTATAATAGAAGCCCCAAAAAAGCAAGTATTGAGGAGAAAAGAGTCACCATTATCCAATGCCAAGGAGGAGTCAAGTAACACAAGGATGCTAGACACTTCGGTATATATAGGACCATCCAGCAAGTCTGAAAACCTAGCTGTTACTATTTTACTGTATGTTAATATAATATCAACAAACTGTTTATCATGTACAGTAACCTGTGTTTCCAAACTTTACGAACACTCTATAGAAATTTTGAGGTCAGTCTTTGCAAGAACATGCTTCAAGGAAGCAATGTCTTGAGAGAGAATGGAGTACATAATAAATGGAGCATGAGAAAGTACAAACATGGAGCCCTTATTATTTGCTCACAATGTTTTGTTGGCAAGGAGGGAGAGAATGAGGGGAGTAGAAAGGGAGATGAAGACTCAAGGCAAGAGTGCGTGGTGTTGTAGTCATGGTACATCAGCCAATGCTCTCTATGCTGGCTTAGCTCCCAGCTGTCGCTATACTTACTCATTCTTCACAAAGGCATGCCTGTTGATGGTCTCCACAACATCTCTGAAGAGAATTTTTGAAGTGAGAGTATAACCGTGGTGTACTACTGGCTCTCCATCTGGGCCATCCCAACAGTCAACTGTCAAAAACAGAACTTCACATCAACAACACAAAGTTTCTGGTTTTGCTAATATTGCTGGCAATATCAGACAAACATTATTTTACTATTTGAGATTATGCCTATTATGATGATGACAAAGATGTCAAATGGAGAGATGGGTGTTCTGGCATATTTATCAGAATAAGGAATTAAAGATAATAAGTGATTTGTTTCTGAGTACTTACAGTTAACAAAGATGTCACATTCACAAGCAGCCCAGCATTTACCAAGAATGCTCATTAGAAATCGATCTAAATCCAATCAAGTGGCCCAAGGGTAGTGATATTTCTTAACAGATTGCTCCTCTAATTTCACTTCTTCCTCTTCAGTTTACTAAGGTCTTTTAAGAAGCTGCAGTGGCCCTCCCAAATCGATAACAGGGTTTTTCATTACTCCTCACTTAAACTCATTAGGTTTCTATTACATTTTCATTTTATTAATTCCACAATAGCTCTAAAATAACACTGACTTCCTAAGTTCAAATCCTCAGGCCCTGCCAAGATTTATATCAACATGGGCAAATGATTTAATCATTTAAAGCCTTGCTTTCCTCACCTATAAAAGAAAATCATGGTACCATTTGCATCATAAGTTTGAGTGATGACTAAGTATATGTAAAGCTGCTTATAATACTGCGTGATACATAGTAATTATGATTGTTAGTGATAATACTGTTATTGTTATGTGTATAGACAGCTTCACTGGCTCCCAGCTAGAGAAAGACAACCACTTCCTCACCATCCACCCTTAGAGTTTGTCTTCTTTGTTTTACACTCTACCACCAGACTAGATTCTCAAAACAATGCTTTCACCACGTTGTTCCTTTGCTCAGAAGCCTACTCAGTACATAACACAGCATCCAACACATACACAGTAGGTACTCAGTAGACACAGGCTGAATTTATTAATATCCTATAGCTCCTCCTGCCTGCTTAACCCCAAGGTCCTTATCTCTTGTACTACAGACTGGCTAGCCATTCACTCAGTCTGTATCCACTTTCACCCTGGCACACAGCTGGACTACACTGCCCAGCCTTCCCTTGCAGCAGGGTGTGGCCATCGAATTGTGGGCAGAGATTATGTGCACCATTTTCAGGTCTGGTCTGTGAAAACTTTCCCTACAAAGCCATCCAGACTTTCTCAGCTTCTGCTATCACTGCAGAAGACATGTGCTGAAGATGGCATGGCCACAAGATGGAAAGAGCCTAGACCCCTAAATCATTGCTTGAAAGACTCACCTGTAAGGAACACCTATTTTGGACTTTACATAAGCAAGAAATAAACTTCCTCTGTTTCAAGGAACAGAGATTTTAGATTTAATTCTTAAAGGAACCACCGTTGCCTTAATTAATATCGTAGCTTCTGTCTGACAAATCGATCTTATTTTCTCCTACCCCTGAACTCACAGACTTGTTCTTCCATTACACACGTTTCCTCACATAGGAAACCTCCATGATTTTGTGTCTTTCATTTAAGGTCAACCAAAATGCCCTCTTTCACTTTCCTTATCTAAATCCCAGTCAAGGCTAAGCTAGGACCCCCCAAAGAATCCTGCCAGCTCTCATGACATTGCCCTTCCTTGTGGTAGTCTGGTAGCTCTGGTTGCCAGAGCCGAGAGAAATCAAAAATCTAGACATTACTCCTGTGAATTTTCCCAATTTTTAAATATCAACAATTAATCTAGTTTTTAAATTATAATATGAGCCAAACATTCTTTGGCTAATGGAATGCCAGTTAAAATTCTGACTTTTAATTAGGGCCCGACATTTCATGACTACACCTGTTCTTTATTTTAGTACCTTCCTCATATGTGTGCTTTGTATACTATGTCAGGAGATGCTATGTTTATTTATTCTAATACTTTCAAATTGTTCACCATAACCATAATGTGATTCAATGGTAAATTTTATGTGTCAACTTTGCTAGACTATGGTGCCCACTTATTTGATCAAGTACCAGTCTAGATGTTGCTGTAAAGATATTTGTTAGATGCGATTAACATTTAAATCAATAGATTTTGGGTAAAGTAGATTATGCTCCATGAGGTGGGTGGGCCCCATCAATTAGTTGAAGGTCTGAAGAGTAAAGACTCCCATTTCCTGAAAAAGGAATTCTCCTAAAGACTGTAATGTAAGTCTCCAAACTGCTGGCATGCTATACAGATTTCAGACTAGGAAATCCCCATGATCACGTAAGCGAATTTATTAAAATCATTCTTCCTCTCTCTCATATATAAGAGAGAGATCCCATTAGTTCTGTTCCCTAGTACAGTCACCTATATTACAATTAAACATTGGCTATAAATTATCCTTAGGGGAAAAAATGAAAAAGGTAAAAGGAGAAAAAAATTTTCAAGGTTAACACCATAGGAATATAAAAAACAAATTTTAAGAATAAAGATGCCATTGAGAAGATCAAAGGCTTGGAGATACTAGCATGAAGAACTGTATTATTCCTTTGGGCCTGCAAATGAGGTCAAATGTATCAAAGACATTTTCTAAGAAGAGAAGCTCCATCCATCTTTTGACATGCACTTGATATTCTTTAATTTGTCTTTGGATATGGGTGTGGAAAGAAGGCAGAGATGTTTCAAAGGTACGTAATTTGATTAATTTATACTCTGATTTAGCCCCCTTGTGGAGGAAAGGCGGCATAACGGTTCCTCATAAATGAACTAATACCCTTTCAAAAAGAATGAATGTAGACAAGGCAATGCTATGCCTTATTTGATTGTCATGTACACATAAAAATAGCTCTTAAACCACATGGATCATGAAATAAGGTGCTCTTTTCCTATTATTTATAAACATAGGCAGAATATCCATAGTCAAGGACAGCTCTTCTAAAAATGTTCACACTTTAGATCTATTTCATCATCTATCCGGTGAATAAGGATAACCACACTCCCAAATGGTACCAGCATCCTAACATGTGGCAATCATAGCCAAATTCAAATGACAGGGAAGTTTCCTGTAAGAACTAATGCTGTAATGGGAATGCTAGCAAGGTAGAGACCCTCTAACTAATTCCCATGCCCACAAAACTGCCAGTGGCCCATTTTTCAATCACATCACACATTAGAGCCCTCCGAAAGCACTTGGACAAAGAGGTGGTTAGTTCTGCAGCCTAGACGAGCAGCTAAGATGACAGCTTTTCATAATGGAACTTAAAAGTACTCCATCCTGATAGCACTTCCAGAGATAACAGGAAAGGTTGTAAACCAATTATAGCAGTGATGCAACATCAGTTCCATAATGAGAGTGAAAATCCCCTGGACAGAACATCCATATTTATTAGGCAACTTGGGCTGAAAATCAAGGGAAGGTAAGGCCATGTAAAAAGTGTTCTCAAATTGATTTGCTGACAAGCCCACTTCACCAAAAAAGACTTATTAGTCTTCCCCAATACTCTCTATGTATCTTTACCAAAGACATTCCTACAGCTGTACTAATGGAGATGGAAAACACAACATTATAAAACTAGAAGCTTGAAAGTGGAGAGATTCTTCAGGTCACAATACCATGAAGAACCTGTCCAGAATCATTATTCTCTACCTTGAAGTGCTATCCTTGGCAAAAGCTGCTTCAGAAAAATGTCTGTGGTAACTGAGATTTTTCAATCCATGACCTGCTACACTCTATACATCAGGTTCTTTAAATCTTAGCCCCATCTATTTAGGAGTAAAAACAGCTTCATCTGGACCCAAGTAGATGACATATCACTGGGTATATATACACTGATGTCTCCAGGTCCAAACTTCAGATGCGAACTAAGATCTCGAAAGCACAGCGCTGACAGAAGTTGTTAGGAAAGCACAAAAGATCGTGTCATCAAATTCTAAGTCTTTGGGAACATCTAGTTAGACGGTAGTCCTAATCTTGAACCAAGCAAATTCCTTCTTCTCAAGCCAACGTCCCCTCAGTGCTTCACTTCAGTTTTTCTAGCTTTCCTTATGTGACTGATGACTGTCATTTGATCCGTGTTAGGGCTGATCATGCCATTCAAACTTCCTCCTCCAAAAAGCACATAGACTTCCCAGGGAAAAGTGGAGCAGGGGAGTTAAATCAACTTGAGTTAAAACATCAGGCTGCAAGCTTCCCAGCTATGGAAACTTGAGCCACTTAACCTACTCCAAGATGGGGTATCCTCTTAAGGAGATTATTCTATCCCCCTTAAGGTTGTAAGAATCAAATGAGAATGTATAGAAAGCACTCACTCAGGACCTAACTCACAAAAGGGGCTGAAATCATGGTAGTTCCTTCCTACAGTACATTCAAAGCCAAAGTGATAACCCTAATTTGGAACAGGAAATAGGTCAAGGACAAAGCTGATCAAGTCTCCCAAACAAAGATAATTCTTGTCCTCAACAAAAACCTTCCAGAAATAGTAGTTTGACTTTCACTGTCCACTTACAGATTATTTCAACAGAAATAACTTCAAGTAAACCAAATACAAGGGGAGGAATTTACTGACATGAACTGGTAAGGGAGATATTTGACAGATTGCGTGTCCTTTAAAATTACACCGTAACTGTATATATCCTCAGCTTGTGTGAATATCTGGAGCAGACAAGCTCCTACTAGAAAAGGAGAGCCAAGTAGCTTCTTTCTATTACTTTGGTGAATGGCAGTTAGGAAGAAAGAAGGGACGTACAAGGGAAGGCCCATATTCAATAACATCTGCACACAATTTCTAAACATTCTCATTTTAAAATCAAAAGACACTAAAAAAGGCTAAGACTAAAAATCATTTGTACCTTGCTATAAATTGTCTTAATCAGATAACTTTCCTTCTTAATAGGCAAAACTAAGCTGGAGGATTAGATGTTCTAATTCAGTATAAGGAGTTGATCATGGGAACATGGTTGGGCTTGGGTAGGACATGATTTTTGACTAAAAAAGCAAAAAAGAGAAGACCAGGTACCTGGAGGACCTGAAAAGCAAAATAAATACCATACGGGACACAGCACTTAACAAAACTGCAAAACTGTCTGGAGTTAACTATCATTTCATGGAGTCACTACAAGTCATTTTCCATACTTGGCCTCCAAGGAAATGTCACCATTTAAAATGATAGGCAACCATCACTGTGAATCCAAAGAGGCTTTTTGCCCAGGGAATCTCTGTGCATGTCAGACATGTAAAACTTCCTGAGTACTGAATGAACAAAGGGTTGAATAATGGCTGAGAGCAGAATGTCATCTCGAGATCTTCTAAAAGGTTTTTCTTTATGTTAATATTTTATAAGCATCTTCATTAGTTGCTTAAGCTACTCAATTGTCACTCACTCATTGTCAGTAGGTGCTCACTGCATTGACTGCAAAAATGACATCTCTTAAAGCATAAATTTCCAGAACACTAAATTTGTAGTGGTTCTAACTGCTCTGTATGTAGACAGTTCTTAATGCCTGTCCAGTTTTAAAATGTTAATTGACCCTGATAACATGCCAGAAACTATATGACAAAGGCCCATCTAGTTACTAGTCTTATCACCCTACTGCTTTATTCATTTCCCCTACACTGTTTCACCAGCCCAGGATGTGCTGTTATCTACTGCTAACTCCCAGCACATCCCCACCAAAAAGTGATTCCCCTTTGTTCCATGGAATCTCCATTCCATCACAAACTCCCTTCTATCATCCGACTCCTTTTGGAATTCTCTTTCAACCTCCTCATCTTAACAATCAGCTTACCTTGGAGGACACTACTTTTCTCCACAGATGTTTTTTAGCATAAATCACAGACCAAGAGTCATTCTCTAGGGATTTTTTTTTTTTTATGTCTAATTTGTTTATTTTTTTTTAAATATGAAATTTATTGTCAAATTGGTTTCCATACAACACCCAGTGCTCATCCCAACAGGTGCCCTCCTCAATACCCATCCGCCATCAACCCTCAGTTTGTTCTCAGTTTTTAAGTCTCTTATGTTTTGGCTCCCTCCCTCTCTAACCTCTTTTTTTTTTTTTCCTTCCCCTCCCCCATGGTCTTCTGTTAAGTTTCTCAGGATCCACGTAAGAGTGAAAACATATGGTATCTGTCTTTCTCTGTATGACTTATTTCACTTAGCATAACACTCCAGTTCCATCCACGTTGCTACAAAAGGCCATATTTCATTCTTTCTCATTACCACATAGTATTCCATTGTATATGTAAACCACAATTTCTTTATCCATTCATCAGTTGATGGACATTTAGGCTCTTTCCATAATTTGGATATTGTTGAAAGTGCTGCCATAAACATTGGGTACAAGTGCCCCTAAGCATCAGCAGTCCTGTATCCCTTGGGTAAATTCCTAACAGTGCTATTGCTGGATCACAGGGTAGATCTATTTTTAATTTTTCTCTAGGCCTTATTGCTATTTTTAAACATTTTCTCTCCTACATCCATTAAGAAAAAAAAAATCTCCTTACTTTTGAACCTCATTTCATCCAACTCTACCTTTCTGTAATCTTCCAAGTGTCTTTCCTATAGTATATTTTTTGCATTTAAATATCTGGCTTAGTTTTTAATCTCCAACTGTTAATCTTTAAAATTTTTAACATTTAATCTACCTGTCAACATCCTTTGTGAGGTAAAAGTACAGGTGGGCAACTTACTCCATCTTTTTACCTTTGACCTCTCCAATGCTAACAATCCCATCCCCACTCTACTTCATTCATGCCCACCCATGACACACCCTGGATACAGTCGTCACCTGTAACTATGTCCAAAAGCCCGCGCTCTGTGATAACAACTCTCTGCTCTTCTTTTGTGTGTGTGTGATGACAACTTTCCCCATATTTCTATTTCTTGGAGTTTTCTAGTTTCCTTACCTCATTAATGGCCCCTTATTCATTTATTTTCCTTTCTTAGACTCACCGACCTACTGACTACTTACTTAAGAGTGCTCACCAACACCTTGAAGATATTTTATATGACCTAGAAATCTAGAGGCATGGATCAGTTTTATAATCTATCTTCACTGCTCCTATATCTAATCTGATGGGAGTGAGGTGGGAGGAATCTAAACATGCAGATCTTGTATAACAAACAGACTGTTTTAAGACTGTTTTTGAAACTAGCTAGGAACTTTCCCAGTTTATCTTGTCAACTCCTCTCCCGTTGTTTGTTGATCTTCCTAAGCCTCTAAGCTAACTTCCACTCACTTTACACTTAGTAGATGATGCTCTCATCCCAGAGAAAAGACAGGCTATCAGACATGAAACCTTTCAAAATCTGGTCCCCTTATCCCATCTAAAAACAAAACTTGTGTCCTCATTTTCTCTTCTTCCAAGTGTCAAAATCTCCCAAACTTGTATCATCCAGTTTTCTTCTACTGCAGAAAAATGCCAAGTGACTAACCCATAGCAGATTAGCTACCCCCAACTTCTCACTAACATGTCACCAAAACTATCTATCAAAAGACACCAGAGGCACCTGGGTGGCTCAGCTGGTTGAGCATCCAACATCAGCTCAGGACATGATCTCACAGTTTGTGAGTTCTAGCCCCATATCAGGCTTGCTGCTATCAGCCCAGAGCCCGCTTCAGATATTCTGTTCCCTTCTCTCTCTGTCCCTCCCCTAATCCTGCTCCTACCCTCACTCTCAAAAATTAATAAAACATTAAAAAAAAATTTTTTTAAGACACCAATAACCTCCTAGCTGTTAAATGCAACCAGATTGGATAATTAATTTTTACCTTATTTTACTTTTCTGTTGCACGGGAAATTTATGACCATTTCATCCCTTAGGACCCAGTAACCATTCTAAGTTAATCCCCATTGGTTACCCTTGCTCTTCCTACATCTAAATGCTGGATCACTTCCCTACTCAGGCCTCATTCACTTGTCCACTCGTCTCTGTAAGTGATCTTGTACACTTTCATGATCTTAAATATCACATACAAAACTCAGAATTATGGAGTGCCTGGGTGGCTCAGTCAGTTGAGCGTCCAACTCTAGATTTCAGCTCGGATCATGATACCAGCATTGAGGGATCGAAGCCCATATCAGGCTCCACACCGAGCATGGAGCCTGCTTAAGATTCATTCTCCCTCTCTCTCCCTCTGACCCTCTCCCCAATTCGTGGTCTCGTTCTATAAATAAATACATACATACATACATACATACATCCATACAGAAATACAGAAATACAAAAGTAAAACAGAATTAAATTATCTTTATCTTGCCTGGATCTTTCCATTGAGTTCAGATATTATTATCCAACCGACTGATAAAAATGTCCATGTAAATGTTACAAAGTCACTATAAACTCAACTGATGGAAACTGAACTCGTTAACGCTCTTCCCCCCAGATTTCCCACATAATGTGAGGGCACCATTCATTTACTACAGCTCTCACCCTCATTCCTTACATCCTTTACTTCTTGCATTGGGTCCTGCTGGGTTTACTTCTTTAATATCTATTCAATTGTCTCTCCAACTCACTCAGTCCAGTGAACCCTTCCTTGGTATCACTGTAATAGCCTTCCTACCATTCTCTTTGCTCTATCTAGCTTCACTCTTCTTCCCTGCCACAAACACATATTCTAAAAAACTTGTCCTCCCACACAGTGACCCAAATGATCTTTCTAAACTGCAAGTCTGATCATATCACCATATGTATGAAAACCTTTCAATGAACCTGTTACCAAAAGCTAGAGCTGAAATTTCTCACTACAGCACTCAAATCCTTTACCTCTTTATGACTGACCCAAGTTTATTTTCCCAGCCTACCTATTTCTCATCGCATTTTATTTCACATCTTACTCTTTGTACCAACACTTCTCAATATGTATATGATTTGCCTGGAGGAATTCTCATGTTGTACTACTGTTTTTAATGGCCACCCAGTCTATAAGATTGTCAGCTCCTTGAAGGCAGAAACCATGTCCTATATCTGTGTCCTCACAATCAAGACCCCACAAGAAATTTAATAAATGTTGCTGACTGATGAAGTGTCTCAAAAAAAAAAAAAAGTTATCCTGAACTATCTTTGTCATTGTTTAAATTAAAAAAAATCTTTCTAGGAAAACTTTCATTTTCATCACAGTTTTGTAGCAACTGAAGGTGTGCTTCCTAACTTCTAGTACATCCCTCTCTCTCTCCTCCTGATTGGATAATAAGGAGGATCCAGAGAGCATCATGAGTAAATAATGACTCTACAATAAGCAGAAAAATGGTTCTGATTAGTGTGAGTACATATTTTAAGTCTCCATCAACACACAGCAGAGCTCAGACAAAGCACAAACCTTCCACACAGCGACAGCCCTCTTGTAGCACCCGTGCATACATGTCCACCTTGGACTGGGAAAGGAGCTGGTCCCCCGTCAGGTATGTGTTGTGAGAGGAAGCGATGTAGTAGTTGCACAGAGGCTGATCCATGTCCTGGTACACTTCATGGTGCAATGGATTAAATATGTCACAAGCAGGACTACGCATGAAGTTCGTGAACCCTTTGGAAGAAAGAGAGAGTAAAGTACTTTAGCTTTCAAAGTGTACTTAACTGACTCCATCAGGGACAACAGAGATCAAAGTATGTTCATAGCAGGGCAGCTGGGTGGCTCAGTTGGTTAAGCGTCCAACTTTGGCTCAGGTCATGATCTCATGGTTCATGAGTTCGGACCCCACGTCAGGCTCTGTGCTCAGAGCCTGGAGCCTGCTTCAGATTCTGTGTCTCCCTCTGTCTTTGCCCCTTCCCCACTCATGCTCTATTTCTCTCTCAAAAAAATAAACATTAAAAAATCAGTTCAGGCTCTGTGCTGACAGCTCAGAGCCTAGAGCCTGCTTTGGATTCTGGGTCTCTCTCTCTCTCTCTCTCTCTCTCTCTCTCTCTCTCTCTGCTTCTCCTCACTTCACACTGTCTCTCTCTTTCTCTCTCAAAAATCAATAAACATTAATAAGAATTTTTTTAATTAAAGTATGTTTTAATGATTATCTTACTTACACTCAGGACAGGTACTATGAGGAATACTAAGGCAATGAGAGATTTGTTTCAGGTCAAATAGTGTTAAAAACTGAAACATGACTGGGGAATAGCAATGTGAACATAACCTACAGAAAAATAAGTAGGCTTTTCAAGAATTTTGATTGAGTATGAGAGAGGGCTTACTCCAAAGCCATTCAATAGCTACTGAACTCAAGCTAGGATTATGCAGCATGATCTAATGGGTTACTGATGCAGTGTTAAAGCAATTTTTACACAAAGTGATACACTGGTGCAACCATCAATTTGATAAGTTATTCATTTAAAAAACAGTACTGTTAGTGCCATGGGTGAAGTAATAGGTCAAAAGTTAGGCACAGCCTAAATTGACAGTGTGGTTATTTGACTTTGAAATTGGTTTGGGAAGATGCTGCTAATAGCTAGAACATTTGTAACTTTAAAATAATGTTTAAAGATTATGCAGAAATACAGACAACAAAGTGATGGTTGCCAGAGGGGAGGGGGATGAGGGGTTGGACAAAATGGGTGAAGGGGAGACAGAGGTACAGGCTTCCAATTATGGAATTAACAAGTCATAGGAATAAAAGTGCAGCTTAAGGATTAGAGTCAATGATATTGTAATAGCGATGTAATAAGACAGACAGTAGCTACACATAGCATAAGCTATACATTTGTAGAATCACTAAGATATACCCCCAGAACTAGTGTAGCACTGTGTATCAGCTATACTCAAACAAACAATTTTGTAGAAAACCCGATCAGTTTTTCTACAGTTTTTCAAAACATAATACCTAGGTAGAAGAGGCATTCATTAATACATGAATAAATACTTGAATGACCACAAGTACTTAAGTGGAATGACATTCCAATTTATCAGGTTAAATTGCTTCAAGTCTTCAAGAAACTGTATCTGTATCTGTAAATATCCTCTGAGACTCTGGAGAATTTCTTCATGCCTATCTTTATGACAATAATGTAGAAATCATGTTTAATTCCATTTTGGGGGGCCCACCAAGCAAAACATTCATTTCTTGGTAAAGAAAAGGCCCAAATTAGTTTATCTTCTCTAGGTGTTTTAAAATGGTTCTTAATATATATAAGTTTTAAATTATTCCTTTCTTTTAATTACCCTCCACCGCAGGAAGTAAACATGTGGTACCAAACCTCCTTGTCCACACTGAGCCTGAAACCAGTGTGTGTGTGTTGGGGGGGGGGGGGCAGGAATCAAAAACAGTAAGATAAACCATGGCTTTGGATGGTCTTGAGGGCAATGGGGGGCCTTGGCGGTCCTTCATTAGATTATTGGTTTTGCCTGAAATTTGTTCTTCTCTTGGGTAGCAGCCTGAAATTTATTTCCCCACGTATTTTAAGTATATATAACTTACACATACATGTAGCTATATTCACATTTATGTGCAAGATCCTTGAAGCTACATTCTAAGTATATAACTCTGGGAAAATTACTTAATTTCTTTGAGAGCTTCACTTTCCTCAACTATATAATGAAGTAGTTGTATTAACAAAATTTGTGGCTCCAACAATATCTCCACTGCTACCAACTAGGTAAAAACAAGTTCATTGCCAAGATTTTTAAAGAAACCTGTACTTTCAAAGTCACTAATGTCATAGATTAGTTATTTGAAGACCAAATTTCCTTTTTTGAAATCACCAGGTTGAATCTCTTTCCAAAATTTGCCATTTGAGAGAAGTCCAAATATTTCTTGGCATCTATCACCCACATGGTGGCATCAGGTTGACTTGCTTAGAGTAGAACATGCATATGATCATTGCCAAAGTAAGAGAAATAGCAATATCATGGCATCTGTTTTATAGGAAAATATGTTGTTTTGTGAGTTTTATTTGAATCACCTGTAATCCATGAATATTTCCTGACTTCTTTTACTAAAAATTTTGCTAGAATTTAACTTAGCAAACTGAACTGAAAAATGAGAAATTAAAAATTAGTTATTTTACCTTCTATGCCAAGAACATTTTTCGTCTTATTTTCTTCTGAAACTTCAAATTTCCTTATGATGTCAAGACAATAGTCTGTTGTCACATTGTTCATCTGAACAAAACAAAACATTAGTAGAGTACCTGCAATTCCATGAGATGTTTTCTTCTATGCTAAAAAGGCACATTGCTTAAGCATTCATGATATAGTGCAAAGTGATTTAATGAGCATTATTTGAGATTTACTAGTGTCATAGCAACTTTATCTTTAGAAAATGATCTGAATCTTACCATGTTACCCTTCAGATTTAATCAGTGAAAACATCCCTTCAAGTAATAGACAAATGTATTCCATGAAGCAAAATTAATAAAATTAAATCAATAATCAGTGCAAATCCACTGTTAAAATCTACTTACCATAAGCTAGTAGCTATTTGAAAATTAATGTTTTCTACACAAACACTACAGTTTGCTAATCATAAATACATACAGAAAGAAAATGATCCCCTGACAAAACAGGATGTTCTAGGTAAATCCACTCATGGGTGTACATATCTACAGATCTTTCCACTGAATCACAAGAGCATGGTGATTCAAGATCACAAAGGTTGGCAAGAGAAAATAAAACCAAAAACCTAGATGAAGCAGCTAGCATAACAAAGTACTCTGGAGTTAGATGGCTTTTGTCCCAATTAGCCATCTCATATTATTAACAGCGGGATCTTGAACTAGTCACTTACCTTCTCTGCGGCTACCTTATAAGGTAGTTGTGAAAATGAAATGCATTACTATTAACGTGTGACATCAGAGAAGCAGTGCATGCTATTATTATTGAGGCATTCTCAAGGTTGCTGCATGAACACACATACTTAGTGTCACTGGGCAAAGTACACTGTTCAGGAATAATTAATTAAATAGCAACATGAAAGGTGTGATATTTTGATCAAAATTCCATTGAGTCCCACAGTCTAACAGTGACATTTAAAAATACTAATGAATAGTGATAGAGAAAACTAATCTTATGAGCCACTTCTCAATATTTCTCAAATATTCTATTATCTCTTAGGTTTGATGCTTATGTTTTAGTGAAATCTCATTTGTCTAAACAGTTTAAAAAATTTTTTTAAATATTTACTCATTTTTTTGAGAGACAGAGAGCACAAGCAGGGGAGGGGAAGAGAGAAGGGGAGACACAGAATCCAAAGCAGGCTCCAGGCTCTGAGCTGTCAGCACAGAGCCCAACGCGGGGCTTGAACTCATGAAACGTGAGATCATGACCTGGGGTGAAGTTGGACGCCTAACCGACTGAGCCACCCAGGCACCCCTGTCTAAACAGTTTAAACAGCACTTAAACCTTCTGCAGGGGAACAAAAGCTTTGTTTTGCAGGGTTTTTTTGTTTTTGTTTTTGTTTTTTTTTGCTGGCTTGAAATAGCATAGAATGCTTCCCCTCCCCCCCCCCCAAACTAGCTGCACAATGGCTGATGAATCCATTGAGCAAATTTTACAATCGTTCCTACATTCAGAGGCTTATATTACCAGACAACACCAGAAAATACCACAAAATAAATGAAATCATGATACCTGTAAAAACTCTACTGACCTAGTCAGGCTTTAAGCAGCTCATTAATTTGTCTACTATATACTATCACATGCAATCTAAAAAATAAGTAATTTCTCACAAAATTTTATAAAATTGGGGTGCCTGGTTATTTCGGTTGGTTAAGCGTCTGACTTCAGCTCAAGTCATGATCTCACAGTTTGTGGGTTGGAGCCCCGCGCCAGACTCTGTACTGACAGCCCGGAGCCTGGAGCCTGCTTCAGATTCTGTGTCTCCCTCTCTCTCTGTCCCTCCCCCTACTTACTTGTTCTCTCTCTTTCTCTCAAAAATAAATAAGTAAACATTTTTAAAAATTGATAAAAAAAAAAATAAAATAAAATTCACGTGCCATGGGAAGCCTGAGTTTACACTGCAATTATTTGGTTTATGAGGCTGTTTGTTCAGAGATGTAGGGGCCTTGTCCTAGACTTAGGTCTACCAGGAGCCCATGTTTGATGTAACAAACATCAAAAATATCATCCTGGGATAAAACTAATTGCAGTTGAGCAGAGAACATGTTATTGGTTCAAGATACAAAGCAGAACACGTTAACAAAAAGCATCCTATTCGAGAAGTATTCAGTAAATTGATGAAAATATCAGTAGGCATTCTAGGAAGCTCACAATTTTCTGGGCATTATGTAACAATAAATCGGAAATAATCCACTTCCTATCAAAATTCAAGTATTAAGGATTAACTCAGTGAAATACAGTAAAACCCCATAATAATGAGAAATGAAATGTACATGTCAGTTTCCCTCCTTCCCCCAACTCCTGGTCTAATTTAAATAACTCCCAATAGCAAAATCCGGCATTTCACAAAACTGAATTTTTTGGACCTTACTTAAAAAGCCATTGTGAAATTCTACTGTATGAAAGAAGGTTCGACATAGGGTAATGCTCTTTACTGTTTCTTTCCCCTTTGTTTTGCTCCGTATACCACATAGCTAATAAGGTGAAACGGAAAAGAACTTCTCCCTACTCTACTCCTATTTCTCATGAAGCTTATTTGAAAGTTCTGTTTGCTAGCAGTATCTGAGCCACTTGCTGTTTCCAACATGAAGGACTCTTCTTACTATACCAAGCAAGTGGTGCTAAGACTGCTTTAAAAATCCTGGATTTAATAATGATTCTTTACATTTAAATAATGTAGTCAATGCTGTGCAGTTTATAAAGAGCTTTTACACATAAAATCTTAAATAGTTCTTACAACAGTCTCATAAACTTGGTGTTTTTATTCCCATTTTAAAATATGCAAATCTATGCTAGAAAAGGTTCACTATCTCAAAGTCACAAAACTAACAGGAAGCAAAATCAAGGTTCAAATTTCATTCTTCTGACTTCAAATCCAAAGCCTTTACTTTTACATTATACCTATTGTCTGGGTGTTTTTCTTCATCTCTACTGAAAAATCGAAACGCTTACTTTCAAAACGGATTGTTTTTTTCAATATAGCTGAAACTCCTGAATCTTCTTATTTTTTGAGATGCTTTAAACTGTCAAGTCAGTTACTATAATTTGACTTCCTTGATTATTCCAGGTTGGACTCCATTCTCTTGTCCTAGTTTGCTATAATACTTTAATCTCATCCAAAAAAGACTAACTGGCCCTCATATTAAAGGTCAATCCACTTCAGGTGGACTAGTTGTAGAAACCAAAGTCATAGATCCCTATATAACAGTAGTATTCTGATACTAACATTTTATCCTCAGACTTCTTATAAGTTATCTGGCAAAGCTCTGACAGTGAGTATGAATTTCAAAACAAAGTCAGAAGTAAATAATTATATTTCTTATAGCTATGATTCCCAAAGTACACCAAATCCAAAATCATAGTATAATTTGCACAGAATTTTAATATTGTTAAACTCTTTTCATTTTTATCAAAGTAATATATATTCATAATTAAGTAAATCAAAACCAAGAAGCTTATGATTGAAAGCAGAATTTTCCCTCCTATATGGATAATCACTCTCCAAGAAAAATAATGTCAACATTTCTAGATATTTCTGTTGGAAGGAGTCTTTATATTCCGAATTGTTATGTTAATGATGCTATTTTCTATTTTTATACACCTTAAGCATTATCTATGGATGTTTTTATTGTGTTGGATAAAAAAATTTAGCTTGTTTGAGCCAGCAAAACTAACTTTTTCCCTCTACCCCTCCACCTAAGATAGTTATATCTTAATTTTTTAATTTAATTGCTATTCAGTGTTGAATTATTCTGATTATGCAAGTGTTGGACATTGAGTCTATTGAATAATGACTGTGTTTCTTGAACTTTTTTTGTTTTCAGTTTGTTAATTGCTGCTATTTCTACCCATTTGGTTAATTTTTAGTGTCCTCTCATAAATTCTTCCTCATGATGCTAATGGTGTCTCGATTACCAAGACAACAAACAATCCATGAATTCCAATTTTTTATCCCCTATAAAGGTTGTCCTTCTTCCAGGTTGGTGGGATTCAGTACTTTATTCAGGTTTTGTTCTGACTTATTCTGTCATTCTCATCAGAGAGTACTCAGAAAGTAAATTATTTATTTCTTGCTTGTATTTCTGTGTTCTTCCATGTGTGTTTTACTCTGCATGCACGTTCAGTTGACAGATTCACCAGGTAGAAAATTCTAAGTCAGAAATCATTGCTCCCATGTTTTTGGTTTCCAGAGGTGCTGTTGAGAAGTCTGATGCCATAGTGAATCTACTCCTTTTATAGGACCTGCCTTTGCTCATTAATTGGATCAGCGCTTTTTTCCCTCTCTCTTTCTGCAAACTTTTAGGGTTTTACTCTACCCTTGGCTTTGTGAAATTTCATTATCATTGATCTCTTTTTACATCCAGTGTGCTTGGCACTGAGTGGCCCTGCTAGTCTAGAGAGTTCTACCTTTCCATGCTAGTCACTTTTTGTATTATTTATTTTATAATCTCCCTTCTATTTGTTCTTATCTTTTTTCTGTACCTCTGATTATTCAGAGTGGGCTTTCTGAATCAATCCACTAATTTCCTTATCTTCTCTTTCTACTTTTCATTTCTTTGTGTTTGTTCTATTTTATGGGCAATGTTCTCTTTATCTTCTAAGCCACTTATTGAGTTTATTTCTCTGCTCTTTTTTTCCTCAGAACCATCTTTTCCCACAGCATACTGCTCTTGCTTCGTGGCTGCAATTTTCTGTTTCATCACTCTGATGTTAAGGGCAGTTTTTAAAATTTCCTTCTCCCTGCATTGCCTCTATTTCCTCCAAGTTTCTCAATGCTATTTGTTTACCTTGGTCTCTGTATTTTATGGTCGAGGATTTCCTCAAACATGTGGTAAGCCTTGGCTATTTAAAACCCATTTTAAAATTAGCTATTGAGGGGTGCCTGGGTGGCGCAGTCGGTTAAGCGTCCGACTTCAGCCAGGTCACGATCTCGCGGTCCGTGAGTTCGAGCCCCGCGTCGGGCTCTGGGCTGATGGCTCAGAGCCTGGAGCCTGTTTCCGATTCTGTGCCTCCCTCTCTCTCTGCCCCTCGCCCGTTCATGCTCTGTATCTCTCTGTCCCAAAAATAAATAAACGTTGAAAAAAAATTTTTTTAAATAAAAAATAAAATTAGCTATTGAAAAATGTATTTAAAATAAAGTCAGTAATAAATTGGTTGGAACCTCTGTATTCACGAGCAGGCTGAGTGACTAGGGGGCTCGCTGTAGAATTCCCTGTCTGAACTATTTTATTAGATGTCTGATGCCTATATCTTCAGATTTTGGGGGTTTTCCTGGGACTGGTATATGAGTTTCCTAGGGCTGCTGTAACAAATTACCACCAACTTGGCTTAAAACAATAGAAATTCATTCTCTCATAGCTCTGGAGACCAGAAGTCCAAATTCCACGTGTGGGTAGACTTGGTTCTCTCTGGAGACCCTGAGGGAGAATCTGTTCCATGCCTCCCTCCTTGCATCTGGTGGCTGCTGGCAAACCGTGGCATTTCTTGGCTTGGGGGCTTCGTAAGTACAGCCTCTGCCTCCATGGCCTTCTTCTGTGTGTCTGGATCCTCTTTTCTGTCACTTGTAAGAGCACTCATCGTTGGATTTAGGGTCCACTCTAAATTTAGCATTATCTCATCTCAACATCCTTAATTTAATTATGTCTACCAAGACCCTATTTCCAAATAAGGTTACAGTCAGAGGTACCGGGAGTTAAGACTTGGACTTATCTTCTGGGGCCACTATCCAACCCTCTATAGCTTGTCATAGTCTCCTATTTCCTACCTGTAATTTCCCTTATATAGAAACCTGGGAGCAGAGTGTTAGAAGAGGGTTATGGTTCTCCCACACCGCACAGACATTCATTTCACCCCTGTACTCGTTACCTATCGCTCTGAAACAAGCCACCCAAACTTAGAAACTTAAAACAACAACCACTGTTTTAAAATCACATTTGTGCAGGATGGCAAGTGGGACCAGCTTTGGCTGGACAGTTATTTTGCTGTTCTCACCTACGGGTTATTCAAGTGCCTATAGGCACCTGGGCCCCTGACTACAGCTCAGTGTATAAGGGGGCCTCTCTCACATGTCTGTGGTTGGTGCTGGCTGTTGGCCCTGGGCCTCTTTCTCTGAGTAGTGTCTCATCCAGAAAACCTTGGCCTGGTTTCCTCACGTGGTAGTCGCACAATTCCAACAGGGCAAAAGTGGAATCATCAAGGCTCCCGGAGGCGTAGGTTCTTTGTACATCATATCTGCTACAATCTATTAGTCAAACCAAATCCCGAAGCCAGACGAGATTAAAGGGACAGGAAAACAGATGGGAGGAGAGGCAAAGTCACCTTGCCAAGGGGCATGCATATAGGAATAGGAGAATTGCCACAGCCATCTTCACAGACTATCTACCACAATCCCCATCTTTTCAGTACTCAGGTGTGCCTGGTATGCCTCAGTGTAGACCCTTCTGGGCCATCTTTCTCCGGTTCTGACTTTTACTTTTAGGCCAGGATGGAGGAAGGACAGTTGCTCTGCTGCAAGAAGTAGGAGATAGGATCTAGAGCCCTACTTCCAACCAGTACTTGGGTTTTTGACCCCTTCTCATCTCGTATTTTCAAGAGCATCACGTGACTTCAATTGTTGAGCTTTTCTGGGGTTCCCCTGGGCTAATGAAATTACTTCATGGTTTCCTGCTCTGTGGGCTTGAGTTTCAGTGCTCTGAGGTCTCCTTTAAATCAGACAAATTTCAAGATTTTGTTGTTCCTGTCTCCTCCCGTTTTCTTTGTCCTCATAGTTTTATACAGAAGAAAAAGCCTCTTCCCTCTATTTTTGGTTAATTTCAGAAGGGAGTGGAGAAACATTTCTCAGTGAATGGCCCTTCAGTTTTCAACCAAATAAGTAAGAATTTTCCTCCCCAAAATGGCTACCTCTAACTCATCTTGAAATTAAAGCACAACTTTCAAAGCATTTGAAGGTATGACTATTTCACAGAAAAATGCCATTTGGAACTATATTAAAGGCTGCAAAAATACTATAAGATGTAATTACTCTGAAAAGTCTCTCAATTTCTTCAACTGTGAATAATTAAGTAAATGAACAGAAACTCAGGAATGACTCTTAAAGGAATGCTTTTATGATGAAGAAAATGCGTTAAAAAAAAAAAAAAGACAAAGGTACACTAGCCCCAAAAGGGATAGTTATAAGCAAAGAAGAGTTTCTAAGTATTTATCATAGAGAGGTAAGGTTAGAATGACCATGACTCTCACGAAATCATTCTGGATTCAGCAAAGAATAATGAAGGGAGATGGTACAAACAACACTGGTAATTGGATTAGAAGAATCAAGGGAATATTTTAGCGGAGAGTTTAAAGACACAAAAGGGGCAACTGTTAGAAGTGCCACAATGAGATAATGTATAGATCTATGTCAGATAAACGCAGTTACAATAAGAAGAGGGCCCTCCAGCATGAGATTAGTAAAGCTCTGAAAATTCCCCTGGAATTAACCACACATATGTATATTTCAGATGAAAGTGATGCATAAACAGAAGCCTGCTTTTGGCTTATCCATGGAGATAGCCTTTGTGCTCAGGAAACAGCTAGCTGGTTTTTCAGACTGTAAGGATGCTTCAATAGTCCTGCCTTCTCTTCTTCTCGCCTTAAGCCACAAGAAACAAAAGGATAGAAAGAGAGTAGAGGCTTGTTAAGAAAGGCTGTCAAGGGGGATGGGGGAATGAAATCCAATTATAGCTCTGGAACCAAAACTCTGAAAAAGCATTGAATACGAAACACATTCCGCCCCAGTGACCGTAAATGGAGAGTAAATCTGGAGGAGATGTAGACTGACGGTAAATGGAGAGTAAATCTGGAGGAGACATAGACTGCCTTTTGGCAAACACAGGGGGGAAAATGAAACCAAAAAACCTCAACCAAACCTAGTACTCTGGAATCACAAGCTAGCGGATGTCAGTGATCTTTATCTGTGGTTGCAAGGAAGAATGAAAGAGAAATGTCAGCCAGCTGGTCTCTTCTAATTGGCACTTCTTCATGGGTATAAAAGACAGAGAGAATTTCTCTTAGCACATACAAGTTTTAAAAATGAAAGACGTAATCAAACAGCATTTGGACCTGTCAAAGGTATAAATTCAATTTTCAGAGGACTTCAGTGAAATAAAAGTCTGACCCATGGGCCAATATTTGATTTCAGATAATCTCTGACATCACATATGGCCAGCAATGATATTTTATTTCACAACTGAGTAAATCTGTAAGTTGAATACTCTGATGTCTACACCAATTTTATGCCATCAGAAATGAATGAATTACTGCCATATGAATGGTCAAATTGCCTCCAATTTGCTCCATTGTGAAAATCCCATTTTAAAATTCAAAATCCCACAAAACTCTTAACCAATGACTCTGATCCTGCACATTTTAGATTGTGTCCAATTTTTCTCTATTAATTTTTTTAATGTGTTTTATTTATTTTTGAGAGAGACAGAGTATGAGCAGGGGAGGGGCAGAGAGAGAGAGGGAGCAATTTTTCTCTATTTTAAAATGCACAAAGGGCACCTGGGTGGCTCAGTCGGTTAAGTGTTCGACTTCGGCTTAGGTTATGATCTCATGACTGGTGAGCTGGAGCCCCATGACAGGCACTGTGCTGACAGCTCAGAGCCGGCTTCCAATTCTGTATCTCCTTCTCTCTCTCTGCCCCTCTCCCACTCACACTCTCTTTCACTCAAAAATAAATAAACCTTAAAAAAAATTTAAAAATAAATAAAATAAAATGCACAAGTGGAGCACCTGGGTGGCTCAGTCAGTTAGGCGTCGGACCTCAGCTCAGGTCATGATCTTGTGGTTGGTGAGTTTCAGCCCCACATCAGGCTCTGTGCTAACAGCTCAAAGCCAGAAGCCTGCTTCAGATTCTGTTTCTTCTTCTCTCTGCCCACCCCTTCTCCCCGACTCACTCTCTGTTTCTGTCTCTCGCTCTCTCTCTCTCAAAAATAAACATTAACAAAAAAAATTCTTTAATAAATAAATAAAATGCACAACTTTACATCCTTTCTTTTCTGTACACAATTATTTCCTTAGAATGAACTATTAGAAGTAAAACAAATTGGTCAAAGTCTTATAAATTATATAAAATTTAATAATTAAACTATCTGATGGAAAGATTATACCATTCCACAACTTCACTGGAAATCTAAGAAATGGATACCATGTTTGATGGTATTTTTTTTTTTTTAACTTTTATATGTCTGGTGGGTGGAAAATGGTCTTTTCATTTTGTTATAGATATTTGAATTACTAATGAAGGGTGAAATTTCATAGGTTTATTGAGTTTTTATGAAATTTTTCATGTTTCAAATGTTTTGCCTGTGTTTCTATTGGGTATTCATTTTTTTCCCCTCAACTGCCTGTGACAGTACTTTCCATATTAAGGAATTTCACTATTTCTCCCTTTGTGTGTTACAAATACCTAGTTTGTGCTAGACATTAACTTTATGGCATTTGATAAATTGGACCACATATAAACTTAAAGCTTCAAGACATTAATATTTTCCTTTATGGTTTATGCATCTCGATATATGATAATTTTTTAAAACTTTCTTTCAGAGTACACCCATATGTAGCTTCAAGTTAATTTAGAAAATTAAACTGGATACAGGTAATCATCCACCAGAAGCAGATGTCATAGAACACTGGCTTCTGTTTTCCCCAATTAAGTCTACTGGTTGAATGTCAATGTAACCAAAAGGAGGACAGAAACACATGCCCCTTAGCAAGTGATATCCACTATTGCTATTCAAATGGACTAGGTTACTTCCACTTGTCCAAATGAATTTGAAGTCAGTAGCTTTAAATATTGTAATTTTAATTTGTCACATTGCTGTGCTTCTGAACATCTATGTCAAAGGGCCTTCACATTCATCATTACGATCAATGTCCAAGTTGACACTGTGAGATAGGAAAGGTAGATGTAAGCTCCCTTTTATAGATAAGGAAATAAAGGCTCAGAAATGATAATGAATGATCTGCCCAAGATCCTCCAGCCAAAAAAGCTTGTAAGATGTGGAATGTAGGTCTCGTAGGCCCCTGGTCTAATGTTCTTTCTTCTGTATTAGAGGAGCTCTTCAGGTGAGAGTGGAAAAAGTAGTTACCAGAGCAGAGAAGAGAGGAGTGGAGAAATATGTAGAAGAGCATATTTTCTGGGCAAAACAATAAATCTTTTATTCCATCTTGTGTTCTACCTGTATTATAGCTAACTTTGTTAATGGAGAATGGCTCCCTTTGCCAAATTAGCAAACTAATTAAAATAACTGATTCTGATACAAGCATTTTGCTAACACTTAATCCTTAAGAAAGCAACATCAAAATTCATTAAATCTCAATCTCTTATTCCTAAAATGTGTGTGACTGTGGAATGGGGTAAAGTAAATCATTACCACATCTAGTATATTTTTTTTCTGACACCAACCAAGTTTTAGATTCTCCAGCACTAACTGGGTGTCCAACAACACAATTTGGTTCTGACACTAACTACCTGGAGTTAGCATTAGACCCCACAGGCTAAGGGTTCAGTCCCATAGACTGACCCATCTCAGATGCCAGCTGCAAATGAGGTGTTCAGGCTTCCCCCATTTCCGCTTGGCCTACTACAAATTTAGGGGCTCTATCAAAGAAAAAAACAGACCTAGACAGTAGTTAAAGCAAGAAAAACATATTTTAATCAGTAGCTATTGCAATAGGGGAAAAGAGAACTCAGTACTGGCTCAGTTCCAAATACAGGATGGGCAAGGGGATTTATAGCAAGGATCAGGGTGGAGTGGAGGGAACATTAGAGGTAAGTGGGATTCTGGCTAACCCTACCTAACAGGGTTCTTTGCTGAAGGAAAGAAAGTGATCAGATATCACGTGGGAGATGGTGAAAGATAGGGAATTTTATCACAAATCGAGTTGATTAGATATCAAGGATGTGGGGTTTGGTTAAAGAGTCTTAGCAGGATTCTTGCTACAGCTGGACTCTTGAGTACAAGGCCCAACAACAGGGCCTAGTCAAAAAAAGGACTCAGAAAAGCCTATCTAGAGTTTAGTCAAGGAAAAGTCTCTGTCAGTTCCCATAATTCACTAGAATGACTCACAGAACTCAGAAAAGTGCTTTATTTACTAGGACTGGTCTACTACAAAGTGTACAACTCATGAATAGCCTTGGGGAAGGTGTTCAGAGCATCTGTGCCCTCTCAGGGCATACCCCTTCCGCTTCCCAGTCCGTCCATGTAGCTTCGCCAACCCAGAAGCCCTCCAAACCTCATGGTTTAGGGGTCTTGGTAGATGTCCCATTATGTAGGCAAGATTGATTAAATCATATCCACCATTTGTGACATATTTAAAACCTAGAGGAAATTATGCTATGTGAAATGACACAGAAAGACAAATGCATGATCTCACTGGTAAGTGGAATCTAAAAAAGTCAAAATCATAAAAGCAGAGTAGAGTGACAGTTGACAGGGACTGGGGGGAATGGGAGGGTGTTGGTCAAAGAGTATAAAAGTTCAATTAAACAGGAAGAAGTTCTGGAGATCTAATGTAGAGCATGGTGACCACAGTTAATAATGCTGCATTATATACTTGGCATTTGCTAAGAGAGTTGATCTTAAGTGTTCTCACCACACACACACACAAATCAGAACGGTGTGAGGTGATGAATGTTAATTAGATTGATTGTAGTAATCATTTTACAATGTGTACATTATATCAAAACCGTACATTGTACACCTTAAACATACACAATTTTCATTGGTCAAGTAATACTCAATAAAGCTAACACCCCCTCAATCACTCACTTATTCTTCTACTTTAGTGAGAAACAGAGTTTAAGGCAATATAAAAAAAAGTAGTATGAGAAGACCAGCTTTGTTGACCACAGTTGACCCTACATAGTATTAAAATCAAAAGTCTTGTTTTAAATACATTTAGGGATTATCTTTGCTAATCGGGACTTAATTTACTTAGTCTTCTCATATAATCAAATGTCAATTTTCTATCAGAGTTATCAACGAATTACTAGATTGCTAGCTAAAAATGATGTCATACTTGGACCTCCTGGGTGGCTCAGTCGCTTAAGCGTCTGACTCTTGATTTCGGCTCAGGTCATGATCTCAAGGTTCCTGAGTTCAAGCCCCATGTCGGGCTCTGTGCTTGATGGCATGGAGACTGCTTCAGGGTTCTCTCTCTCCCTCCCTCCCTCCCTCCCTCCCTCTCTCTCTCTCTCTCTCTCTCTCTCTCTCCCAGTCTCAATAAATAAACAAACACTTTTAAAAAGTTAAAAAAAAAGAATTATGTCATAGTTAACAAATGCCTATCTATATTATTAGTATAAAGAAAACATAACCATTATATGTACAATGAAACACATGAGTTAACATCCGTTACTTTGTGGAAAAATGTACATTTCTACACTCAACATATTTAAGGTAAAAAATTATACAAGTGTTCAATTTATCACACCCTCTTAAAAGCTGCTAGAAACATGTTAGAAATAATTCATAAATAAGATTTTTTTGGGTGGAATTGTGATATTTACCCATCTATCCTAAAAATAAGGTATACCTATATCCAACAGAAAAAGCCTGTATATTCATAAATATTTTTAGTAAACATGTAATTCAACAGTCCAATGATACCTTTTGTTCCACCTTCAAAAACTGAGCCAGTTCTTCCACAGTTAGGTGATCTTTCTTGTCACTGTAGCTCAAGAGCAACAAATAAAGGTCCCGTCTCAATGACATCATTTTGTAAAAAACACAGAATTCTTCAAATGTCAAAGTTCCCTGATTCTCATCTGTATCAGCTTCCTGAAAGAGGCATAGAATAAACAAGGCAGTGTGAGAGGTTGAAATAGGAAATTCAGTACAGAGATGCTGAGAAATAATATTTACTATAAAAAGGCTAGAACGCGTATCCCAAATGGTAAACACATTCTTTTAAAGCACACATGGAACCATTTAAAAAATGACTATTTATTAGGCCACAAAAAAAGTTTCATGTTATAAGCAATCAACCTTATAAAAACCAATTTCTCTGATCACAGCAAATTTATAAACCAACAAAGAAAGCTTTAAAAAAAAGTAATTAGAGGAAAACAAAGTTTTCAATTTATTAGAAAGCAAGGTAGATTAAAAATAGATAATAATTCAACTCAAAAAGCTAGAAAAATCAAGCTAAAGAAAATATAAGGAAAAAAATTATAAACAGAAGCAAAAAGCAATGAAATAAAGAACCAAATAGATACATCAGCAAAGGGAGAGCAATTAAACCAAAAGCTGATCTTTTGAAGAAACTAATGAAAAAGAAATCTTGGAGAAAATGAATCATGAACAAAAGAGAAAAAATATCCGACACATTATGAAAATACCAGTCTCTAACCAGCTTCTGAATGTAATCCAATCAATACAGTTTTTAAATATAACAGAATCCCTCCTAATTTGACAGACGTAGTTTATTGTTCTTACAGCTATCAGGATCATTGAAACCTCCTTGTTTCCTCTCCACAGAAGTCTGAGAAATCCATTTAGACTGATTTCTAGTTGAAATAATTTGTTTCTAGTAATTATTGAGCAAGAATCTTTCACCATGTATCTTCCTTCTGATTGGCTGAATTTGCCAGAAAACACTAAAATTGTTGGGGATATGTTATGAGCAACAAATCTATTTACATGATCTCCATTTTAAATGAACACAGTTGTAACCGAACGAAAACTGACAGGGAATGAATGGCAACTTGAAATGCATGGGTTTTATGACATATACTCACATGTAGGGGGTTTAAACATAGCTTTGAAAGTCAACATGTTCATAAAAGATAGATTTTTTAAAAACTTTGTTAGCTTTGGGACAATTACGAACACATACTTTAGCCAATATTTAAATCATACACAGTTTCGTTATAGGGCAGATTGCTGTTGCCTTCTATCCTTTTAAAGGTAGAAGGAGAATGGTGTATAAAATAGCCACATTTTTGCTGTATGAGATGCTTGTTTGTAGAATCACCGCATTTTAAGAAACTGGGTCTAATGTTCAAATTTCTGTCCTAATTTTGTTTCAAAGTATCTAACCCTGAATACAGAGAAGAAACATTTTTCAACTTCCTGGTAAATGCTGTAACAATTAAGAACAGTAAAACTCTCACATTAAACAACAGCATCTAAAGACTTCAAAAGGAGCTATCCATAAATGAATAGATTATTTTAAAATTTTTTAGTTGAATCTAGCTCTACAATAACAAAAGCGAAGAAACCTCTAGAAAGGCTTCAATGTCTGTACCAGCAATTCAGCCAGAAGAAGAATGTTCCTGAGACAATGCTAAGATCTTTGGTCCTCTCACTCCCATGAAGGGCATTTACACAACCCTGCTAGATGCAAGACCTACAGTGGAAATGTTCTATCACTTCTGGCTTGATAAGTCTTTAAACCTAAAGGTCACAAAAAGACCCCCCTGATGTTTTCTTAAAGTTTGTCTAAAGGATTTACTTAAAATGCATAAAACATTTGACATAAACATTTCCTGATTTACCCTCTACAATGTTTCGTGCATTAGAAATAAAAAGGTGTTGGGGCACCTGGGTGGCTCAGTCAGTTAAGCGTCCTACTTCGGCTCAGGACATGATCTCATGGATCATGAGGTTGAGCCCCGCGTCAGGCTCTGTGCTGACAGCTCAGAGCCTGGAGCCTGCTTCAGATTCTGTGTCTCCTTCTCTCTCTGCCCCTCCCCTACTCATGCGCTCTCTCTCTCTCTCTCTCTCTCTCTCACACACACACACAAATAAATAAACATTTAAAATAATTTTTAAAAGAAATTAAAAAGTGTCTGAAGGGGGAAAACATATAAGTAAAAATAGATCAATAGCTTATGTTATTTCTTTATCTTACTTCCAAAAAGTACTCTCACATCATTATTTTTGCATGTATAGACTTTGCCTTTCTCTTTAAGCTTGGGCCTTCTGATTTAATCAGCAGCTACTGTTCAGTACAATGAGCATTTTCTATGAAAAGGAACAGATGGGAGTGTGGGGCTCACAACAAGCAAAAGTGAGATGTCACAGGGAGTACCAGGAACATGGCAAAACTTCCCATTAAGTTGAAGGACAGTTCACTTTCTTTGTGACAACACATTTCCCCTCCCAAGTCCCTCACTCCATCTCCAGGGTTCCTTCTAGAGCATATTCGTCTTCTTTCCTCTCTCTTATGTTGTTCTCCAGTGCAACGGGACCAAGTTCCCTTCGCTGCAAACCGTGTCCAGCCAAGAGCTTCCCAAGCACAGGCCCACTGTAAGAGGTCACAGAATGGAGCCAGCCTCCACCATTCCTCACTGCCCCTCATCCCTCATGTCATTTGTGCCCTTACCACCTCTAAGGACAAATGGTTCGAAAACAAAGGAAACACAAAACATTAACCATCACACAATTTCACACCTTCTGCTTATTTTTATATGTACAAAATATCACCGAGATACAAAATATCACTTAGAATAGAAAATTATCGCAAAACATGGATTGTGGTTATGACTTATCTCCAAATAAGAGCACTTCCTAAGTTAATATATTAGCTGTTAGTTATAATCTAACATTGTCTTCGCAGCCACTTAACAGAGCTCACTTCTGCACCTCAGACAGAGGACTAAGTGCAATCCCAGCTGGGTGCCACAGAATAAGTCTGGGCCCAAAGATTTTCCTCAAGGACTGACCAACAGGGAAAGGGCATCTCATCTAATACTAACAGGCAGTTGAATGAACTTCTGGAGAGCTCCCAAAATGGTAGGAGTGATGTAGCACTTCTGAGAATCATGGATTCTAAATCTTAAACTCCTCTGAAACAAAACAGAGTCTCTTGAGAACTTAATAAGTGCTGTTTTTTTCATGTTACTAAGTCTTTACTCTGATCCTCACAAGAGCTCTGTGAGGTAGACACATGAGATGTTATCACCCTCTCGAAGGGACTTCACGGAGTTTGCTCCAATATCTAAGTGCCAGGTAGTCTTATAATTACTCTCTGAAAAGAGCAACAATAAAAAAGCATTTTAGGAAGTGAAACTGTGGACACCTGCTAAGTTTCGGAAGTCTTTTTTTCCTTCATGAAACAAAACGCCTCTCTTTTCACCAAAGAAAAATAAAACACTACAGAGCAGGTGATACCAACTTCCAACATAACAAAATAGCCTTTGAAATATCTAAGTACATCAATAACATGCAACGTGTATTTTACAAAAAGCCAACCCATTTGTGAAAACATACCTGAAACATTTGTCGGACTTTCCTTCGGGGCAGATTGACATTTAGTTTATGCATCAACTGGTGTATCTCTTCAATATTCAATAAGCCATCACCATTCTTATCAGCTTCCTCAAAGGTCTGCTTTACCCACATGAAGAAAGGTCAAGAGAAACACTTTTTTCATGAAAATAAAAACTGCTCTCACAGAATACTCACAAGGACATTTATCATTAACACAGAGCTTGAGAAGAAATTCTTTGGAGAAGGCCCTGCCTGCAATCCACGGACTAGTGATCTGCTACCAGTGACAACAGGCAACAGGGGAGTGAGTGCTTGGAGGTGATTCCCTTCACTTTGAAATGAGAGTCAAACCAAGTTCTTCTGGGAGTTTGTTTAACTCACACATTTTTATCTAATCTGTAAAGGAATACGATGTGATGAAACCTCAAATATACCAAATTCAGGCCTTATCTTCTTCCTCTATGACCTTCCAGTTAGCGTATTTTTACCTTCACAATACCCCACACTAGACAACTTTTTCAGTTCCCCTTTCTCAGTCCACTCCTACATTTAGAAACTGTCTAGTTCAATCTCCTCATTGTTCAGATGAGGATATAAAACTAGAGGAAGAGAAATTGTTAAAAAATGTTGGTTTACTCAGAGAAAGAGAGAGCAAGCAGAGGAGGGGCAGAGAGAGAATCCCAAGCAGTCTCCGTGATGTCAGTGCAGAACCCAGCACACTCCATCCCCCCAGACCCCCCAGGTCCCCCAGCAGAAATTTGTTAAGGATAAATTAGTAAGAGATCCACATTTTTGGAAACTTAGTCTAGTATTCTTATCTCCTATACAGCAGATCCGTCTCTATACTATATTCATCTCCATATTACTAGCTTGGAAGGTTCTTACCTAAAAGCCTCAAATTTCTAAATCAAAAGCAAACCTCATATGTTAGAGGTTACGCTCAAATTGCAGGTAGGATATTCAGTGACTGAGGGTATGAAGCGGAGTTTAGATACAGAAGATTTACATCATGTGACCTGAGGTTTAAAAAAAAAAAAACCCTCAGGGGGAGTGACTCTTGGGTTGTTTCACATCACGAGGAAGCAGAATAAATGGTAACCAATGGGTGATCTGAATTTTTTTTTTTAAATGAATAATTCAAGGGGCACCTGTGGGGCTCAGTCAGTTAAGCATCCAACTCTGATGTCACCTCAGGTCATGATCTCAGGGTTCGAGAGATTGAGCCCCATCCCCTGACAGCATGCAGCCTGCTCCAGATTCTATTCCCCCTCCCCAGCTCACGTTCTCTCTCTCTCTCCCTCTCTCAAAATAAACAAATAAATATTTTTAAAAAATGGATGATTCATGGGGCACCTGGGTGGCGCAGTCGGTTAAGCATCCGACTTCAGCCAGGTCACGATCTCGCGGTCCGTGAGTTCGAGCCCCGCGTCAGGCTCTGGGCTGATGGCTCGGAGCCTGGAGCCTGTTTCCGATTCTGTGTCTCCCTCTCTCTCTGCCCCTCGCCCATTCATGCTCTGTCTCTCTCTGTCCCAAAAATAAATTTAAAAAAAAAAATGGATGATTCATAGTTATTGGGGGTAAACTGCAGAAAGCAGGAATCATGTGCACACTTAGAAAACCAAACTGGGCTTCAAAATTTGAAGGGAAATAAAGGTGGTGGAAAGAAACCAGAAAATCAAAGTAAGGGAAGGCATAGGTTTAAAACCAACAAATAGGAGAATGAGAGTAGGTGGAGAGAGGGAAATGGATAATATTTGCCTCAAGCAGATGATATCAAACTGATTTTCATGTTAAGTCAAAACACTAAAAGTATAACATAGCATATTTACATTTCTTAGGCAATTCAAATTATGATTGTAGGAGACAGGACCTCAGGAAGTAAAAACAACCATAAAGACTTATTTCTTCTAGATTTAAATACCTAAATACTGTAAATACCTTGTTTCACATTTTGTTCCCTTTATAACATTGGAAAATAACCAGCCCAGTTCTTTATAATTCAACTTCTCATAGAAGGACCTCATTATACATGACGTCGGGAAGTTAACAGGTGACCCAGGACTAGGGTAAAAATAACTGAAGAATCAAAAGAGTGAAACATTTGGGCCAATTATTAATAAATACCTGAATCTCATTTTTTTTTCTGTTTTCTGGACACACAGTCCCCATCCATCTCTATTTCTTATGACTGTGGACACTGCTCTGTGTTCAAAGAAGTCATGAAATGAGTCCAAGAGCAGTCATATTTTCATCCTTTTATTTTATACTTCCTTACCAAAGCCTCTCAAAGATTTCTCCAGAGAAGAGTCAAGGACAAGCAAACCCTAAAAATGAGTATTCTGCCAGTACAAACCCTAGAATAGGCCTGTGTCTATAAGGCCTTCAGTGTCAACATATAAACTGGCCTTGACAATTGGTTTAGGGAATATGGGATTGGTAAGACATAGAGGTAGAATCCAACTGAGAAACAGACACTAGTCCTGATTCTGCTGACCTGGCACTGTGACAGTGGCTCACTTATGGCACACCTCTTGGGCCTTGCATTTCCTCATCTATAACGTCAGTGAACACAACTAGATGACCTTGAAGTCCCTTCCAACTCTAAGATTCTATGAAAGGAAAAACCATTCTCTCCCAGTAACAGTACACATGGTATACAATTACAGGTAAAAGTATTCTGATATCTTAAAGCTATTCTTCATAATTAAGATATGAGGACTCAAGAAAGCTCTAAATTAATGATTCACATCATCATACAGGGTGAGTTTAAGAAGAGAAACAATCATTCTGCAAAGAAAAACTGGGATAGTAAAAACTGAATGACAGTTATGGCCGAGAATTTTCTATCAGAAAGTTAAAGGAAATTCTAAGTACTGAATGGTAGTATTTACCATAGGGTTGGGCAAACTTTTTCTGGAAAAGGCCTGATAGTAAATATTTTAGGCTTTGCAGCTCTCAACTGCAACTACTCAATTCTGCTATTGTGACACAAAAGAGGCTATAAGCACCACATAAATTAATTGGCATTGTTATGTTCCAATACAATTTTATTTACGGACAGTGAAATTTAAATTTCAGATAATTTTCAGAATTTCACAAAATATTCTTCTTCTTTTGATTTTACTTTTCCAATCACTGAAAACCATTTCTTAGCTCAGGACCACATATAAAAAAGGCATTAGGCCAGATTTGCCTACAGGCTACAGTTTGCAGGGCCCCTGATTTACTGGGAAGGTGTAAACCTTCAGTTGACAACATCCTTTCGAGACTGCCCAAAGTCTTCCAGAGGTAATAATTTCTCCTGTGGGGTCAAGAGATAAGGTGGGTAAATCATGGAGGAGAACAGACTGGTGGAGAAAAATGCCGAGGCTTTCATGCTGGGGCCACTGAGATTTCAGACTTAATCTGAAGAGGAAAGCAAAAGATTTGCCAGTCCTTACCTCTCTTCAGCAATAAAATAGTAGCTATTATTTATAAGTGTTTAATATGTGCTGGACAGTGTTCTAAACACTTTGTGTACATCAATTCATTTGATCTTCACACAACTACATAAGGCACACACTATGATTAACACCATTACCATGTGACAGACAAAGACTCTAAGGCAAAAGAGTTTAAGTTACTTATCCAAAGTTACCCGGTACATGGCAGAATTGGGGCCAAATCCCAGGCAGTGCAATACTAGTCCTTAAACACAACACTATACTGCTATTAATAGACATGAGTAATGCATCTACCTCCATGAAACATGGCCATATTCCAGAAATAACCTGAATTACATTTTACACTGGAGGGATTTTTTTCATACAGCCACTTAAGATTCACTATTCTCATTATTCATTCACAGCTGAAATTTTCAGGCCTATTTGTAATGTTGTCCTCAACTAATGTAATTAAATGTATGTCCAACCAAAGATGTTATTCTGTTATTAAAATATTACCTACAACCCTATCAAATCCTGACAAATATGTATGAGGATTGTCCTCTGATTCAACATAACTATTCTATTTTTGACATCAGCTTCTTTATTATTAATTTCCTCTGTCCTTTTCTCTCCTCACTGACACAAGCATCAACTGTTTCTATATTTCTTATAAAATTATTCCCTGTACAATTCTGGGGTACATTTGCTTTCCAAATAGCATATTTTCAGAATATGAAATCCCTCAGCTGTCAACCTGGTTAATTCAAACACAAAAACTTTCTATTGCCAGTAAACACGGGCAAACGAAATCAGGTTCAAAAAGCTATTGAGCTAAGCTAGTATAAATTCAAATTAGAATATTATAACTTTATGATGTTAAATGTAACCCCCATTGTAACCATAAAGAAAACAGCTATAATGTATAAAAGGACATGAGAAAGGAATTTAAAATTTCACTATAAAAGTATCAACCAAACAAAAAAGACAGTAATGCAGATGCAGGAAACAAAAGACAAAAAAGTTATAACACATATAGAAAGTGAACAGCAAAATGAGAGAAGAAAATCCCTCCTTATCAGTGTAAATGGATTAAATTCTCCAATCAAAACACAGAGATTGGTAGAATGGATTAAAACACATGATCCAACTATATGCTGTCTACAAGAGATTCACTTAAGATCCAAAAACCTGAACAGATTGAGAGTGAAATGATGGAAAAAGATATTACATGCAAATAGTAATAGAAACGGACCAGAGGTGGATTTACTAATATTAGACAAAATAAGCTTTAAATCAAAACATGTTTCTAAAAGATAAAAAAGGACATTATATGTTGATAAAAGTTTCAAATATAACAATTATAACAATTACACATCTAATGACAAATCAAAATATATGAAGCAAAAACTGACAGAATTGAAGGGGAAAGAGACAGCTCTACAGTAATCGTTGGAGAATTCAATATCCCACTCACAATAAAGTATAGAAAAACCACATGGAAGGTAAGGAAATAGAGAATATAAACAACACAATAAACCAACTGGGTCTAACAGACATGTACAGAACACTTGAACCAACAATAACAGCAGCATACACATTCTTCTCAAGCACACAGAGAACATTTTCCAGGATAGATAATATTGTAGGCCTAAATTAAGTCTCCAATTTTAAACACAGATATCATTCAAAGTATCTTCTTTGACCACAATGGGATGAGATCAATAACAAAAAGAAAACTAGAAAATTTACAAAATTATGGAAGTTAAACAATATACTTTTAAATAACCAATGGATCAAAGAAGAAATCATAAAGGCAATTAGAAAATACTTAAAGATGAATGAAAATGGAAACAACATATAAACTTGGGCAGTGCTAAGAGAGACATTTACAGCTATAAATGCTTACATTCAAAAATAAGAAATACACTTGAAGCCACTGTAACTGCATGTCAACTATACTTCAATTAAAAATAAATGTTTTTAAAGATGAAAAATAAAATTTAAGAAAGATCTCAAATTAACATTTAACTTTACCACTTAAGGAACTAGAAAAAAAAAAGACAAACTAAATCCAAAACTAGCAATAAATAAGTAAATAAAATTTAAAAATCCAAAGCTGGCAGAAAAGGCAGAAAATAAGAAAGATTGGAGGAAAGAGCAATGAAATGGAGAAAGAAAACAAGAGAAAAAAAATCATTGAAATAAAATGTAGGTTTCTTTGAAAAAAAGAGAAAGAATTCAAATTAATACTAAAATCAGAAACAAGGGGCGCCTGGGTGGCGCAGTCAGTTAAGCGTCCGACTTCAGCCAGGTCACGATCTCGCGGTCTGTGAGTTCGAGCCCCGCGTCGGGCTCTGGGCTGATGGCTCAGAGCCTGGAGCCTGTTTCCGATTCTGTGTCTCCCTCTCTCTCTGCCCCTCCCCCGTTCATGCTCTGTCTCTCTCTGTCCCAAAAATAAAATAAACGTTGAAAAAAAAAATTTTTTTTTTAAATAAATAAATAAAAAAAGAAACAAAAGTAAGAACATTATTACCAATTCTACAGAAATAAAAAGGATTTAAAGAGAGTACTATGGTATCTTTCTCTGTATGACTTATTTCACTTAGTGTAACATTCTCCAGTTCCATCCACGTTGCTACAAAAGGCCATATTTCATTCTTTCTCATTGCCAAGTAGTATTGCATTGTGTATATAAACCACAATTTCTTTATCCATTCTTATGTGGATCCTGAGAAACTTAACAGAAGACCATGGGGTAGGAGAAGGAAAAAAAAAAAGTTGGAGAGGGAGGGAGCCAAATCATAAGAGACTCTTAAAAACTGAGAATAAACTGAGGGTTGATGGGGGGTGGGAAGGAGGTAAGAGAGGGTGATGGGCATTGAGGAGGGCACCTGTTGGGATGAGCACTGGGTGTTGTATGGAAACCAATTTGACAATAAATTTCATATTAAAAAACAAACAAACAAAGAAACAAACATTTAAAAAGAGAGAGAGTACTATGAACAATGGAATGCTTACAAAGTGGATAACCTAAATGAAATGGACAAATCCTAGAAACACAAAACCTACAAAGACTAAACCACAAAGAAAACAAAACATGAACAGATCTATAACTAGTAAGGAGCCTGAATCAGTAACCAAAAATTTTTCAACAAAGAAAACTTGATACTTGACCTTGATAGCTTCGCTGGTAAATTCTACCAAACATTAAAAGAACTAACACCAATCCTCAAATTTTCCCAAAAAATTAAAGAGGAGGGAAAATTTCCTAACTCATTCTATGAGGCCAGCATTATGCTCATAAACCCAGGCAAAGATACTACAAGAAAAACAAAAATACAGACCAATAAACAATCATGCAAAAATCCTCAACAAGATACTAGCAAATAAAATTCAGCAGTATACTAAAAGAATTATACACCATGACCAAGAGGGATTTATTCCTGCAAAATAAGGATGGTTCAACATATGAGAATGGATTAATGTAATATTCCATATCAACATACTGAAGGAAAAAAACACATGATCATCTCAATCGATGCAGAAAAAAGATTTGACAAAATTCAATACCCTTTAATGATAAAAACACTCAACACAATAGGAACAAAAGAAAACTACCTCAACATATTAAAAGCCACATATGAAAAAAAACACGGTAAATATCATATTCAATAATGAAAGACTGAAAGCTCTTCCTCTAAAATCAGGAACAAGGCAAGGGTGCCAGCTTTCACCATTTTTATTCAACACAGTACTAAGTTTTAGCCAGAGCAATTAGGCAATGGGAAGGAGGGAGGGAGGAAGGGAGGGAGGGCATCCAAATTAGAAAGAAGTAAAATTATGTTTGTGGATGATACGATCTTATATAGAGAAAACCTTATAGACTCCACAACAAAAGCTGTTAGGATAAATGAATTCAGCAAAATAGCAGGATACAAAGTCAACACACAAAAATTGGTTGCATTTCTATATATGAACAATAACAATCTGAGAAGGAACTACAAAAACAATTCCATTTATAATCACATCAAAATAATAAAATAGGAATAAAGGAGGTAAAAAAGGTGCACAATGAAATCTACAAAACATTGCTGAAAAATTTTAAGAAGACATAGCTAAATGAAAACACATCCGATGTTCATGGATTGGAAGATAATTTAGTTAAAATGTCAATACTACTAAAGGAATCTACAGATTCAATGAAATTTCTATCCAAATCCCAATGATATTTTTCTGCAGAAATAGAAAAACCAATCCTAAAATTCATATGGAATACCAAGGGACCCTGAGAAGCCAAACCATCATGAAAAAGAACAAACTTGAAAGACTCACACTTCCTGATTTCAAAACTTATCTCAAAGTTACAACAATCAAAACAGTGTTGTATTAGTATGAAGACAAACATATAAACCAATAGAATAAAACAGCTCAGAAATAAACCCTCACATCTATGGTCAAATGATTTCTGACAAGGTTGCCAAGACCATTTTATAGAAAAAGGACAGTCTTTTCAACAAATGGGCCTGGAAAACTTGGATATCAACATGCAAAAGAATGAAGTTGGACCACTACCTAACACTATCCACAAAAATTAACTCAAAATGGATTAAGGACATAAATGTAAGACCTAAAACAATAAAACTCTTAACAGAAAAGAGAACAAAATCTTCATAGCATGGGATTTGACAATCATTTCTTGGGTATGACACCAAAGCACAGGTGACAAAAGAAAAAAACAGACAGGGGCACCTGGGGTGGCACAGTCGGTTAAGTGTCAGACTTCAGCTCAGGTCATGATCTTATGGCGTGGGTTCAAGCCCCTCTTTGAACTCTGAGCTGACAGCTCAGAGCCTGGAGCCTGCTTCAGATTCTGTGTCTCCCTCTCTCTCTTCCCCTCCCCCACTCGTGCTCTGTCTTTCTCTCCCAAAAATAAACATCAGAAAAAAACAAATTGGACTTCATGAAAAATTTAAAAATTCTGTGCACCAAGGACATTATCAATAAAGTAAAAACACCAACAGAATCGAAGAAAATATTTTCAAATCATGTAACTGATAAGTGATTAATATCCAGAACATACAGAACTCTTAAAAGTCAACAACAGAAAAACAAACAACCTGATCCAAAAATGGAGTGGGGGAGATAAGAGTGCGCATCAAATTGTTAACATCAGTAACCTTGGAGAAGAAGGTGCAAAACTGATAGGGGTGAAGATTACTGACGTTTTCTTTATGCAACTCTGTATTCTCTGGCTTACCTCAATGAGCATGCATTTCTAGGGTAACTAGAAAGATCTAACAAAGGGGGAAATTTTGCTACCACTTAAAAAGAAACAATATGCCCATTTCTCTTACTGCTCTACTTCAAGGCTTATGAAAGTCATTTATATAAGTGGCTAAAAGCTCTGGAATATTGTGAACTTGTTCTAGTAAAGTTCTAATAACCTCTAGAATTGATTGTCCTCCCCTACGGCAATTTTCCTTCTTTCTTCCTTGTTGAAGAACCTCTATTTTGTTCAGGTGTGCAAGAACCATGAGCTTTAATGAAGGCAGAAGGGGTATTTTGATGGATGTTAGTATAGCTGTCTCCAAAGTACAATTCAAAGGGTCCTCATAACCAAGAGGAGCCCCCTTTTCCCACTTTTTATGTGAGGCTAAATTTTCTTCATGCATTTCCACCAAAACAATACAACATGCAGACTGAAGGCAGAAACAGATAGGAAAATGCATGTGTTCTATCCAGATACACATTAAAGTGACTTGCAAAGTGAAAAGCAACACTACTCTTTCTCACAAATTTGTTTTGCTTTGAAAAATAGTTTTTGGCGGCACTTGGGTGGCTCAGTGGATTAAGCATCCAGCTTCGGCTCAGGTCATGTTCTCACTGTTCATGAGTTCCAGCCCCGCGTCAGGCTCTGTGCTGACAGCTCAGGGCCTGGAGCCCGATTTGGATTCTGTGTCTTCCTCTCTCTCAAAAATAAACATTAAGATGAAACCCACATAAACAAAAACTCTATATAGAGTCTTTAGTTTTTAAGCATGCAAAAGAGTCTTGAGCTCAAAGCCCAGTTACGCTAATTGATTTATTTTATCGAAGACTGGTTCAGGAATGGACCTGCAGTAACAATTCTGGCCAATGATGATATTTAGTCTTGGGCTGGGGTGGACATCCTGGAAAGATTTACAATCCTCTTAAAAAGAAGCTTTGTGAGAAGAAAACTATGCTTCCTCTGGGCAGGGCTGTGTTTGGAGCTGCTGCCCAAAGCTGCTGTACCTCTGTCTGACCAAGGGGCAACCTGCCCAAGGACCACGCCAACATGCTGAGAACGGCAGAACCCAGGTCTTGGGTGACATCACTGAGCC
This sequence comes from Prionailurus viverrinus, assembly GCF_022837055.1. Taxonomy (NCBI): domain Eukaryota; kingdom Metazoa; phylum Chordata; class Mammalia; order Carnivora; family Felidae; genus Prionailurus; species Prionailurus viverrinus. The sequence goes on from NC_062569.1 coordinate 49,792,775, forward strand.
ACTGATTAACCCGTTCTTGAACTGCCCTATCTCACATCTCCTGTTCATGAGAAATGAATATTGTTTTAGTTCGAGGCACTGTTAATATGATTCTGTGGTTTAGACAAGAAAGCAATTTTATTCAGCATTTTGTTTGTTTTTTACCAAATGTTAAGGAGTTAAGAACCAAATGAAAGAATAAAGCACAGAAAGTTCCTTTCTATGTTTGCATTTTGTTCATTTATGAATCCCAGGTGCCTTTATCTGCATGCTGTGAATATTGATGAAAATATCATGGCTCATCAGCTCAGACCTTCCCACTGTCAAAAATCCTTTCATGGGCTGAATATTTCCACTCTGCTCAAACAATACCCTGGGTCTGGAATTATAACTAGAGCAGCACAAATTTATCACTACTCTGGGGGACAAATTTAGGACACACATTCCAAGGAAGTAGGACTACTCCCTTCATAGATTGGGGCACATGTGTTTTAAGACCCTTCAAAATGTGCAGAAGGAAACCAAAACAGTCAACAACTCTATCGCCCTCACTTTACACATAAGGAAATTGAGGCCAAAAAGGCCATGTCACATGGCCTGCTGCTGCTCCATAGCAGCAGAAGAGGTGCCTTCAGACCAAGCACGTTAACTATTTATCTTGTCAGCACCACAGGACCTCAAGAAATGAGTTTAATTAAGGCGACTCAGATGAGTCTCCCAGTTTCTTGAAGAATTTAGAGAAGGTAAATGGTATTGTGTAAAAAATGACTTCCCCTTCAGTATCAATCAGTTTCCACACTGTAAATTAAAGAGAGAGAGAGAAAGCAGGAAGGAGCTTAATACCGTGTGTGTAATTGGAACTCAAAAGTACTTGTTCAACTAAACTGACTTGATTACAAAGCAGGATTTGTAATCAAATAAACACTTTCCCAGCTATCTAATCTCTCTTAGGAAACATTAGGCTGCAGTTGGAGACCTCTCAGATTGTGGAGCTAAATTCAATCTCCTCAGAAAAAGCCTGCTCCTGAGTTCATGCAAGCTTAAGTTTCTGTATGTTCGACGCATTCATTTACTTGGGATGAGAGTGAGGAGAGAGCAGAAAGGTGCTAGGGGTAAAGAAAGAGAAAGAAAGAAAAGTAGCTTTAAGTCCCAAAATTATAGGAAAAAATAAAATAAAGTCTAATACACACACACACACACACACACACACACACAGCTCAAAATTAACATTCTAGGGAGGATATTGGTCGTGGGTCCTCTGCCGCTTGGCAAGTGAATCTTCATCACTGATGCCGGCCATCAGGTACTTGAGGCCTGTGATCCAGGTGCGGGCCTCCTCAGGGTTGGAGGTGATGAGATCCAGAGACTCCATGTGGTTGCCATGGTAGATGGTAAAGCAGCAGCTGGGATCGAAGTGCCCCTCAGCTTGTCTGTGGAATATTTCAGACTGCCGACCTTCGGTGACTTTGTAAATGGAGTCAATAAGTACTGTGAGGAAAGTGAAATGCAGTTATGTGGCACGTGGAGATATGTACATGTATTAAGAAAAAAATAGCAAAATCATCTTAAATTTTACAAATAAGCATGAACATGGGGCGCCTGGGTGGCTCAGTCGGTTGAGCGTCCAACTTCAGCTCAGGTCATGATCTCACGATTTGTGAGTTTGAGCCCCACATCGGGCTTTGTGCTGACAGCTCAGAGCCTGGAGCCTGCTTCAGATTCTGTGCCTCCCCCTCTCTCTGCCCCTCCCCCGCTTGTGCTCTGTCTCTCTCTCCCTCTCAAAAATAAATGAGCATTAAAAAAAATAAGCATGAACAAACTCACTGTCTGTGAATCATGGTATTAAGTTCAAAAGTGAACTACAAGCCCTGTCATTTCCTGCCATTAACCCTCTCCACATACCACTCTACCTTCCTGCGCAGCCTGGATAATGCCCTCTCAAGCTTTTAGTCAGGATATGTTGAAATTTATGATAGGAAGATTGATGTATGCATCAGGGCAAAAAGACTGGTAGAAAAAGGAGATTATGAATACATCAAATTTATAGTTTACATATTTGCACAGGGAAAACATATGAAGACCTCGAACTGACCTTGGAGTTTTACAACACATATAAGATGACAGTTAAAAACTGGAAGGGAAAAAACCGAATAGCAGAGCTAAATGTGATGAGCATTTATAGAAAGAATGCTAGGATGATGAAGGGAGAGCAGGGCTTGGAGAGGTAGAGAGAAACAAGGTGGCATCCCAGGAGAAAAAGTGTAAGATACAGAAACATGAGATCCATTCCAGGAATGTTAAATAGGCCATTTACACCAGACTATAAAGCTCAAGAGAGAAAGGAAGTGGGGGATAAAGCTAGAAAGGCTAGATCAGAGAGAGCCTGATACAAGAAACCAGAGATTGGCATCATACAGGTAAGAGAGCAACACTGCAGGTTTGGATCAGAGAGGCACTAGCAGGGACAATTACTTTAGACGAAAACAGTACTTTCTTATTTGTTTGCTTGTTTTTAAGCATGCATCAGAAGTGTTGTAATCTTCTTGATTTGCTCCTATACCCCATCTTCCCTTCCATTGTGCCTTAATGGCAGAGTCACAATTTTCTTCTGGTATCAACTCATTCCCCAAATGATTCACAGGGAAATGAGCCCACACCCACTCCAGGGCAAGTTCTGGTGAGTCTAAGCCATTGAGGTGGCCCCATTCCTATTTCTTATGATTACTTTAGGCGTAGGAATGTAATTCAGTTCTAACCAAGGAGACATGGGGTAGTCTGCTTTGAGGCAAAATTCTGGAATGAAATCCTCTCTCCTGAAAAGGAAGCACCATGTTGCTGCTGCCTTGACTACAGGGCCAACACACTAGGAACAGAGCCAAGAGCACTTGGGAAAACAGAGCTAGAGACTCATGTCCCACGCCTGGGCCTGCTGATCTCTAAAGTTCTTGTTATGTGAGATGATATATTTATCATGTAAGTCTAATTTAGTCCAAGTCTTGTGCTACTTGAAGATGAAAGTATCTTAACAGACAAAAGCAGAAACTAGCAAAATGGAGATTGGCTAGGAAGTTTCTCAAGAGGCCCAAAAGGTAAAGAGACCACAGACCAAGGAGATTCCTATGAAAACAGGAAGGAATGAGATGAGACAGCCATTACACAGGACCCAACAAGGACTTGGTGCTGAATGTACAAGGTGTGGGAGAGAGGGTTTAAGTAGGAGTCAGGCCAAAGCTCTTTTGCTTAAAATCATTAAAACAATTTTGTTAATTCACTAATCAGTTACCATGCTCAGAATAATGCAATATACTTTAAAGCCCACTGGATTTATGATATCCTTCACCTTTTATAAAAAAAATAAAAATAAAAGGCCTCGGGCCATAAAACATCACTAAAAAATATATCATGTCTCCAACACAGGGGAAATATTAACATTTACAGCATTCATGGGCAAGAAAACTTTTATGGAGTGAAACTTCCAAAGAAATAAAAAAGCAAAAATGGTCACTACTTATTCAGTTTCTCTGTATCCTTTAGCAACTGACCCCAAATCTTGTAAAAATATCAAAGTTTCACAGATCTGAGGCTGCCAAAGAGCCCAGCCAATATAACCCATGTATTACTATTTCAAGCCACGAAAAGAATTCAAAGGTTGTTCTTACTTTTTGCCTTCTCACTCTTCCTTGAGGGTCTCCATCGGAGGCGGGTCCGATGTTCATCCAGGTAAAAGAGCCGGACGAGCCCTTTGGTTCCACGTTTCAGTTTGATCATCTGTGTCCCGGACTGCATCACACTCATGCATCTTTCAACTACAAAAGAGATTACAGCACTTTCAGCTCTTACACAATGCACATGCAGATGGGTGTTCAGAAACTTCACTGTCAAATAAAACCTCTGATTTATTCCTAAAGATTTCAAGGACCAAAAGACAAAGTTGGTAAAGGAAATCTAGAAAGAGCTATTGAGGAATTGATTCACCAGTCTTAAGCCAGTGAAAAGCCTTCCTGGTTGAAATAAAATTCTACTTCCAGATAAACAATGCATTAATGCTGCACAGAGCCATCTTTTGTTCTAACCAGCAACATATTTTTTGCTATGAGACTGATCATTTGATACCTGGATTTAAGTTCATAAAGCAATTCTCGGACTTCATATTAAGTCTTGTGAGTTTTTATATAGCCAGTTGTAAAAACATCTTGTAATAATGCTGTCACATACAATCAACAGAAACAAGATCAACAAAATGTTAACAATTTTTGAAGTTGGATAATGGTTACTTATGGGTTCACATTATTAGATTTTTGTGTATATTTGAAAATAGATACATATCATTTTTTAAATGTGATTAGAAAACAAATGTTTTCACAAATGAACATAAAACAACTGTTGATTAATGAAATAAACTGCCAAGATTTTCCACCTAGAAGAACAGCTTAGTGATTGAATTCAGGTAATATCCAAATCACTCACTGTCCAAGTTAAAACTATCATCTAGGGGCACCAGGGTGGTTAAGTCGGTTAAGCATCCAACTCATGATGTCACAGTTCATGAATTCATGTCTGTACTCACAGTGCAGAGCCTGCTTGGGATTCTCTCCTTCCCCTTCCTACTGTCCCTCCTGCCCATCAAAGTAAATAAATAAACTTTAAAAAATAAATAAAATAAAATCTTTTTTAAAAACTATCATGTAAATTCTCTCTGCTTTGAGATGAACCTTGTTAGAAGTGGGCATCTGTTGGTGTTGCCTGTTTCCCCTTCTTTGGTAACTGGAAATACTCCTTTCCCATTTCATGTGCTTTTGGTGACCCCCAACTAAGAAATGGGCACCTAACTTAAGCTAAGAACAAATTTGACTCCCTTCCAAAGAACACAAATCCTGATCTGACCATTGAAAGAAAACAGAATGGAGCCATTTCAATGGCCAAGACTTAAGAGATGCTCTTGCTTGGCCATCCTAAGATGCCATAGTTGTTACAGTTATCCTTGCGGCTGACATTTTCCCTTTGATTCTGTAAGTTATCCAATACTCTTCCAAATACTTTCTCATTATATTAGCCAGAGATAGCTTTTATTTCACCTGCTAATACACAGGCACATATATAACCACTAGAGCACTAGAAACATCTAGTTCTGAGTACCTATCTTATCAAGCAGTATGCTGTTAGAAACAGATAAACACAGAAAACAGATTCCAGCAACATCAGACTTCAGCTTTTTTGACTAAGTATCTTGCCTTTACCAAGAAAGATAATGTGATCTTAAAGCTTAACACTGTAGGTGCAGGGTACTCGCTACAAGTAACTTCAACGTAACCAACTTCCACTCTTCTTCACATGAAGAGCCTTTTCTTTTCCAAAGAAATTAAGGAGGAACTGCATAGTATCAAGTATCACTTTAAGATTTGATATTGCAAGGAAAGTGAAGTATAGGTTGCTCTTTCTCATTTTACTTGACATCAAATAATAAAAATACAGCTTCAGAAAACAAACACAAACTTAAAGTGTTTAACTTGAAGCACAGAACAAAATTTGAGATTTGGTTTTGCATGCATTAGAAAAGTCACCCACTACAGAGCACCATTCATTTAGGTAACAAAAGCCCAGATTTGAATTCTTGGCAGCCACACTGACCATCTCACACCAGTAATAAGAGGAAGAATAGAGAGTATCAGTGTATCAAGATAATATCATCAAGTCAAACCAACAAAGCCAAAACTCCTAGAAAAACCCAAGTACTTGACTGACCACTGATTATAATAGGTCACATCAGGGTGCCCGGCTGTCAGTAGCACATGTGAGTCTTCATCTTGGGGTTGTTAAATTCGAGCCCCATGTTGGATATAGAGATTACTTTAAAATATTTTTTAAAGGAATAATTTTGATTCCAAAACCAGACAAAGACCCCACTAAAAAGGAGAACTACAGACCAATTTCCCTGATGAACATGGATACAAAAACTCTCAACAAGATACTAGCCAACCAGATCCAACAATACATTAAGAGAATTATTCACCATGACCAAGAGAGATTTATACCTGGGCTGCAGGGCTGGTTCAATATCTGCAAATCAATCAATGAGATACATCACATTAACAAAATAAAGGACAAGAACCACATGATCCTCTCAATAAATGCAGAGAAAGCATTTGACAAAATACAGCATCCTTTCTTGATAAAAACCCTCAAGAAAGTAGGAATAGCAGGATCATACCTCAGGGTGCCTGGGTGGCTCAGTCAGTTAGATGACCAACTTCGGCTCAGGTCACGATCTCACAGTTTGTGAGTTTGAGTCGCGCGTCTGGCTCTGTACTGACAGCTCAGAGTCTGGAGACTGCTTCAGACTATGTGTCTCCCCCTCTCTCTGTCCCTCACCTGCTTGCTCGCTCACTCTTTCTCTCTCTCTCTCTCTCTCAAAAATAAATAAAACATTACAAAAAAATTTTAAAAAAGAAGGATCATACCTCAGGACCATAAAAGCCATATAAGAAAAACCCACCACTAATATCCTCAATGGGGAATAACTGAGAGCTTCCCCCCCTAAAGTCAGGAACACGACAGGAATGTCCACTCTTAACATAGTATTGTAAGTCCTAGTCTCAGCAATCAGACAACACAAAGAAACAAAAGGCATCCAAATCGGCAAGAAGGAAGTCAAACTTTCACTCTTCACAGATGACATGATACTCTATATGGAAAACCCAAAAGATTCCACAAAAACTGCTCGAACTGATTGATGAATTCAGGAAAGTCACAGAATATAAAATCAATGCACAGAAATCGGTTGCATTTCTATACACTAATAATGAAGCAGCAGAAAGAGAAATCAATGAATCAATCCTGTTTACAATTGCACCAAAAACCGCAAAATACCTAGGAATAAACGTAACCAAAAAGGTGAAAAATCTATACACTGAAAACTATAGAAAACTTATGAAAGAAATTGAAGAAAACACGCACACACAAAAAGGAAAAACATTCCATGTTCATGGATTGGAAGAACAAATATTGTTAAAATGTCAGTACTACACAAAGCAATCTACATATTCAATGCAATCCCATCAAAATAATACCAGCATTTTTCAGAGCTAGAAAACAATCCTACTATTTGTATGGAACTAGAAAAGGCCCTGAATAGCACAAGCAATCCTGGAAAAGAAAACCAAAGGTGGAGGCATCACAATTCATTATTTCAGGATATGTTACAAAGCTGTAATCACCAAGACAACATGGTACTGGGACAAAAACAGACACTCAGATCAATGGAACAGAATAGAGAACCCAGAAACGGACCCACAAATGTATGGCCAACTAATCTTTGACAAAGCAGGAAAGAATATCCAATGGAATAAAGACAGTCTCTTCAGCAAATGGTGTTGGAAAAACTGGACAACAAGATGCAGAAGATTAAACCTGGACCACTTTCTTACACCATACACAAAAATAAACTCAAAACTGGGGCGCCTGGGTGGCTCAGTAGGTTAAGTGGCCGAATTCAGCTCAGGTCATGATCTCACGGTCCGTGAGTTCAAGCCCCACGTCGGGCTCTGTGCTGACAGCTCAGAGCCTGGAGCCTGTTTTAGATTCTGTGTCTCCCTCTCTCTGACCCTCCCCCGTTCATGCTCTGTCTCTCTCTGTCTCAAAAATAAATAAACGTTAAAAATAAATAAATAAATAAATAAATAAACAAACAAACAAACAAACAAACTCAAAATGGATGAAAGATCCAAATGTAAGATTGGAAGCCATCAAAATCCTCGAGGAGAAAGCAAGCAAAAACCTCTTTGTCCTCAGCTGCAACAACTTCTTCCTCAACATGTCTCCAGAGACAAGGGAAACAAAAGCAAAAATCAACTACTGGGACCTCATCAAAATAAGAAGCTTCTGCATGGCGAAGGAAACAATCAGCAAAACTAAAAGGCGACCAAAAGAATGGGAGAAGATATTTGCTAATGACATATCAGATAAATGGTTAGTATCCAAAATCTATAAAGAACTTATTAAGCTCAAAACCCTAAAAACAAATAATCCAGTGAAGAAATGGGCAAAAGACATGAATAGGCACTTCTCCAAAGGAGACATCCAGATGGCCAACCGACACATGAAAAAATGCTCCACATCACACATCATCAGGGAAATACAAAATCAAAACCACAATGAGATACCACCTCACACCGGTCAGGATGGCTAACATTAACAACTCAGGCAACAACAGATGTTGGTGAGGATGCGGAGAAAGAGAAACCTTTTGCACTACTGATGAGTATGCAAACTGGTGCAGCCACTCTGGAAAACAGTATGGAGGTTCCTCAAAAAACTAAAAATAGAACTACCCTACGACGCAGCAATTGCACTACTAGGTATTTATCCAAGGGATACAGGTGTGCTGTTTCAAAGGGGCACATGCACCCCAATGTTTATAGCAGCACTATCGACAATAGCCAAAGTATAGAAAGAGCCCAACTGTCCATCAATGGATGAATGGATAAAGAAGATGTGTGTATGTATGTACACACACACACACACACACACACACACACACACAGACGCACACACAAACACACAATGGAGTATTACTCGGCAATCAAAAAGAATGAAATCTTGCCATTTGCAACTACGTGGATAGAACTGGAGGGTATTGTGTTAAGCTAAATTAGTCAGAGAAAGACAAATATCATATGACCTCACTCATATGTGGAATTTAAGATACAAATCAGATGAACATAAGGGAAGAAAAATAATATAAAAACAGGGAGGGGGGCAAAACATAAGAGACTCTTAGATATAGAGAACAAATTGAAGGTTGCTGGAGGGGTTGGTGGTGGGGTGGATGGGCTAAATGGGCAAGGGTATTAAGGAAGACACTTGTTGGGATCAGCACTGGGTGTTATACATAGGGGATGAATCACTGGATTCCACTCCTTAAATCATTATTGCACTATATGGTAACTAACTTGATGTAAATTAGAAAATAAAATAAAGAAATGCTCATCAATTAAAAATAAATAATAATTTAAAATACATCATAATAATAGGCCACAGCAATTTTGGAACGGCAATTCCAAACACAGGGTTATGTAATGAAGTAAAGCAGAGAACAAGGAGACTTTGTCTTTGACCTAAATTGGTTAAACTTTAAGAAAATAAAACATCTAAAAGGAAAATTTATTAATGGTAGTTTAGAGCTATGGTCAAGAACACAAGAGTCTGAATCTACACAACCTGGGATAAAATTCCAGATCTGCCACTTAACTAGCTTTTTGACCTTGGGCAAGTTACCTAATCCCTGTGCACTTCCATTTCCTTATCTATAAAATGAGGATAACAATCTTCAAACGTTGAGGACTGAATAAGCCAATTCATGTAAAGTACTAAAAACGGTGCCTGGCATATCATAAACACTATAAATGGTAGTTACAATTATGGTTTTATTATTGACGGAAATACTATGGGAGTCCATAGAGAAAGGAGAACACAGTGGGCTGGAAAGGGGAAAAGTGTGGTAATAACACAGTATCAGTGAATGCCTGGGGACGGAAAGAGTAGAGGTATGCTCAGAGGGTAGGCAACGATGGGTCTCCAACTTTGGAAGAGTGACTCAAAAGGAAAATGACAAGACATATGATTATGGGCTGGATACAACCAGGCTGTAGGGGGTCGGGATGTTGGTAGAATAAGATCTTAATCTATTGGCAGTGAGAGATTCACTAGACATTTCTGAGCAAAAGATGGGCAGGATAGAAACATAATTCAGGAAGATGTCTCTTTGGGAAGAAAGAATAAAATAAATTGTTTAAACAATTTTGGAAATTATGGAAACTGAATTAACTGTACTGTCAAAGATCTGATAGCAAGTGCTACTTATACATCTGACACAGTGTCCTCTACTTTGTTCACACTGCAGCTTCTTTTTCTTTCCTTTTCACAGTATCCCCCCACATTTTTTGACCTAGAATGGAACTGCTATGGCTATAAAATCTCATCACTTTAACAGGGAAAGCATAATGATATAGAAGTGTAATCAGTTATTTGAGCTAATAAATACCACTTACCATTCAGCAAGCATCATTCAGAGAAACCCAAATATTTTAGAAAGTAGTATCCAATCCTTCAATGTGGAAGTGCCTTTATATTATATATTAATATCCACTAGCTTCATATTTACCCCACCAATTCAGCCATGAGCTAAGACTTCAGCTTCATCCACTGCCGTAAACAAGCATACATGATAGAAACGTATTTGGCAGAGCCAGGCTCTGAAACAATGTGCTGCTTAAATTGTTTACGTAGCTGCTTTTTGCGTCTTATCACATAGAAAAGGCATTTAGAGTTAAATTGAAAATTCAAGTTCAGTGGAGTCTTGAGAGTCATGTAACGTATCTCTCCCTTCTTCAAAACCTCATTGTAGACAATCCATTGAGTAGTAAAGCTAACCAAAAAAGGACCAACCTCAGTCATTCTTTGTAACTCATTCAATGTTGAAAATAAAATATTCTCCCAATGTCATCTAAATCACAAAGTGTCAGCTCAAGCCAACTTCTTTATGTTCTGCCTTCTGTAGCGACAGATAACAGTAGTTGCTACCCACATAGAAGTCATTTTCCAAACAGGCCAGATGGGTAGATTCCATAAAATAGGACAAGAAACAAGGGAACAAAGGAAGACTTCCAGTGACAGGTAAACAGGGGAAGAGTTCCAGGGGCTTAGAATGATACAACCTTATCACACACATTCTCAGGGCTGGAAGGTGTCTAGGAAAATCTGCCAATGCAGGTCACAAATGCAGGCAACAACCAACATAAGCACAATTCCTTTGATTCTACATTTTGTCTATGATAGCTTTAATGTTTTTAGGAAAGAAGTTTATTTTGATACAGCACAGCAACATTCAGGAATATTAAAAGAGAAACACCCATAACACACATATTGTTTTTGTCTATTATGCTCCAGACTTCAATATGTACACAAATTTGACATACTGGTTGCAATCATGATATTTAGGTCATTTGGCACGCTGCTTTTTTTCATTTGTATAATAAACAGCTTTCCATGTTTCTACACAGTCTTAATAATTATCATTTTAATGGCTGCTAACAAAATAGCATAAATATTTAAAGAGCAAAACAGATGAGAAGACTGTATTTCTAACTTTATTACATAATTAGGGTTTTAAAACTCTTAACAGAGTTTTATCTGTAAAACGAAAGGCGTAACAAAGTGATCTGCAAGGTCCTTTAGAATTCAATTCTTTAAAAGGATTAAATCAATCATTTCTGCCCTTTAAAATAAGTAAATTTCCGTAGGGTTTATTGGCTCACTAAAACCCTCAAGCAGAAAATGCTATAAAAAATATACTTCTGATTTGAAGTATAAGAGAGAGTATATATCATTGGAGGAGAGATTCCCAACATTTCCACTAAGTGCATATGACATCTAAGAGGGTTTAACTCTTTATGCCATGCTTGAATTAGAGGTCATCACATTCTGGTAGGAATGTCTAACATATCACCTGATGTGAATTTTTTAATAGCTTTATTGCAGTACAATTTATATACATTAAAATCCACCTGTTTTAAATGTACAATTTAATGCCTTTAGTACATCTACCAAGTTGCGATCTTTTTTTTTTTTTTTTTTTTTTGAGAGAGCGAGCCTATGCACGCACATGTGCACAAGCAGGGGAGGGCAAAAGGAGAGGGAGAGAATCTTAGCAGGCCCCTGCTCAGCACAGAGACCTAAGTGGGGTTCAATCTCATGACCTGACCTGAAATCAATAGTTGGTCAATTGAGCCACCCAGGAGCCCCACTGATCTCATTTTAGAACATGTCCATCACCCCAAGAAGAAACCTCATGTCTACTTGCCGTCATTCTCTGTTTCACCCACTCACCCACAGCCCTAGACAACCACTAACCAGTACTGTCTCTATAGATGAGTCTTCTCTGGATATTTCACATAGGTGAAAATCTTACATTCTGCAGTCCTGTGTGTCTGGCTTCTTTCACTCAGCGTATTTTTGCGATTTCTACAATGATTGTGTTCATTTGTTTTTTGTCTTCTCTTCCCCCCTCCTTCATATCACATTAAACTCTTCCTCAGCCATTCAGGGTAAAAATGATCCTAAACAGGAAACTGGTTGAATAAAATAATATATACATACATACATACAGTGGACTACTATATAACTGTAGAAGAGAATAAAAAAAGATCTCCATAAACTGATATGAAATAATTTCTAGAAGGTATTAGTAAGTGAAAAAGGCAAAGTATAAATAAGCATATATATATAGTATGCTACTTTTGTGTAAAAAAAAAGCTTGGGATTTTTCTTTTTAAATATACAAATATTTATCTTTACAAAAAGAAAAACAAGAAGGATAACCAGAAAACAATGAAGCTGGTTACCTGCAAGGATGGGAGAATATCAAGTGGAAGGGATATGGGAGTGACCTCTCTTGGTATCCTACATGTTCAAAATTAAAATTAACTCAGTAAGAATGAGAAGGAGAGAAACAAACACACAAAGTAAACAGGAACACAGACGTATACATATTTGTGTATGTATATTTGTATGTTTGTATTTGTATGCATATATGTATACACACACACAGGGACCTGCATGTATTTCCTAGCGCTGCTCTTTAAAAGGCCAAGAAGAATATAACCTCCCGCACTAATAAGCAAAACCAGGGCCCTGCTCATTCTCTGCTCTAAATGTCACCTTGAGACACTTTCTCACATACGGGGTTACAACCATGTCTGTGTTAAGGCCATATGAGAGTATCACTTGCGCTCTTTTGTAAACACATTTATTCTGGGACAATGCTCATCAAACTGTGCATTAGCAGGTTTAAAAAAAGGTCCAGTTCCCCTGCAAGAGAATCTTTCAGCAAAAGGTACATGAAAAATGTGAATTGATTTCTTGCCAGCTTCTACCGATTAGAGTAAATCTGAGTGACTGAAAGGGATTAGCTTCTGAAAACAATTTCATTTCTATGTGGAAAGTGTCAAACAATGCAGATAATGTTTCCCTCAAAGGAAGGAAAGGGAGATTTCCTAAAATCATCAGAGCAGAAGAATAGGGTGTTTCATTCTCCACACGGACCAAAACATAATTTGGGACCCATTGCCCAGTAAGTACTGAGACAGCTTGTTGATGGGCCATGCAGCTGGGTCTCAGGGTCAGTCCACAGGTTGGGGGCAGAAGCAGAGGGGCAAGAAGAATTCTACTTCTGGCTCTGTCAAACTGGCTGTGTGCATTTCGGAAGGTCAAAGAATATCTCTGAATATCCCACTACCCTCAACCTAAAAATGCATTTTCCTCTAAGTTGTATGAGTCTGTAAAAAAGCTGATCTAGCTTTCACAAGTATTATCTTATCTTTCAAGAAGATAAAATTCTAGTTCATCCAAAAGCCTTTCAGAATAACTTTAAAGAAAAAAAAAACTGATTAACATCTGGGTAGCTTACCAGAGACATGAATTTTTAAAACGATCTTTATATAAAATATAACTGCTCTTCACAGGGAATGGCTTCACTTGAAAAGCTCCTGCTTGCCAGCAATGGAGGCTTAAAGTCAAATCATATCAGCTTATGAATAAATGTGCTTACAAACAACCATGGAGTGTGCTCCACTCTTAAGTCCTGATTCTTCCCAGTGAGGAGCAAACAATGTAGAGTTCATTGATTTTTCTTTCCAATACCTAAATCACTCCTGTGGAGAAAATTATTTGAAAGGTTTTTAGAAACTAATTGGTTGGCAGTAACATTTTGGAATTTGTTTGCAAACTTTATATGCACATAGTCAATATGTTTGCAAAGTTGATAAATACGTATGGGGGATTTAGATCAAAGAAAGGGTGAAAGGAATTTATCAGTAGTTTTTATATGTCCGAACCTTTTCTTCTATTTTGTTAAAGCCTTCCAGATAACACTGTCTGTTTTAATGAGACCTATTTTGTATTCAACAATTATTTCTGCTCCATAATTGTTAACCCTGGGAAACAAATGAGATACAAGAGAGAACTCATAACAATATGATTTTGTTGGTTTTATTTAATGTCACCCTATGGGGGAGGGGGATATAAGTTAATTTCAAAAATTCTAAATTTAGTTCTGTCTAATATGTAAAGAGTTTTCTGCTTCAATAGAAGAAATGTCAGTGTTGCCACCATTCCACAATATGGCTATAAAATACATACATACTAGATTTTTATTCCATCATTTATTAAGTAATATGACATTGTACTGGATATTTAGAAGAACTCCCAAGCCACAATAAATACTGGCCTTTACTTACAGAGAACATTGCCAACTAACAAGGCTCGCTCGTGGTTCTCCACCTTGGCTGTAAATCAAAATCACTGAGGGACCTCCTTAGAAGCGTTGAGCACAAAGCCCTACCACACACCAATTAAGTCACCATCTCTAAGAATGGGGCTGAGCAGGGATTTTCCTGGGAATCCAGAGTGAAGACTATTGACATATTATCTCAATTATTCCTCTAAATATCCCTGTGAAGTAAAGATGATTAAATGTCCCTCGCTGTAGAGTGAATCAAACAGACTCAGAGAAGTGAAGAACTTGTCTGAGATAATAAAGCTAGTAAATGGCAGACAAGCTTTGACACCAGGTACCTTGATTTCCCAGGGCAGTTCTCTCTCCATTTCAGTGCACAGAATGTCTGCCTTCACGTCCTGTCCAGGCCCCTAACTGGCTCATCACTGGTACGTTTTTTAAGCAGTCTTGATTCCAGTGATCTGATGTATAGAAATAAGGAATCAGATTTGCTGGCTCTTAAGACCTCTTCTAGCAAATACTTGGAGTCTATAACATATGGTCTAGCTACTAGAAACTTCATGTACCGTGGTGATACTACTTCATGGTAATGATAAGACTGGTAAGTAATATGTAAAATTAATAAAATAGGGAGGGGGTGTAAAAAAATAAGGACGATAAGGACCAAGGAAGGCCGGGGTGGATCAAGGTGAATTCCAGAGGAGACAGAATTTAAGCCTGGCCCCTGAAGATCATAATAAGAGCACCTGGTGCATTTTTTTCCAATTGTTCTTGTGCTGGGCCTGTGCACATTTTCCCTCCACACTTAGAATGTATAAATGGTAGTTGTAATTATTTTAAATGAATTATAAATACTCTGTTTGCCACATTAAAAAATTAGACTCTATGGGTGCCTGGCTGGCTCAGTAGGTAGAGCATGTGACTCTTGATCTCGGGGTTATGAGTTCAAGCTCCACACTGGGTGTAGAGATTACTTTTAAAAACGTTTTATAAATAAATAAACTCTAATTCTGGTTTGTTTGTTTGTTTGTTTGTTTGTTTCTTGAGAGAGAGAGAAGCATGAACAGGGAAGGGGAGAGGAAGAGTTAGAATCTTAAGCAGGCTCCACGCCCAGCACCAAACCTGAGGCAGGGCTCGATATCACAACCATGAGATCATGAGCTAAACTGAAATCAAGAATCCGACACTTAACCAACTAAGCCACCTGGTGCCCCTAGACTCTAATTCTTGTTCTTAGTAACTAGAAAGCCAGTTTCACTTATTTCTCACACCTAATCTTCCTGGCTGGTTTCTTGGGTAACACTGGGCAAGGGCAGTTTATTCAGCTATATGAATAAGACTTAACCTTCCTGAAAGTCAGCAAGATATTTTCTCTCAGTTCTACAAGCGCTGTCATGGCAGAGCATCAAAGTATTTCTAATGGGTATGTTAAAAAGAACAAGCAGTTTACCATATCACACATTAATTTCAAAGTGCTAGCTTATTATTTGATTGGCAATTAGATCAAAATGGAAGCGTACATGGCTATTAGAAGACAGAAGTTGAATGTGCTCTTTGGACAAATCCAACTTCTCCTAAGGTAGCAACTGGTCCCCAATCTTGGCTTTCTTTAAAATACAGACTCCCAGACTACATCTCCAGAAATTCTTGTTTCTTAAGAATCTGCATTTTAAAAGCTCCTCTTCATAATGCTGAGAGCCATTTTTGGAGACCACAGCTGGGCACCTTCACTTAGCATGGTGGTCAATGGGAGCCATTTTCCCAGGCACAGCCCTGGGCCTTAATTCAGTCACTTACGTGAAAGAAGCAAAGACTTACTCAGAAGCTCAGTTACCTATTAGGACATTAGCACAAGGTTTTGCCCCCCACCGATAAAATAGGAATCATCCCAACTTAAGCAAGGATTAGAAGATATGAAATTCTGATATTCAAATAGTCATTCACGATTGTTTCTCTATAAACTCTGTCTCCTTGACAGCTGCTCAATACTTCATAATTTCAGATCTGTTATAACTTGTAGGTAGCTGCTGAATAGGACAGAGTGTTAAGCCTTAAAGACCAATCAGCATTTTATCCAGAAGTTGAAAAAACGTCTCTACAGGGTACTGACACAGTGTGCTGCACATAGTACATACACAGAGCAAGTATTTGTTCAGGTGGTTACCGTCTTACTCATTTCTTAAAGCGCACCTCCCACCTACCTCCTGCATTTACTTGAATTACATTTTAAAAGAGAATGCCTGTTCTGTATTCCAACAAATTCGCATACCCCCAGAATCCCCAATTCTTACACTTGAGCCCCTATTTCCTTCACTAACTATTGACTAATGGAGTTGATTTCTTTTTTTTTTTGGTCAAAAACAACAGCAGCAGCAACAACAACAACAACAACAACAAAAGACAAAAAAGCTTAACTGATTTCATGCAAACTGTCCTAATTTGGTCCATTGAGGTCCTATTTTAAGGCTCTCCATCAAACAGTGAAATAACAGAAAATGGAACAAGAGATCACATTTCTCTAGAAAACAAAGTATCCCTCCCTCCAAGCCTTTGTTGCTCTCAGGCCAATGGCTTCTCAGGAGGTTTCAGAGACCACCTTCTGAGCTAAAGCAGGCCTGGCACCTTCTGGCCACACAGCCTGTTGGAAATCAAGTCATATGGCATTTAAAACAGGCAACTTATTTCTGGGGCAGGTGTTTTTGTGGGGAAGAAAAATCCATGCTTAAAAAAACATAAAAATAGATATCTGTGTGGTAAGGAAAATGCCTAGGAAAATCCTCTCAGGTTTATGTTTCAAAAGTCATTTGTCCTCATCCAAACCCTGGTCCTAATATCATAAGCTTCCCATTTTTTTAAAAATATAATACCACATAAACATCATTGAGTAACTGAGTATTCACACAGCCTATTAGCAGCAATTGTGATTGGAATTGCTATCCCTAATCACTGCACTGTAGATCTTAAATCACTTTTTTAAATAGAAAAATCTAAAAATGGGAGAAAATTTAAAAAAAAAAAACCTGAGAGCTTCTTTCAAGCAAAGTTGGCATATATAATCAGAGCAGATGTGCTATGAAGTTTTCTAAATAGTCAATCCCAGAAAAAAAGGCCAGCGTTAAAACCATAACTATCTGGATACAAGTATTCTTGAGTCTCTCCATTCAGAAATAATTGCACACACTAACACATGCACATGTATGTGAACATGAGCATTCATGTACTTCTTTAGCAGTGCAAGGGTGACTACCAAGCGAGAATACAGAGTCGAGAAGTGACACACTTACCCTATGTTTGGTGGAATGATTCAAGTAAATCTTGGGAAGCATCCAAGATTTGACCATGAAAAAATGTCACAGAGGGCAGAGGTAATGTTAGGGATGGGTCACACAGCACAACAGTGGCATTGACAAGAAGAAGCAACTGGAAGCAAAAGTTTTGATGGTGAAAAAGAGTAACATCAAGAAAGAAAAAAGATAAGAAAGAGCTGTAGCCCAGGAAAAAGAAGAGGTGGGTAGGAAAAATGATGACCCCCTGATAGCCATCTTAATGTCAGAAGCATAGGTTGTTGGGAGAATCATATCTGACATGGTAGGTCAGTGAAATATAGAATATATATTTCGGCCACTACAGGACACACAGTTTTTAACAGCTAGGCAATGCTGTATAACAAAGTCTGTCTTCCTAGAAGCTTTTTCAGAGTATAGATTCCACACATTCTATAATGTAAACAAAAGACAGAAGTCCTAATGGAAAGGATGATAAATTTAACACTGTGTAAATCATAAACAAAATTCAAAATAAACAACAGACTAGAAGAAAATATTTGCAAACATACATAATAAATGAAGGACTAATATCTATGATAGAAAGGGTTCTTGCCAGTCAGTAAGAAAAAGACAACAAGCCAATTAAAAATAGGCAAAAAATATATATTTATAAACACAATTCACAGAAGAAATGACCAATACAAATGCAGAAGAAAATGCTTAACCTTATTCATGGTTAAAAGTTTAAAGTCAAGGCAAAACAATATTTTACCTAATAAGTACCAATTATAATGTTATTAAAAGCTATTGTGGATGAAGTTGTGGGGCAGATAATAAGATCATAAGTTGAGTAACATTATTTGAATCAATTTAGCAATATTTATCTAAATTTACAAGAAAGATGCATTTTGACCTTGCAATCGTAAGACCAGGAATTTATCCTGTATAGAAACTGGCATAACGAGGGGCACCTGGGTGGCTCAGTCGGTTAAGCATCCGACTTCAGCTCAGGTCATGATCTCGCGGTCCATGAGTTCGGTCCATGAGTTCGAGCCCCGCGTCAGGCTCTGTGCTGACAGCTCAGAGCCTGGAGCCTATTTCAGATTCTGTGTCTCCCTCTCTCTCTGACCCTCCCCCGTTCATGTTGTCTCTCCCTGTCTCAAAAATAAATAAACATTAAAAAATTTTTTAAAAAACTGGCATAACGAAGCATAGAGATAGAGATAAAGATAAATGGCTGATCACTGCCACCTTCTTAGTAATTGTTTAAAAACAAACTAGAAATAATCTAAATGTCCATGAGGTTAACCATAAAATGTAATATTAAAGAAATTATGAGTGTCATTAAAAAGAATCTCATAGATCTTAATTTGCCAAAATGGAAAGCTGTCCAAGATACATTGTTAAGTGGGAAAAAAAAAAAAAAGTTAACGGGGCACCTGGGTGGCTCAGTTGGTGAAGCCTCCAACTTCAGCTTGGGTCATGATCTCATGGTCTGTAAGTTCGAGCCCCATGTCAGACTCTGTGCTGACAGCTCGGAGGCTGGAGCGTGCTTCAGACTCTGTGTCTCCCTCTCTCTCTGCCCCTCTCCCACTCACACTCTGTCTCTGTCTTTCAAAAATGAATAAACATTAAAAAAATTTTTTTTAAGTTACAACCATTATGGCATAATGATGCTACTTGAAGGTATTATAGTCTCAAAAATCTACGAAATTTGTAGAATGAGCATAGTACTTGAAGAAACAAAGATACTTAATTCTCACCTTAAAGTCTTTTGTATTGTTGAGGAATTTTTTTTCTCTTTGCCATGAGCAAGTACTGCTTTGAAACATCTTTTTAGTAAACATATGGGCAATGTTATATTTACCTTAAAATTGCACATAATTTGCAAGAAAAACCAACGGAAAATACTGCCACTCCTTTATAACTGCCTATTGCAAACATGATGAAGCAAAACGCAAGGCAAAAGCCCTGCATGTGAATTCTGGCTTCACTGCTCAGTCCCACTGTCACCTGGCCTACTCTGTTGACTCTGAGCCAGTCTCCTCATGTTAGACACAAAAACAAAGTACAAAGAATGTCTTGCTCAATTCTCAGCACACATTAGACTCTCAACAAATACCAGTTTTTTCCTTCTTCCTATATGATATCAAAGCTCAGAAAAAGCAGTGACTCAAGGTATTGTCAGCAGATTCTGAATCACTGAAAATTCTATGGCAGGACAATAAAACTGCTCCCAAAGTTTGAAGGAACTTAAGTTTCTATGCTACTCCAAGGAATGTGGCCTATCCCAGAGCATTAATTCTGTTCTCACACAAATGACTTCAAACGTAACTCTCCAATACCATCCTCTACCTTCAGTTTTATAAAGGCCGGTATGTTAGGCTGCCAGATGACCGAGCTGGGATGTCTAATAAGAATCTTAAACATAAGTCTAAAACCTATTTCTCTCCAGCCTCTCCATCTCAGTAAATGGCTCCACTACCCCCCCAAGTGTTTGACCCCCAAATCAGGAAGTCATTGTTTCCTTTCTCTATTCCTTCACAAAGCCTTGATTCTTCATCTAGGCATAACCCAACTTCACCATGTCTATCAGGATGGAAACCCCATGATCCAAACTCCACATCATCTCTCTCCTGGATGTCTGAGCATTCCATATGGCCTCCCTGTTTTTCCCGCATAAGTAATTCTCCATCTCATAGCTAATGTGGTACTTTTTTATTTTATTTTTTATTTTTTAAAATTTACATCCAAATTAGTTAGCATGTAGTGCAACAATGATTTCAAGAGTAGATTCCTTGATGCTCCTTACCCATTTAGCCCATCCCCCCTCCCACAACCCCTCCAGTAACCTTCAGTTTGTTCTCCATATTTATGAGTCTCTTCTGTTTTGTCCCCCTCCCTGTTTTTATATTATTTTTGTTTCCCTTTCCCTTATGTTCATCTGTTTTGTCTCTTCAAGTCCTCATATGAGTGAAGTCATATGATTTTTGTCTTCCTCTGACTAATTTCACTTAGCATAATACCCTCCAGTTCCATCCACGTAGTTGCAAATGGCAAGATTTCATTCTTTTTCATTGCCGAGTAATACTCCATTGTATGTATATACCACATCTTCTTTATCCATTCATCCATCGGTGGACATGTCATAGCTAATGTGGTAATTTTTAAAGATCAATTAGACTTTTTGAAACAATCCAACAGCCTCCCCCAGGAAGCATAATTACCCCAGTAAAGTGATGATACTATCACTCTAACAGGCTCTCCTTTTCCTGTTCTTTATTGATCACTGGGATCCATACAGTTCCCCAGTACACCTTGCACTCACTGCTCCTTCTCTCTGGAATGCTTCCCCCCAGACTTTTGCATGGCTAAGGCCTTCTTGAAATTCAGGCCTAAGATTAAGTAACCCACAGGGGTAGATCCTGACACCCAAACAGAACAGGCTTCCTGATTGCCAGTTATTAATAGCCATTTATTTGTTTATTTTCTGGGTTTGCCCCACTAAAATGTAAGTTCCACAAGGACAGAAATGTTTTATTTACCCATGATTTCATGTGCAGAATAGTGCCTGGCACACATTTTTGGCCATATGTTTTTGTTCATTAGATTAATGAATCTGTGGTTCTCAATGAACTGATCTAAACTAGATCCCCAACTCTTTTAGGTTGCCATGAAAAAAAAAATTAAATAGTATTTTATGAATAGAAGCTGGGGGTCAATTTGCGTTTATCTCACAAACAGTGATTTTTAGCATTTAAACCTAAGATTTGACTAAGGGTGAATACAATTGTAAAAAATAATAACTATTAGCTTAAACAGTAATCAATGTGTTGTCTCTTCTGCTAAATATTGAAGAACATGATTTGGAAGTGTTTTAAGATTTTTCAAAGATTTTTTGTTTTTAGATTTTTTAGTGTTTTAGTTTTAGTTTTAATTTTTAGTTTTAGTTTAGTTTAGTTTTAGTTTAGTTTTAGTTTTTTTAGTGTTTTTAGATTTTTCAAAGTATAGTGGAGTAACTCAGCTGGCTAGAAAACTTATCCAATCATAATATTTTATTCTCTTAGAACTCCAAGTTCAGGATAGGTAAACTTCCTAAAGCAAGTCTTCGGGTTGTCTGCAAGATTTCTCTGTATTATAGATGAGGCAGCATATTACAGGCCCTTTCAGTTTTTCTGGGACTTACTCCCTCATTTGGTGTCTACCATCTACATGTACTTTTTTCTGACTCCAGCACTAGGTGAACCACACAAAAGTGAGTTTCTAACATTGCATTTGGATACTGTAGATCATGGAAAAAGGAGAAGAAACTAGAAGGCTTTATACCAAAAACGCCAACCAAAGTTGTTTCTGGATTACAAAGCTACACATGATTCATAATCTTCTTTATTCTCTTCTGTGTTTTTCTTTTTTTTTTTTTTTTGCAGTTAACAAGTGATTTTTTTAAATAATACAATGAAATTAAATAACTAATTAATTGGGGCATCTGGGTGACTCAGTTGGTTAAACATCCAACTCTTGGTTTCGGCTCATGGCATGATCTCATAGTTCATGGGCTCAAGCCCCATATTGGGCTCCACGTTGACAGTGCAGAGCTTGCTTGAGATTCTCTCTCTGTCCCTCCCCCATTCTCACTTTTTCTCTGTCTTTAAAAAACAAAAAAAAACCCCTTAAAATAAATAATTAAAATTAAAGCTTAATTTTTTAAAACTATCTAATACGCTATTTGCCCATATGGAATAAGAACTGAAAAAAGATTTGAAAATTAAAAGACAAATAGTAAAATGTTTTAACATGATGAAGGAAAATTTTAGAATTCATAATATTCTTTATCACTCACCACAAAACAACTTCTAATTTTTAATTTTTAAGGGAAAAATATGTGTTATTTTTAAAAGTAATTTATTTATCTAACCCTAAATTCAGATCTAAGTTTACTATAAAAAATTATACCAGTCCACATTTATGTCCTACATGCCTGACTTAGAGCCAGAACTAAGCATAACATAGGAATCAATTTTGGTAATTTGATAAATTCACAAGAACACAGAGTAGATTCCCAACAAACAATTACAAGCTTTAAAAATGGGATGGTGTTCCACTGTACACACTGTATGTTAGCTAACTTGACAATAAATTATATTTAAAAAAAATTTTTTAAATGGGATGGTGCTCTCACATGTAAGTGATTGTATCAGCCCCCATATAATGCTAAGATTGTTGCTAAATGCAAGGTATGCTGTATTTGAACATGATGCATGCACTTGAAACATTAGGACTTCAGTTTCAAACAAAGCACTTGAGGAACCAGTACCAGTAAAGACCCAGGAGATGCACAGGCCTTCCCAAGATGCCTACTCACCCTATATTATTCACTACAGGAATGAACAACATATAGGCCCTCATCCCATAAGGCTGCTTCCCTCAAGATCTATTCACAGGACAATTATGTCGCGTGCTATTTTGAATTTGTGCAACTGATTCATCACTCCAATTGCTGATAAGTACTGTAATCAGAAATTCTTTTCCTCTAGCAGAACAAGGGCAATTGAAACATCAGAATTTATCCCTACCATCCCCATCTGAAAGATAAAAAAGCCCCAACGAAGCCTACATCTTCTTCAAATCTCAGAAAACATTTGCAGCACTGTGAAGGCAGTGTGATTCTAATGATAGAAGAAACTTTTGATGAATAATGCAAAAGCATCTGTCAGCATTTAGGAAACAATTACCAATACTGGCCATTTAACCAAGTCCATCCTAGGTGAACTAGTGACTCTGTTTTGTTTTACAGTACTCAACTCAGGAACGTAAAAATAATCGAGGTTCATTTAACTGAAATCACATTTCCGATCAATGTACCCTTCCTTCTGTTCTTGCAAGGTGTGGATCCAAGGTTTTAGCCACACTGGCCAGCTTGACTCACCTAAAGCAGTTTTCAGTAGCTTCACAGAGACCACTGACTCTGTCATATGGTGGATGTGGCTGGGGAAGGCCATACCAGCAAATGATAATTATTGTGTTGGAAAAGAGCTGTTCTCAGTGGCAGAAATATTCCAACTATTGGGGCACCTGGGTGGTTCAGTCAGTTAAGTGTCCAACTCTTGATTTCGGCTCAGGTCATGATCTCACAATTCGTGAGATAGAGCCCCACTGTGCTGACAGTGCGGAGCCTGCTTGGGATTCTCTCTCTTTCCCTCTCTCCCTCTACCCCTCCCCTGCTTGCATGCTCTCTCTCAAAATAAATAAATAAACTTAAAAAAAAGAAAGAAAGAAATATTCCAGCTACAAAAACACTACAGGTGGAAACCCCACAAAACCAGCTGATTTGTAGTTTAAAAATATTCTATTCCAATCCACTTTAGCACACACTACTCCCTATATCCTTATTGCAACAACAACCAAAAAAGTCGTATCTTCTTTAAATCAATTACCATGATTTAAACCAGTATATGGAATTATTGAGGGCAACTGAATCAAGCATATTACTTTCTGGAGCCATCATTATATCCATGAACAAATCAGCTGTAAAGCAGTTTATCATTGGAGATTAATTATTTCCCAGTCAAAAATGCAGCTTTAAAATACAATTTTCTGCTTTGTCCTCTGTATTCTGAGACAAGTAGGTCTAAGTCAATTTAACTATCTCTACAAAGCCATGCCCATGTAGGCACTTTAAAATGCTTGTTCACAAAAGATTTTTAAGGGTTCTGCTTAAAGGAAGATCTTAAAAAAGAAAAATAATGTTCCTGGCATAGTTTTATTTAAAATGAAAAGAATGACTTAAAAAAAGTGTGTATATATAAACAAACATACAAATAAATAAAAGGAAGGAAGGAAGACACATAGGCCAACTTTCTTAAAGTTTTATTTATAAGAATCTTTTATTAGTAAACTAAAGAGGACAGTCTATGCATGATCTATAACATTAATATTATGAATGCTCATAGTAATCACATTAAGAAATTAATCTCCATTTGGATTTTTGATATTAATAACATGCTCATTTCCAACTTACCAGTTCCTAGGCTGCCTTCCTTTCCCTAGCCCACTTAACACACATACACCAAAATTCTTTCCTAGAAAAGAAAAATCACTTTACTTCTACTACTAACATTGCCAATGATGTCAGCAGGCTACCTTAAAACATTTCCAGACTCAGCATTTCCCCCTCAAGTGTGAAAACCTCTTATCTGCTTTTTTACAATGGTGAGTTCTACTTGATGGGGCCAACGGGGAGAAGGGGCAGGAAATGTGGTAAAGCATGCAAAGGGTCACCTTGAGGGTTGAGAGTGTTCTACAGCTCCCTCTGCCTACCATTCAGATGCCCATCTCCTTAAATACATCACAATCCAAAACTGCGAATGCCCTAAGAGGCGATGTATTTTAAATGTCATAATCTTACTTGTTTAATTTATTGCTTGTTTCTCCCACGAGAATGCAAGTCCCATGAGGTTAAGAATTTTTATGTTTTTATTACTGCTATATCCCCCCATACTTGCCAATGAAAACTCAATAGATAGTTGATGAATAAATCAAAGGATAAATTATAATAGACTCCATGCTGATGCATTCCTGACTCCATCATGTTTTTGTTTTGTTTTTTTTTTTTTATTTATTTTTAAGACAGAGAGAGACAGAGACAGAGCATGAGCAGGGGAGGGGCAAGGAGAAAGGGAGACACAGAATCCGAAGCAGGCTCCAGGCTCTGAGCTGTCAGCACAGAGCCTGACGCAGGGCTCAAACTCATGGACTGGGAGATCGTGCCCTGAGCTGAAGCCAGACACCCAACTGACTGAGCCACCCAGGTGCCCCCTCCATCGTTTTTTTTTTTAAGTTAAGGTAAACATATGTTTAGGAGGTTATGGGCTAAAACCCCTATCTTCTCCAAATTCCTTTGAGTTGTTTGAACAACATGAGTCAATAACTAATCCTAAAGAAGGCCTATAAATTGTCCATTGCTTATCACCTTAGGATTGTAGGAAAACTTACATTTCAATATCAAATTAATTTAACTGTTAAAGTAATTTCACATATCCTTCCTAAATGAATAAGGAATAAGCACTCTTCAGGGTAACGGTGAACAAGAGGAGCCTCTTCCCCAAATCACACCAACAGGGGCATCACCCTTCTTGTTTTCTCTTATCTCAGGCTCACAGTGATGAGAGAGACTGTGTCTGCGGGCAGCAGGTCACCGGGACCAGCAATGGGCAGTGGGACATCGCTGGACACTTGCAAGGAAATGAGGATCAAATGAAAACTAAAAGGATCCACCCTAGAATGGGGGTCCAGAGGTAGGCTCACTGTCTAGGATGCAAAGCTGAGGTGTGGCTCTGGAGTCCAGAAAGGAGACTGAAGAAAACCACTTTCAATTGCTTTCAGAACTGTTGTTTAAGAAGGGCCTGGGAGGTACGAAAAAGTAGAGGGAGCCTCTCTACTGAAAACTGAACCAAACTTCATGGCAAAGAAAGATCACAGACCCAAAGAGAGGGGGCAGATGGGAGCAGGGAAAGGTGCTCAGGGACCAACTATGTCTGTACCATTGTATCTCTTTAAATGGCAGAGGGGAGCACTGGATACCTGGATCATTCTGACACCATTCTCTGTGCTTGTCTGTACAGTTGAAGTATTCCATATGGAGGGAGTATAGTTCAATGGTTAAAGCATAGATTATGGAGTGGTGGACCTCAGGCAAGTTCTTAACTTCCCTGGACTCACTTCCTTCATCTGTAACATGATAACGGTATCTCCTTCAGTCAAGATTAAATGAATTAATATAAGAAAAATGCTTAGAATACCTGGTATATAATAATGTCGCACTCTTAAAGTGCCACTTCATAACTGTAAAAATTAAAATCTCCCAGCTCTACTACCAGCCACGCACACATGGCCACAGTCGGCCTCCATCTCCTTGTTTCCTTCTTGTCCACTTCTCAAACACTCTGACTTCCCAATGTCTGGTGGTAGTTCTTTCTACACCACTCGGTATTTCTCAAGCCCTGTAGCTTCTGTCTCCCTCCATCTGGGCTTTTCAGTCAACTCTAAAGGCTGGGAGCAGAGTGCCCAAGGGGAAGAAAAAAAGAAGGTACAACCCTTGGGTCTGAACTAGGAGCAGTTATTGATAATCTAAATCCTACAGCCAGCTCTGAGAGTATTACTACATTGTGCACCCACCCCAAGGGTTAGAAACGCCCTATATCTCAAAACAAAACAGGCTTTACAGCTATAGTACACCTTGGTTTTTTGGTGGGTTTTTTTTTGGGGGGGGGGGGGTGTTTATATTACATACACTGCTGCTTAAAATGGTTGCCTTACAAAATAAATCCTACAGAGACATCTAGTCCTTGTAGGCTTTTTGCCCACAAATCTAGAAGCTGCCACCTCATGAAAAGCCATGCCTTGGGGTAGACCACGGCATAGAAAATTGATTTTTAAGCACCTCATCAATTATTGCTTTTCCTTAAAAACTCATTATTAAAATATATGCATTGAACTACTCTTAAGAGTCTCATGCTCTACCGACTGATCTAGCCGGGAGCTTGAACTACTCTTAAATTACTGTTTATATGTTTTATGATGCTAGTAAGCAAAGGATCAACTACACATTGCCTAAACAATAGCTTTTTCAACCCCACAGAATAAAAAGTTTGAAAGATAGTAACATGGTTAGTTTATTTCACAGTACAAGAATTTATTAAAACCCCAAGTTTCTTCCTAAACTGATAGGTTGCCAGATGGCTGTGGTAGCTCCAGGCATCATATCCTTGTGTTGTTTCTTGGTATCTTTTGTTTAAGAAGAAATAAAATATTCTCAGAAGTACATTAATTTCCCTCACATCTCAGTGGCCAAAATTGGTTCCTACCTACACCAATAATTTGGAGGAAACTGGAATAAGGAATCTGACCAATGTTCACCCAGACTAGGCAGATGCTCAGGCTTCCCTTAAATAAAGGATTTACCTGCCAAAGAATTTGTTAGAAAAAAGGTGGTTGCTGTTGGGCAACAATATTAACCTAGCAACTTTAGATCAAAATACAATTCTGGGAAATTTTTCTTTAACATTTATTTATTTTTGAGAGATAGAGAACAAGCAGAGGAGGGGCACAGAGAGAGGGACACACAGAATCTGAAGCAGGCTCCAGGCTCTGAGCTGTCAGCATAGGGCCTGGGCCTGACGCAGGGCTCGAACTCATGAGCGGTGAAATCATAACCTGAGCCGAAGTCGGATACTTAACCGACTGAGCCACCCAGGTGCCCCCCAAAATTTTTGAAATAGAAGCTTCTAGATAGGATTTAACTTTTTCATCTTCAACTAAGTAATTAGATTTGGTGTTTCAAAGTATAATCCTAGGACTTATGCTAGTCTGCAAACTGGCTGTGATGGGTCCAAAGTGAAATGAGTGAAAAAAAAAAAACTGAAAGAATTTAGATACTTTTACACTTGACAGGTTAATTTTATAGCTCTTAAATCTAAGAAAAATTTGGAGCTTTCTTTGTGTCTTGGTATTTATTAGTAGCAATTGATTTTTATTATAGTCTACAAAATTATCAGTCCACAATGGCCTGAAAATTTTTAAAAATTCATCACAGACTGCCCTATGCAATTTGTCTAACTTTAGTTTAAATGTTATAAATAGTACAATTTAACTTTACTTTTAACTGTCATAACAAATCCCAGGAGCTTTTTCCTCCAAACTGGATTAAGGTCTAGGACTCTTAGAGATAAGTACGTAGTTTAAACATTGCACAATTCCCTTGAATGTAAAAACTGCATTAAAAAATAAAACTGGGTAGGACTAATGATCCCTAAGACAGA
Source organism: Prionailurus viverrinus (assembly GCF_022837055.1). Lineage (NCBI taxonomy): Eukaryota > Metazoa > Chordata > Mammalia > Carnivora > Felidae > Prionailurus > Prionailurus viverrinus. The sequence goes on from NC_062569.1 coordinate 49,821,127, forward strand.
GGTCGATTACCTGGTGGGCTAGTCAGTTCCAGAAGAGGCTAGACCTTTAAATTTGACCATCCCCTAACACAGTATATAGTAAAAAGGGAGTAGGAGAAAGTTGGGTAGAATTTGACAGAGCAGTATCACTGGAAAAAAACATGTCAGGTCTTGTTCTATCACAAGATGAGAGAAGTCTTTATGATGAACAAAATGTCATTGTCATTGAAGAGGGGATTCCAAGTTTATCTTACTTTTTCCTTCAAACAGGAAGATTACCTACATTCAGTTAGCACTTCAACTCTTCTGCTATGGAGATGTGTTTTGTACATGGTCCCACATCTTATCATATTTATTTTCCTGGTAGAAATCCTATTAATTAATTCTTGCACCTCTCCATAAAGAAGGACAGGACAGACCTTAGTTAAGTGAAAATTAGGAGATTACCTCTGCCATAATTTGCATACATCAGTAGCACATTTTCATAACCAAAGAACCTCTCACCTACTTGGGTATGTTTATTCAGCGGATTTAAAGTAATCTTTCAAATCACCAAGTGCAAAAATAACATTCCATTTCAAAACGTATTCAAATTGGGCTCTTGGATGAAGCTTTAAGAAACTGTTAACATACCATCTTCTTATGAAAGGCTCCCAGACATCCCTGAGAGCACTAACCAGGCCAGAAGGGAAACAAGGTTAAGGATGCTAAACTGATTCTCAAATTGAAGCTTGAAAGTAAAAGTCATTCTGAACTTTAGCACATCCACTAATGGCATGTGTGAGTGGGTTGCTTCCTTCTCCTTATTTTTTTCCCATTGGTTATCATGGCACAGTTCTCCAAATGATTTTTTGGGGGCATTCCATTTTAGGAAGTCAAGTGCAGGTATGCTCCCTCCCTCGTTATAGGAGAAAGTGGTTTCAAATATTTAACAAATAGGTTCACCTACTGGTCTCTTCAGAGAGGTCTACTACTTTTCATCCACTATCACCCTAAGAAATCTAGTGATATGATCCCTTCAACAGTTCCCATTACTGAACTTTAAAAATACAATGCTAGGGGCGCCTGGGTGGCTCAGTCGGTTGAGCAGCCGACTTCAGCTCAGGTCATGATCTCGAGGTCCGTCCGTGAGTTCGAGCCCCGCGTCGGGCTCTGTGCTGACAGCCCAGAGCCTGGAGCCTGTTTCAGATTCTGTGTCTCCCTCTCTCTCACCCTCCCCCGTTCATGGTCTGTCTCTCTCTGTCTCAAAAATAAATAAAACGTTAAAATAAATTTTTTTTAATAAAAAAAAAAAAATACAATGCTATACCCTCGGCCATGCACAGTCCTCCACCAGGAGCAGTTCTCACAGAGAGCTAAATGTAAGCCTCATTAAAGAAAGAGGCAAAAGTCTATTTGTTTCAGACTCTGCTACCTATATTTGTGGACATGCACAATAGCTGACTTTGCCATCAAAGATCATACTTCTTTTCCTGGAGCAGCCAGCTGTGACTTCATTTTGAACTTAGGCTATGATTTTTCTGATTTTTCTCTTTGCATGTGCATATTTATTTGTCACAACTTGAACTTTGAGCTACCTCCAACTCTAGAAAGGATTTGGGCAAGTTGCCGTGTTCATAATCTTAAAGCCTCCAGCTTCCCAGATTATACAAAAATCTATCTTCTGTTATTTAATTAATGTCAAACTCAATGCCATGCAACATTGCTGTTGGAAAATCTCTATTTTTCGAACATGTCTATTCTCCTACACATAACTAGAATGAATAAAACTTCTAAATAAGTCAAAGGCATCTGTACAAGAGAAGGATGAAAGAGTTTAACTGTCTACCATAATATTGGAACAAGATCTGGGGGAGAATATTAATGAATAAAGGATTATAATCCTGGGCAGGCAAGTGAATACAGCTTAAATATGCAACATTAGTTTCCTCCAAAAAATGAACTAGACTTTAAACTGCATATAATCATATTCCATGCATCTATATATTATATAGCACCTTAAAAACCCTAGGTAATAATTGTTTAGTAAACAAACAAATGAGTAAATGAAAAAATTCACAAGATATACAACCTGGTTGGAAAGGTAAATTCCCAGTTGCTTTAAGCTTCTCCTAAATAAATCATGAAGATGGCAATTATCTGATTGCCTGATACCAAAGACAAAAGCCCAAGTCTATTTAAAGACATCTGAGGGTAACTGGCAGGGGTGGGGAGATATCAAATGTTGATATCTAACACTGTTCTCTGTGGTTTTATATGGAAGTACTCTGAACACTCCTATCCAGCAAAATAGCTAACTGCTTTCACAGCCAGTACTACTCATGTGACCATCCCCTAGGTTCAGGGGAATAGGAGAAAGCCTATCTTACTCTGGTCCATCAGATTTACTTTCCCAGAATGCAAGAGTACCTGAGAAGCTAGTCCCTATCTCAGCTGATCACTTTCAGGAAAGAGGACCAGGGGTTGTGGCATGGCCATCAGCAAGCATGTCAAAGCAGAGAAACGCAATCTGCAGACAGGATGAGGCAGGGGGCAGGGAGAGCCCCAGAGATCAGAGCTGGGGCCTCGAGGTCTACCTATGCATCTAGCTTCAGTCTCTTGTGAAGCCTGACCATCTTTGAGTTTCTTGAGCTGACTCAATATCCAAGATGTCTGGATAATAAATGGGGGAGGAGGGAGGTAGAATAAAATTAAGAACTGAAGAGAAAGGATGCAATAACAGTCTGGACTTCCTTTGAGGACTCTATAAACCACTGAAGGGCTTTATGCAGAGTGACCAATGATCAGGATTCATCTTTACAGACACCACCCTGGCTAAGAATAGAGAATGGGTTGGAATGGAGCAAAATTGCAATGAGGAGACTTTTATGGTAATCCAACAGCCCACGGTCCCAGGGAAGTATTTGTTGCTAATGCATGGTGCTCCTTGCTGGCATAATTTAAAAAGATGGGTTATATCTTTTCAAAAGGTCATGTTTTATGTAAGATCTCTAAACATTACATGAAAACTCACTCTTTGCTGCCATATTACAATAAACTATAAGACTGTTAGTCCAAATGCTCCATGATTATGTAATTAAATCATTAAGACTAGAGATTAAGTCACCAGGGAGCTTCCATTATTTAACAGTGCTGTATTTCAGAATCACCCAGGGACAGTATCACTCTACTGCTCTTTTAGCACAGTCTCTAACATTTCTCCCTGAATGCTGGAGATACTTTCCTAAGCCTCGGAAAGTAAATTTCAACAAATGAATTCATAAGGTAACACTTGGTAGCAGATACTTTTGCTAATTTCACAAAATCTTTCTAAATCCCTTAGGATTTGCAGTTCTCTACACTTCTTCTAAATATCACTGAATATTAACCTGGCTAAAGAGAGGTAGAGTGGAAGTTAGGCACTGAAATGGGGACCAGCATGGCTCTGTAATAAGAATGAATTCTGGGGGTGCCTGGGTGGCTCTGTCTGTTGAGCGTCCAACTTTGGCTCAGGTCATGATTTCACAGCTCGTGAGTTCGAGCCCCTCGTCAGGCTCTATGCTGACAGCTCGGAGCCTGGAGCCTGCTTCAGATTCTGTGCCTCCCTCTCTCTCTGCCCCAACCCACTCACATTCTGTCTCTGTGTCTCTCAAAAATAAACAAACACTTAAAAATTTTTTTTCAATTAAAAAAAAAAAAGAATGAATTCTGCTTTCTACAACTACCTGAACCCCATATAGATGCAGTTCTTGGAACACATTTTCAAAACTGACCTTCAATCCAAAAAATAAACCACAAAAACAAACACCTTTTAAGATATTTCATTGGCCCTGGCATTTATCCTTTTTTTAATTAAAAACCTTAATAACTCAAGTCAATGTTTCCTATAGATCCTTTATAGATCATGTCTTAGACTTGAATGGTCATAAATGTTATACTGTCTCGTATTTCTATTTGTATAATAAACCAAATAAATACTCCTTAAATATGCTTGATCCATTTTATGGTCAAAATGTGAAGGCAGGGGGAGATCCTCATCAAAACTCAAGCTTAGGGCACATGAATCCTGCAAATTAAAAATTCATATTAAACCCTCAAAAACATCTACTGCTTCTCTGGCAGAGAAGTTATTAGACACTAAGCCAGAAATTAATACTGTTTAGATCAGCCAAAAATCTTAATAAAACCACTAATTCAAAGACCCACCAGCTGCTGAAGGGTTGCACACTAAAAATTAGGTCAAGTGTAATTTTTTCCAGTGACAAAAATAGCAAAAGCTTGAACAATTATTTTTTCTAAAAAAAGAACTGCTAAAATTTATTGAACACTTATTATGCACTCACAATTCACTACTCACAGAGCCTGGCATGGATGGAGTCACTCAATAATCAAAACAACCCTAGGAGCAGGTACTACTATTCACTCTATATTCAGCAGAGGAATTTGAAGCCTAAGTAAGCTAAATAACCTCTCCAAGTTCACCCAACCAGCAAGTGGTAAAGCAGGATTCCAGCACCCACACAGAACTACTGCCCGAGGCCCAGATGTTACTTGGGATTTAACATCATGCATCCTTTGATACACCAAAAGAAGGACAAGATTCACTCAAGGTAAACTGCAGACTCTTCCACGTTACTTCCACTATCATTTTCTTTTTCTTTTTTTTTTTCCTTTCTTTTCTTTTTTTCCCAACAAGCTAAACAGTATCTGCAAGCAAGCCAGGGAAATGAGGTGGACAGCTACTTGGTCCAGCGATTGGTCTTTCTTCCATCTGCTTCATCTCCTGCTCACTTCCAGCTGGTACATCTAGTGACCTCTTCACAGAAGGAGTCATGTTACGGTGGGTGGAGGTCTACAGCCAGCTCAGTGCACCTCAGAGAGACATACGGAATAAATCCTTAGTGTCTGCTTGGTGGGCCGGGCTTTTCCACAAACTAAAGTGGTCCTGAGCACTTTGAGTGTTCTTTCCATTCTACACCCTGCAGCTACGTCGTCTATATTCTGATTGGTTTCACCCTACATTGTCTAACTCACTTCATAACTGTTTGTATATCTTGCTTACAAGTAATACAACTGTTTATCAATACATTCCAGAACATGACTGTATTTTCTAAAACATGTTTATTACAACTTATCTACGACTCTGAGGTAAAACTTTATCTTTACCAGTAAGGGCACCATCACTTCTATTGAAAGAAGCCTAAGAGGGGGTGCCTGGCTGGCTCAGTCAGTACAGCATGCAGCTCTTGGTCTCAGGGTCATCAATTCAAACCCCACTTTAGGCATGGAGAAGAAAGAAAGGAAGGAAGGAAGGAAGGAAGGAAGGAAGGAAGGAAAGAAGGAAGGAAGGAAGGAAGGAAGGAAGGAAGGCCAGCCAGCCTAAGGGATTCCACTCTACTACAGTAGGTTCTAAACTCTCTACCAATCACCAGTTTAAAAAATACCAATCACCAATTTAAAAAAGACAAATGTATAAATACATGGCATCCTGAAGACTTCTATTGTATATCATTTTACTATCAGAACAGTCCTGTGGCACCCAGAGGTGAAGTGCATTTTCCCAACTAAGGGTCATGGGAAGCCACACCCTCAAGCTGGGAGAGACTACCAGTGCATGGGGAGGAGGGTGCAGAGAAACAGCAGGGCACATGTTCTTTCTGGGATGCAACTCAGGCTCTCTGAGGAGTCCACATAATTTAAGTCCACCGTACACACCAGTCATAATTATACGGCAGACACTCGGGCAGGGTGTCAACAAAGAAATCAACCAAGTATGGTCAACTATTTCAGTATTCCCCATTAATACTGTTGGCTACAGACACCAAAAGGACTTTTTCTAATGCATGTGAATATCCCTCCACTGTCTTAGATTTTTCTCCCATTTGTGTAGTAGAGGTTGGGGGAACTTCCATTACATGAATTTCAACAAACTAACCTTAGTTTAGCCCACCAAATTTTGTTTTGTTTTATGGGGATACACTTTAAGAATCACTGATCTAGAGCACCTGGGTTGCTCGGTTAAGCATCAGACTTGTGGTTTTGGCTGAGGTCATGATCTCCTGGTTTCCTGAGTTCAGGCCCCATGTGGGTCTCTGTGCTGACAGCATGGAGCCTGCTTGGGATTCTCTCTCTCTCCCTCTCTCTCTCTCTGCCCCTCCACCCCGCATCGCTCATACTCTGAAAATAAATAAATAAAACTTTTAAAAAAAAGAATACTTAAAAAAATAATCACTGATCTAAAGCCTTCCTTATCCCTAGTGATTAACAGCTTATTCTAAATAACTGTCTCTCTTCCATACTAACTAGTAAAGTATTTTGCCTTTTCCCTCATCTCTTCTGGACATCAAATTTATGTTTGGGCTTTTTAAATAACCAGGGAATTAGAACTCAATGTAGAACTAGGACCAAACATTCCTATTTTCTGGTCCAGGGAGATAAGGCTTAAGGCAAACAAGCACTTAAAAAAAATCCATAGGGAACAGCATGCATACCTATTCTTTGTCCAATTTGGATGGTGTCAGGCACTTGATTGGATAATGGCAGAAAATTCACATGGAGAACTGTTCTCATATACAAGAACTGTAGTATTTGAATTTCTATGGGCTAAGGAAAACAAATTCTCCTGGTAAAATGGCTCTCAAACACTGGGCCCCTAGAAATCATTTCATCCAGGGAAATTCGTATTTTGGCTTTATTTTGTTATGTGTTTTCCTACAAATAATTGTCCATGTGACCAGAAATGCACACCTGCAGTCCCCATTATTGATAAGAAAGGTGAGTTTAAGGTAATCAGCAATCAATCTACACAAGAAGCAAAAGAGCATGAGATAGTTTGTTTTTGTTTTTGTTTTTGTTTTTGTTTTTACCTAGGGCAGACACTGCTCATTGCTTATATAAGCACATGGCCATGTGCCTAACTTAAAAATATTTCCCAGCCTCCTTTACATATATGGGTGGTCATGTGATTAAATTCTGGTCAATGTGGTTTAAGTACAAGTTCATAGCCATGAAAGGTATTTTAAAAGTGGGCAGGGGAGCCTGGGTGGCTCAGTTGATTGAGCATCCAACTTCTGCTCCAGTCATGATCTCACAGTTCAGGAGTTCAAGTCCCATGTTGGGCTCTGCACTGACAGTGTGGAGCCTGCTTTGGATTCTCTGGTGTTCCCTACCCTCTCTCTGTCCCTCCCCCACTCATGCGCATGCTCTCTCTGTCTCTCTCAAAAATAAATAAACATTAAAAAATTTCTTTCAATAAAATAAAAAATAAAAGGGGGCTGATTCAGTTAACAAGTTCCCTTTCGCTCTTGACCCTTCCTGCTATCTGAATGTAGATCTGATGGCTGGAGCTGCAGCAGCCATCTTGTAATTACAAGGCTTCCTTGAACAAGGAAGTTAGCTCTCTCCCTTATACCATCATCCTTCTCCTTTATATCACACAGTTTAGTTTCCAAGAAAGGAAATTCAAATCTTGATTTTATGCTGCCATGTTCTGTGTACTTTCATTTTACACCTCCAATTACTATCTCTGGATCAGAACAAAGGAAAATATTCACTTCCTAACAGTCCCCTTTTCTGTTGGCTGGACAGGCTCCCCTTTTTTTTTTTTTTTTTTAATTTTTTTTTTCAACGTTTATTTATTTTTGGGACAGAGAGAGACAGAGCATGAACGGGGGAGGGGCAGAGAGAGAGGGAGACACAGAATCGGAAACAGGCTCCAGGCTCTGAGCCATCAGCCCAGAGCCTGACGCGGGGCTCGAACTCCCGGACTGTGAGATTGTGACCTGGCTGAAGTCGGACGCTTAACCGACTGCGCCACCCAGGCGCCCCCAGGCTCCCCTTTTAAAAATCAAACCCAAGTCAGTGTGGTGGCAGTGACACGCAGCCAGTGGAACTGTAAAAGTTTATCTCTGAATAGAGACTGGAAAACAAAGGGATATGGGCAAGTGCATTTTTCACTTATTCTCAGTGAAGTTCAGCCATTTCAACAGTACACAGCCCTAGACTGTACAGGAAAGTGATGAAATAAGAATACTCTTTGTTTAGTAGTACTTCATCACTTTCATAGCCCCTTCTCCCACATAAGCTCACCTATTTTCCACCGCAACCCTATGAGACATAATGGGAAGGAAATATTGAGCCATCTTCCCCTGAAGCCCCAGTCCTTATGTCTGATTGCTCCCAGACATCTCCATCCAGATGTCCCCGTACCCTCACACCACAGGTATGAAATAAAACTCTCCATCAGCCCCACTGTTTTAAGTGTACCCAGGATTTGTTGTTAAATCCTATTATGTATGTAAAACACACAGACATGAAAATGACAGTCATGAAGGAAGAAGTCTGATATACTCTCTAGTTTCCTAAAATTAGGAGGCACCTGTGCTACCGGAAAGCCACGCAGGGAAGCACAGGGGGGTCAGCCAGGAGGCAGAGGGATTGGGTTGGGGGTGGGGAGGGTAAAATGAGGGCAAGAGCCTTTGGTGTGGTTTCCACAGGAAGGAATGGGCAAAGCAGAATAAGCAGACTTAGGTTGGCTAGTTTGATACATTTTAGCAGGCTCTGGGGCCTAGGGCCCCGCTCCTAGTTGTCTGGTACTTGGCCTTGGGGTGATTAGGAAAGGTGATTATTGACCCAGGTGTGAGAGGCTCAAAAAGGAGATGACTGGGAGTGAGGACTCTGGGTTGGTTAGTTTGAATAGGAAAAGTATGCTCACAGGTGAGTTGTTAACTATTAGTAGAAATTAGCTAACCCTGGGAGGGGCAGTCCCTCCAGGGTCTATAAGGCCCCAAGACGTGAAAGTGTCTGAATACAGCAAATAAAAAGTGGTTCACACACCCGCCTATACGTTGTTCCCTACCTGGTTTCAGTCCCATGAATGGGTGTCATCACCAACCACCCAGTGGCTGAAGCTAGACACGGCGTCCCTATGGCCTTCTCCGTTCTCCCACACTACACAGCCTGGCCTCTCCCTCCTGCATATCTCCCCTCGCTCCCCTCACCACTCAGTCCTTCATCTCCAACCAGGGCTCTCTCCATAACCTTTTAAATGGCATCCTGGAGGCTGGTAGTGCCATGGACCTATTTCTCCTTCTCCCCTTCTCTCCTTCTCATCACTGACAACCCTAATCCCTTCAATGTGCAGCTTGACCCTCCTGAGTCCCGTGCTCAAATTCTTTGAAGATTTTCTTTCATCCTTTGAAAATATGAGAAACTGTATCTTCAACTTCCTCAATAAGAATTCCCAAATATCCTTGAGTAAAACTGGCCTTCTAGGAATAGCCCCTTTTTTAATTTTTTTTTTCAATATATGAAATTTATTGTCAAATTGGTTTCCATACAACACCCAGTGTTCATCCCAAAAGGTGCCCTCCTCAATACCCATCACCCACCCTCCCCTCCTTCCCACCCCCCATCAACCCTCAGTTTGTTCTCATTTTTTAAGAGTCTCTTATGCTTTGGCTCTCTCCCACTCTAACCACTTTTTTTTTTCCTTCCCCTCCCCCATGGGTTTCTGTTAAGTTTCTCAGGATCCACATAAGAGTGAAACCATATGGTATCTGTCTTTCTCTGTATGGCTTATTTCACTTAGCATCACACTCTCCAGTTCCATCCACGTTGCTACAAAGGGCCATATTTCGTTCTTATTGCACGTAGTACTCCATTGTGTATATGAACCACAATTTCTTTATCCATTCAACAGTTGATGGACATTTAGGCTCTTTCCATAATTTGGCTATTGTTGAGAGTGCTGCTATAAACATTGGGGTACAAGTGCCCCTATGCATCAGTACTCCTGTATCCCTTGGGAATAGCCCCTTTTTAATCTTGACACTGCTTCAAATGAACTAGGGGGTAAGGCCATCACAATTGGAAACACACACCTAAGGAGAGAACCTAACCGAAGTCCTTCCTGGAGCAGCTCTCCTAGCTAGCCGGCCTCATTCCCTGCACAACCTGCCTCCTACCTCAACCTCATGCCCCTGACACACCACTAACTCTGCAAATGTAAGCCCGTGGACACACCATGCCTCTGATAGTCTTTGACTTATTTTGCTTGGCTGGCTTTGGATAAAACAGCTCAATGAAACAAAGCAGTAAGTACAGGGGACATACCTGTGGTGATGTTTAAATATAACCATAAATTATTTGACACTCCTGTCATGGAGACATGAAGTCCAAGTCCTCAAACTCTGGGTATGGGCTAGCCTTAGTGACTCATATCTAACAAATAGGATGCATCACCAGAACACATAGGATATAGAGTCAAGACTCTCTGCAGTTGTGCAAAATTAACCATCACCTTCATTCTTGATTTACAACTCTCTTCCCAGAGAGTGAAATGATTTTGTATAAACGCAGTATCATGCAGGGCCAGCCCCAATTGCTTTTCCTGTTTAGTAGGCTGAGGATGTAAATGCTTAGCTAATAAAAAATGCATGTATTCTTAACCTGAGAGTCAATAAGAAAAATTAATGTGCTCCCCCACCCAGCATAACAATAAGCATTTGTGCTCCCAACAATTAAGTAACTCCCTACATACACTTTAACAGTCCCAGGATGAAAGACACTTGACTGCTTCATTCAAAAGTACTTTAATAAGAATGTTCCTGGGGATAGCACTATCAAGCCAAGGCACATTTCCTAAACCTCTTGCTCCCAAACTTGCAGAATCTTTTAGATAGCTCAAAGGATACAATTAACAGGAAATTGCATTTCCTGTGCAGATCAACAAAGCAGCCAATTTAGGAGATCAGAAAGGAAAAAGATGTACAAAGAGCATTAAGAAACAAATACCCAGTCTTTGGATCCTCTGTCCCTCTTTCTCTCTGTCCCTCCCCTGCTTAGGCTCTCTCAAAAATGAATAAACATTTGAAAATTCATGGGGGCGCCTGGGTGGCTCAGTTGGTTAAGCGGCCGACTTCGGCTCAGGTCATGATCTCGCAGTCCGTGAGTTTGAGCCCCACATCGGACTCTGTGCTGACAGCTTGGAGCCTGGAGCCTGTTTCAGATTCTGTGTCTCCCTCTCTCTGATCCTCCCCTGTTCATGCTCTGTCTCTCCCTGTCTCAAAAATAAATAAAACGTTGAAAAAAAGAAAATTCACAAACAATAATATAATAAAATAAATAAATAATAAATTAGAGGGCACCTGAGTGGCTCAGTTGGTTGAGCATCCGACTCTTGATTTCGGCTCACGTCATGATCTCAGTTTGTCAGATTTGAGTCCAGAGTCGGGCTCTGTGCTGATGGCGGTGTGGGGCCTGCTTGGGATTCTCTCTCTTCCCTCTCTCTGCCCCTCCCCTACTTGCTTTCTCTCTCTCAAAATAAATAAATAAGCGTTTTTTAAAAATTAAAAATAAGCAGATAAATAAGTTAGAAAATTTATAAAAATTAAACCCCTGAGACAGGAGAAAAAGAAATGATTGAAGACAGGACAGAGTAAACATTAGTTTTCCTATCCACTCATCAAGGAGTTTCAACCAACTATGGAACATCTAATCCAGTTCTGTCTGAGAATTCTGAGCCTATGAGAGCCAAATCCGGGCATTTAACTTCCTCTCTTCCATTTCCCTAGTACTGACTGTCTTCACTATACGAGGAATTTTGGCAGGGTTCTGGGAAAGAGCAATTTGTGTCTTCAACCTGCTGAGTTTACTGCAAGGTGATAAGAGGCCTGGCTCATTCTTTCAAACTGAAAGCTAAGACTACTTGAAAATTTGACCCTTGGATCAAAAGAGAGAAAAAGCCTAATTAGTGATAGGGTCATCTTAAAACCTCTTGTAGGAGTAGCATATCCATAGGGTCACAACTCAGGACTTTAAATTCTTCCCCAAGCCCAGTGGGCAAGGACGGTAGTGGTGGAGATGCCCTGATACCCAGCTTTGCCCCTCCCCCATTCATCAAGTCAGATTAAAAACGAAGAGACAGGGGCGCCTGGGTGGCGCAGTCGGTTAAGCGTCCGACTTCAGCCAGGTCACGATCTCGCGGTCCGGGAGTTCGAGCCCCACGTCAGGCTCTGGGCTGATGGCTCGGAGCCTGGAGCCAGTTTCCGATTCTGTGTCTCCCTCTCTCTCTGCCCCTCCCCCGTTCATGCTCTGTCTCTCTCTGTCCCAAAAATAAATAAACGTTGAAAAAAAAAAAAAATTTGAAAAAAAAACAAAAAAAACAAAAAAAACAAAAAAAACGAAGAGACAAAAACTGGAAGAAGAACTATCACAATAAGATGTTGGTGCCTGCGTGGCTTTGCGAGAGATAAGAAATCATTAAAAAGGAGTCTTTAGGGGCGTCTGGGTGGCTCAGTCATGCGTCCAACTTCGGCTCAGGTCATTATATTGCAGTTCGTGACTTCAAGCCCTGCGTCGGGCTCTGTGCTGACAGCTCAGAGCCTGTTGCCTGCTTCCCATTCTGGGTCGGCCTCTCTGCCCCTCTCCCACTCACACACGCGCTCTCTCTCTCTCTCTCTCTCTCTCTCAAAAATAAGTAAACATTAAAAAAAAATTTTTTTAAGACGTCTTTAGGGAAGGCGGGACCATTTGGAGTCTCAAAAATAAATAAACATTAAAAAAAATTTTAAGGCATCTTTAGGGAAGGCAGGACCATCTGGAGTCTCAAAAATAAATAAACATTAAAAAAATTTTTTTAAGGCATCTTTAGGGTAGGCGGGACCATTTGGAGCCTAGGTATGTTTACATGCCTCTGTCATGGTATCCTTCTCAGCAAAAGGACTCTCCTCCTTTACAAAGGCCCACTTTCCTGGCAAATGCTCAGCTTCCAGCAGGAGAAAAGCCTAGTCACACTTAAGTTTCCCAAATTACCACAATTATTTATATATCTTGCAGCAAGTAAATACTGGGTGTCTAGTGTGTACAAGATGTATTTCTAGATGCTAAGGATACAATGATGAACATGACAGAATGCCTGTCCTCATTAACCATGAGTGAGTGACAACATACAACAAATTAGACAACAAAGTATTTCGTAGTATTTGTCATTAGTGCTACAAAAAGAGCAAGACAGAAAGAGAAAGCAAATGACAGAGGACATGACAGCCTGGGGTGTCAGGGAAAGCCTCTCTGTGGAGGATGCTTTCAATCCGAGCTCAGGCTGAGCAGCAGTTAGCCAGGGAAAAGACAGTCACGAGCAGTCCATCACAAGGGCTGAACACGAGTGGGAGTGCTGGGACAATGTGCTGGGAGGGGAAAGAGGACCCACCTCACAGGGCCTCTTAGGTCTTGCTAAGGATTTTGGTTTTCATCCTAAGAGCCAGAGAAATCTACTGAAGTCTTTCAAGAAGGGAGAGGACATGAGGAGGCTGGCCTTTTCTACAGATCACCCTCCATCACCCTGTGGCATGGAGGACAGTTTGGGAGGACAAGAGTGTGGCTGAGGGGACAACTGGAGAAACCCACGTGCACCAGGACAGACTCAGGGCAGAACTGAGCTATGTGGGCTCATAAATTGAGGTCTTCTCCAACCACTGTTCTTCACATATTTGTTCCACATTGATTTAGAAACATGTCTGAAACTGCTTGACGAATGTGAGGCAAAGAAGCCTCTCTTTCTCTGCCCTTCGGAACGGTCTAGCCTGCAAATACCCTGACCAACACAACAAACCATGACACTCAGTAGACCCTGTCCTCCTCCTGCAGGCCATGTGACAAGGGCATATCCTTCAGGTAGAACCATCCCATATGGTGTGCTGGTTGTACAGCCCACAAGTAGTGCAGTGCACACCCTATACTACAGTTCAGGACAGCCCTATTGGCTGGTGGGGAGGGTCAGGGTCTCACTTCTCTACCCCCTAGTGACTTCCAACCAATTTTCTCCATCTCCTCTTTCTAGTCATTTCCCTGGTCAGCTAGCAAGCTGACTCATCTTTACCCCAGCTCTAATTTGGATTAGAATGATTGTAGTAGGAACAGAGGGACAGAAAAGAATTCCAAAGTCTACTAAGAAGTATAATTGGGGCACCTGGGTGGCTCAGTCAGCTAAGCGTCTGACTTTTCATTTTGGCTCAGATCATGATCTCACAGCTCATGAAATTGAGCCCAGTGTTGGGCTCTGTGCTAACTGCACAGAGCCTGCTTAGGATTCTCTTTCTCCCTCTGCCCCTCCCCTGCTCTCGTGTGTTCAGTCTCTCTTTCTCTCAAAAAGAAAAAAAAAGTAGAATTAATAAAACTCAAAATGTGTGAGTTAGGGCAAGAGAGGCATGGGGAAGGACAGTGTCACACTTTTACAACTTCCTGTGGTCTTCCTCAAAGACCTGTCACATAATAAAAATAGGTATAGGGCACTTTATAGCTAATGTCATTTTATTTTCATTATATGATGTGACTATCACAATAGTCCTGTGAGACATGACAGGTATAACCCTTGCTTCAAAAGTGAAACTCCCCAAAGATCACACAATTAGTATACAGGGAAAGAAAGAAACAACAACAAATAAAACCCAAGGACTTCTAAATCTAAATCCATACTCTTGCCACTAAAACACATTGCCTGTAAGTGCCATAATAATCTAGCAGTGCCACAAACAAGCACTCCATGGGCTCCTTGGAGAGTCTGCCAGAGGAGATGACCACTGGCACAGCTGGCTGGAGGCCCCTCAAATCAAATGTAATTTAGCATCCTGGAATTAGCCTTAAGTCACCAAACTGGAATATTTCTTTTAACTGCAAGAGAAATGACAAAGCACGCTATAAAGAAAGTCAGGAACTGGGGGCATCTGGGTGGCTCGGTTGGTTGAGCATCAGAATTTGGGTCAGGTCATAATCTCATAGTTGGTGAGTTCAAGCCACATGTCAGGCTCTCTGCTGTCAGCACAGAGCCCACTTCGGATCCTCTCCCTCCCTCTCTCTCTTAAAAATAAATAAATATCAGGGCGCCTGGGTGGCTCAGTCGGTTGAGTGACTTCAACTCAGGTCATGATCTCGCAATCTGTGAGTTCAAGCCCCATGTCAGGCTCTGTGCTGACAGCTCAGAGCCTGCTTTGGATTCTGTGCCTCCCTCTCTCTCTGCCCATCCCCTGTTTGCACTCTTACTCTCAAAAATAAATAAATATTAAAATAAATAAATATTTTTAAAAATTTTAACATAAATAAAATAAAATAAAGAAACTGAAAGAAATGAGTACATATATTTCCAGTACATGTGACAGAACTGCATTTGCCTCATATTCAGTGAGCTCTTACAAATCAATAAGAAAAAGATTAATGGAGGGGAGCCTGGGTGTCTCAGTAGGTTAAGCATCCGACTTTGGCTCAGGTCATGATCTCATGGTTCATGAGTTCGAGCCCCGCATGGGGCTCCATACAGACAGCGAGGCGCCTGCTTGGGATTCTCTCTCTCCCCACCTCTCTGGCACTGTCCCACTCTCTCAAAATAAATAAACATTAAAAAAAAGAAAAAAGGTAAACTGCCATAAAAATGGTTACAGACTTTAGACAATATGGAGAAGAGAAAATTACTATAAACATGAGAAGATACTAACATCTTACAATGTTAGCTAATGAAGATGCTAACAATGTTAATGATTCAAGAAATGCAGCTTAAAACCATGATATCCTATTGTTGCCTGGATTTAAAAGGCTGATCATGCAGTGTTAGCTAGAGTGTGGGTAAACAGGCATTCTCATCCACTGGAGAGCTTTAGCCACATCCAAATTTTCCTATTTTTCAAAATTGCAAGTTCAGTTCTTGGCATTTACACACTGCACAAGGGTACAAAGGCATATGTAAATGAGTATCTGTTATGAGTATACAATATGTTATGATTGTAAGAACAAAAAACAAACAACGGTCAACAGAGACCTAGTTACTTAAAATATGGTACAACATAATATTGAAAATACAGCTGTTAAAAGGAATGGGACAGATGGGTAAATAACAATATGAATAAATATAAACAGTGTGTGTGTGTGTGTGTGTGTGTGTGTGTGTGTGTGTGTGTGTGTGTAATGCAAAAGAGAAGAAAATAAAGCAAAACCAGGGGTGCCTGGGTGGCTGGTTGGTTAAGCATTTGACCCTTGGTTTTGGCTCAGGTCATGATCCCATGGTTCATGAGTTTGAGCCCTGCATCAGGCTCTGCAGTGACAGCCCGCCTGGGATTCTCTCTCTCCCTCTCCCTGCCCCTCCCCCACTTGCACTGTCTTCATCGCTCTCAAAATAAATAAATAAACTTTACAAAAATTTTAAAGAATCCAATTCAATTAATTGAACAGAATGTATAATAAGATACATTTTTAGTGTTAAGGTAAATTATGTTTGCATGTGCATAGGGTAAAAGTTAGGAAAGGACATACACCAAACTGTCATGAATATGTACAAAGGGTAGAAAGCAAGCAGGAGAGTGGAGGAACATATCCCAAAAGAGGGCATTTACATTTTACACCATATACTTCCTCATTCTTAAAATTTCCAATGACAACCACATATAAATAATTTTTTAAGCTAATAAGAATATCTTAATATGGAAAAACTTCTAGAACTTAATGTCCTTCAGCAAGTAAACTATAACACTGAGTAAACGTCCTCGATTATTACTCACTTTACTTCTCAATTGCTCTCGGTTTCAATATGAAATTACCTTACCAGCTGATCTCACATGAAACATTAATAAAAGAAATCTCTGCTTTCTTCTTCCACTGTTGCTGACAGGCAGATTAAATGTTCCAATTATCTTCTCAGATGTACTATTTCTAAATCCAAATCCTTGGAAATGATCAATATTCCCTAGGATAAACTAGAAGGAAACACGAATATCTGTTGGTCACCATTTTTAAGTCCTAACTTTCTAGGCTTTCCTCCCTTCAGGAATCTCTAAAAATATTTAAGTTATGCCTCAGAGCCTTTGGACCCATGCAGTTAACCATGCAGAACAAGCTTATTAATTTGACTTTCTCAGTGAACATAATGATCAAATCATTCTAAATGAGCAGGAAGCCAGGGCAAAGTCCAAGTTAGAGGTTAGCATTGATTTGACTTTACATCTAACCCTAACTCTTTATTTTTCCAAGCATTCCAGGAAAGTTTGGGCAATAGGGAGCCTGTTAACTTTAATCACTCATGCTGCTAGATCCCTCAAACAGTCATAACATTTAAACTAAAAAGCGCCCCATTAAACCTCTTACATCTGATTATTTCATAGATTGCTATTAATCTGCATTTGCACAGCATCATTTATCTAATGCACACAAAGAAACCAGCACAGCAGAGATCACTAGACTAAGATTATTATCAGCCAGCATTCTTTTGAGTCAGTAGGACAAATCCACATTCTGTTATAGGAGACCACAATTCCCCTTCAGGTTGGTGAGGGAGAGAGTTGTTTTTTGTTTGGGACCCTGTTGAACACTTTCACATTTTCTGAGCTCACTTTGAAGATAGCTTTACATGTTCAAGATCATTTATTCACCATTTATTACTAGGTATCAACTAGCATTTATAAAGTGCTTATTATAAACAGGAAGATCTTTAAGTCCTTTTATCTCATTTACTTCTCCTCCTCACTGCTGCTTTCAGACCATGACCCCCGCCCCAAACACACACCTAAAAACAAAGCACATGTCTGTGCCTATACCACCTGCTACCTACCCTCCTACAGTTGTGAACCACCCCCCAGGTATTCTCTTTCATCTCTTGATTTCTGTACCAACTTCTACTCCTGCAATCATTCCAGGTAACATTGACTTAGTCTTGGATGATGCATCCATACTCTGGCATTTTAGTTCCTGGATCTCTTCACTTCCAGTAATCTTGTCACTCCCCTACCTCAGCCTCCTTCTTCAATGGTCCCACCTAGACTCTAATTATACCATTACCACTAACTGTATAATTCCTAGAATCTTCACTTCAAGCTTTCCACTAGACTGCCACCACTGATTTGGTTTTCTTTTCTCTCTCTCTCTCTCTCTCTCACTCTCACTCTCACTCTCACTCTCACTCTTCTCTGGTAAAGATCCTATTATTCAACCCCATCAAGAATTCCAAATCATTGGCTTTTTTTTTTAATGTCTTATCCCATAGCCCTCCTTACACAGCATTGGTTCCACAGCCTTGCATAAACATCTAACTCCTTCATCCCACTCTCCCTCACCAAAGTCATTTCCTATTCTCCACCTTCTCTGTGCCTACATGCAATTGGCTAGAACAAAATACAGGAATAAGGCTCATTTTTAAATTTGTGTCCTCACTTCCCAATGGGCCTTCCTTTCCCTTCTCAGTTTATTATATCACACTCTAAAATGACTTCAACAAAGCTCCTCTCTTGAGATCTCCAGTACCCTTCCCATTCTCAACTAATAACTTTGCTTCTAATTTCACTAACAGTGGAAACAAGTAGAGAAATTCCTCATTCCACTACCATGTTATCTATGTCCACCTGTTCTGCTTCCTCTCTCTCCTGCATCATCGATTTGTTTTCTTTCTACTAGATCATTTGTAATAGTCTTCAAATAAAGGGACTCTATAAAAAGTCCCTTTAAAAAATTGCACCCCTTGACCCAACATCCCTTTCTAGTGACCACCCCATGTGTCTACATATCTTTAGGGAAAAAAATCCTCAAAACAGTTGTATCTCTCTATTTCTTTCCCTCCCCCTTTCTCTTCAATCCATCCCAACCAGTCTTGCATCCTCAAGTCCCCACTCAAACCATGATGATCAGACATGTTCATGACCTCCAAGTTGCCAATCCCATGATCATTTCTCAACATTCATTGTTCTCAACTCTGCAGTGGCATTTGACCCAGCTGATCACATCCTTCTCCTTGAAAAGCTTTCCTCCCATGACTCCTGGGATATGCTATTCCTTTGGTGTTTCTCCAATCCTCCTTGGTTTCCCTTGCTGGATGATCTTTTCCCTGGGCTCTCAAGTCTGGGGAAAACCAGGACTCAGTCTGTGACCTTTCATTTATTCTTTAGTGATCTTAGCAAGTATCATGATCTTATCTATACTCATGATTCTAAAATGTATATCTACAAAGCTATGCCCTCTCCCTTGAGATCCAGAACCAAGCATTCAAACTGTCTATCAACATCTCCATCTAGAAATGTCAACCTTAACATGCCGAGGAAGAATTCTTGTCACACACATGTATACCACAAGCACCACAACAAAAAAATGCTCTTCAATCATGCCTTTCCATCTCAGGAAATGACATCAGCATCACCTCATTTATCCTGAATACTTCTCTTGTACATCCCATATCCAACCAATCAGGACATCCCATCAAGCCAACACTTAAAAATCTGACCACTTCTCATAACCTCCCAGTTACCACTTCAGTCCAGTCCACCGTCTCATGCAATAACATCATAACTGGTTTCTCTGTTTTTCCTAAGTCATAAGCCCATCTTCTCTGGTACCGTCTAAGAGGTCTCTCTAAAGAGGACATTATCACTTCCCCCTTAAAACCCTGCAATAACTTCCAATTACCATTAGAAAAAAAATTGAAACTGCATGGTCTGACTACTTCTCTGACTCCATGTGCTACTATTTTTTCTATCATTGACTTTACTTCCACCGCCCTGGCATCCTTGCCATTCCCTCCGTACCCTGCCATAAGGCCTTTGCAGTTACTGTATCCTCTTCCTGGAACATTTTGCCTTTAGCTGTTATATGGTTCACTTCCTCACTTTATTTAGGCCTCTACTCAAAAGTCACCTCATATAAAGGTCTTCTTAGATCTGTCTATCTAAGAATTCCCCATTAGTCAATATTTCTCAGTTGCACCACTTTATTTTATGGAATCGATCTTTTACCGAGTCAATCTTCCAGCATCCTTACAGATAATAGAAACTACCTGAATCCAGATCTGTCCATACACCCACCAAAGGAAAGCAAGAAAAACCATCCATAACCCACACCCAGAGAATAACTAGGAGTTAGATAAAATTGTGAATTTCAATTTACATATAAGTAATAAAATAAATAACCCAACATAGCCAACCTCAGAATTAGACATCAACCATGTAGAAAATAGAAGGGGATAGTGGAGTCCTAGAAGTGGTTGAAACAAACAAAAATCTCTTCTGGAAAGAAAAGCTACCTTCTAAAAGGCTAGTGAACCGAAGAAAACAGAAAGGAAACACTTTTTTTTTTATACAAAAGAGTAAGATTACTAAATAAACTTTAAAATGCAGATTCGTTGGGATGCCTGGGTGGCTCAGTTGCTTAAGCATCTGACTCTTGGTTTCGGCGCAGGTCATGATCTCTCAGTTTAGGGAGTTCAAGCCCTGCATCGGGCTCTGTATGTTGACAGTGTGGACACTGCTTGGGATTCTCTCTCTCCCTCTCTCTCTGCCCCTCCCCCCACTCATGCTGTCTGTCTCTCTCAAAATAAATATACTTTTTAAAAGAATAAATAAAATGCAGATTCTTCAAGAGAGAAATAAAACAAGAGACGAAAACCCTTATTAGCAAATATACTCAAGAAAAAAATGGCATAGCATAAGTAAAATAAGAAAATTATAAAGAATATTGAAACAGAAGATATGCTTAATACCAAAAGACAATCTTTCATTAACTCTAAGCAAATAAATTTGAAAACCTAGATTAAAGGGATGCTTTCCAAAAAAGATGCACTTTCCCTAATTTGATCCCAATGCAGATAGTAACTCAAATATCAGTTTTCATAGAATAGAGAAAATTATTCCCTCAGATAAAAACTACCCCCCCAAAAGAAGCACCAGACCTATGTGGCTTTATGACAGAAGTTCTACCAAATCTTCAAATAATTTGTAATCTCTATGCTACTTAATTATTCCAGAACATAGAAAAAGAATCATAAGCTGTTGCCAAATTTGTTTTATGTAGCAGCTATAATACTGATACCTAACTTGACTTCATAATAGATTGCACAAAAAATAACTACAGACAAACCTCACTTATAAAATGGCCTTCAGGGCATTCAAAGAATACCATTCTTTGCAAATTGGTGCAGCCACTCTGGAAAACAGTATGGAGGTTCATCAAAAAACTAAAAATAGAACTACCCTATGACCCAGCAATTACACTACTAGGTATTTACCCAAGGGATACAGGTATGCTGTTACAAAGGGACACATGCACCCCAATGTTTATAGCAGCACTATCAACAATAGCCAAAGTATGGAAAAGGCCCAAACGTCCATTGATGGATGAATGGATAAAGAAGATATGGTATATATATACAATGGAGTATTATTTGGCAATCAAAAAGAATGAAATCTTTCCATCTGCAACTGTGTGGATGGAACTAGAGGGTATTATGCTAAGCGAAATTAGTCAGAGAAAGACAAATATCGTATGACTTCACTCATAGGAAGACTTTAAGATATAAAACAGATGAACATAAGGGAAGGGAAGCAAAAATAATATAAAAACAGGGAGGGGGACAAAGCAAAAGAGACTCTTAAATACAGAGAACAAACAAGGGTTACTGGAGGGGTTGTGGGGGTGGGGATGGGCTAAATGGGTAAGGGGCACTAAGGAATCTACTCCTGAAATCATTGTTGCAGTATATGCTAAGTTGGATGTAAAATAAAAAAATAAATTAAAAAAATAAAATAAATGTTTCGGGAAGGAAGGAAGGAAGGAAAGAACAGAGGGAGGAAGGGAGAAAACAAACCATTTCTGGGGCACCTGGGTGACTAAGTCAGTTAAGCATCCAACACCATCTCGGCTCAGGTCATGATCTCCTGGGTTTGTGAGTTTGAGCCCCACATCGTGTTCTGCTCTGGGAGCACAGAACCTGTTTGGGATTCTTTCTTTCCCTCTCTCTCTGCCTCCCTCTATCTATCTCTCTCAAAATAAATAAATAAAGTCCCTCCCCCAAAATAATACCTTTCCTGATTTAAAAAAACAACCACACAATAAAATAGAAATTAAAGGATATTTCCATGTGTGTTGTGTGTGTTCCTCAGTCACAAAGCTAACATCTTATTTAATAAGGAAACACTCAAATCATACTGCTAAAGTCTGGAATGAGCCAAGGATACCCATTATCTCTACATAACATTAGAGGAGGCATTAGCCAACACAATCAGACAACCAGACACACAGGCCAATGGAACAGAACTGAGAACCCAGAAATAAATCCACTGCACATATAGTCAACTAATATTTGACAAGGGAGCCAAGATTATTCAATGAGGAAAGGATACTCTCTTTAATAAATGATATTGGAAAAAACTGGATAACCACATGCAGAGTAATATTGGACCCGTCTTACACCACTCACAAAAATTAATTCAAAAAAGATTAAGATTTAAACATAAGAACTGAAGGGGCGCCTGGGTGGCTCAGTCAGTTAAGCTTCCGACTTCGGCTCAGGTCATGATCTCACAGTTGGTGAGTTCGAGCCCCGCATCGGGCTCTGTGCTGACAGCTCAGAGCCTGGAGCCTGTTTCAGATTCTGTGTCTCCCTCTCTCTGACCCTCCCCCGTTCATGCTCTGTCTCTCTCTGTCTCAGAAATAAATAAACGTTAAAAAAAATAAATAGATAAATAAAAATAAACATAAGAACTGAAATCATAAACTCCTATTAAAAAAAAGTACAGGGATAAGGTTCTGTGACTCTGGCCCTCAGAATGATACTTTGGATATAACACCAAAAACACAGCAAGAAAAGCAAAAATAATAAGTGGTATGACATCAAATGGCACAGTTTCTGCACAGCAAAAGAAACAGTCAACAAATGAAAACACAACCTAAAGAATGGGAAAAAACACTTGCAAAACATACATCTGATAAGGGGTTAATATTCAAAATATATTAAAAAAAAAAACTCATGTAACTCAATAGCAACAACAAACAACCTGGTTAAAAAATGGGCACAAGACCTGAATAGACACTTTTCCATAGATGACATACAAATATTTGGCTACTAGGTACATGAAAAGATGCTTGCTATCACTAATCATCAGAGAAACGCAAATCCAAACCATAATGAGGCATCACTTCACACCTAATAGAATGGCCATCACCAAAGAGTCAAGCAATAACAAGTGCTGGCAAGGATGCAGGAAAAGAGCAACTTTTGTGCACTGTTCGTGAATGTAAATTCTATAGCAACTATAGAAAACGGTATGGAAGTTCCACAAAAAATTCAAAATAGAATTACCATATGATCCGGCAATCCCACTTCTGGGAATATATACAAAGGAAATGAAAACGGGATCTCAAAGAGATATCTGCGCTCCTATGTTCGTTGAAGCATTATTTGAAACAGCCAATACATGGAAACAAGCTAAGTGTCCATCAACAATAAAGATGTGGTATACATATACATACACATATATACATACCTATATACATATAATGGAATATTTATTATTCAGCCATGAAAAAGAAGCGAATCCTGCCTTTTATGACAACATGAATGAAACTTGAAGGCATTATGCTAAGTGATATAAATCAAAGACAAGTAATATCACTTATATGTGGAATCTTAAAAAAGCTGAACTCACAGAGACAGAATAGTGGTTGCCAGAGGCTGAGGAATGGGCGAAAACAGGGAGATGTTAGTAAAAGGGTATAAATTATAAATTACAAATTATAAATCAGTTCTAAGATGAAGAAGTTCTAAGGATCTAATATACAGCATGGTGATTATAGCTAACAATACTATATTAATATACCTGAAAGCTGTGAGGAGAGTACACCTGAAAAGTTCTCACCACAAAAAAATAAATGGTAAGTATTTGACATGATGGAGCTGAGTTGAGGGTGGCCATCATTTCACAACATGTAAATGTACCAAATAAAACACACTATACACTTCAAACTTACACAATGTTATATGTCAATTCTATCTCAATAAAGCTGTGGGGGGAAAGTCCTTCTTGGGTTTTATGACCTGCTACAGGGGAAGATCAGAAAGTCCTTCCTGTACATGCCATTTCTCAAATTCCTTTAGCTTAAAATATTCGACATGCCACGGTGCCATATTCTGAGGTAGCATGTCTTGAACCCCATCACAGACCATGAAGAACAGTAACCCCTAAGAGTTGGGAATCAAATGGAGTGAGTTGAATGGTTACTCCAGCTTACTGCCTGGGGAGATTTTCTAGACTTAGAAAGGGGTAACCCAGGAACAGCTTGACAGTCTCTCTGGGTTGAGAAGACAAAGTTGGGAGTCCCGGGAGACCAAGCTAGGTAGAGTTCACAGGACAGATTACAGGAGAGGAGAGAACTGCCTAGAGAGAGCCCTCTGGAGATTTCGAGAGGGTCCCCTTTCAGCCTTCAGCTGAGTACTGATTAGAACATGTAAAGAATTAGAAGAAACAAGAGTTAGAACTCAGTTTAACTTTACAATAATAATATTAATGGAGTCAGAATATACTACCTCAAAATATGACACCTTGGCATACTGAATATTTGAAATAGCAGATACAGGAAGAATTCTCTGTATTCCTCCTTTTCCTCTGAAATAGGTCACACATAATACCCTCTTGTGAGAGGTACCCTTCCTTAACCTCCTTATAAGGAGCATCCTTACCTGTGAAGACAGGGAGGCCAAGAGAAACCCAAACACAGAGCCAGTGTTCAGTTTCCCACAGTTTACTACCCTTTGCTCATACCCTTTTGTCCTAAAACTTTTTTTTTTGTTACTCTTCACCAAACCTAGTATAAAAACATTCAGACTTAACTATTTCTTCAGGTCTTCAATTCCTTATGAAGGCTCTTGTGTCATATAAAACTTATATTAAATAAATTTGAATGCTTTTTCTTATCATTCTGCCTTTTGTCCATCCAACTCACAGAGCCCCAGCCAGAGAACCTAAAAGGGTGCTAGGAAACTGAAACTTTCCTCCCTTATATTATTTCGAAAATATTTATTAAATTATAATATGTGAAACTATACTTTTGAGAAAAAGGTAAGATACTCCCTATCATTTCCCATTATTTACTCCTTAAGGTTTATCAGTAAAGGACAAAATAATTTAGTAAAGAATATGCTTTAAAAAATAAAACTTGAGGGGCACCTGGGTGGCTCAGTCAGTTAAGCATCCAGCTCTTGATTTCGGCTCAGGTCATGATCTCACAGTTCATGAGATAGAGCCCTACGTCTGGCTCTGTGCTGACAGTGCGAAACCTGCTTGGGATTCTCTCTTTCCCTTTCTCTCTCTGCCCCTCCCCTGCATGTGCTCTCTCTCTCTCAAAAATAAACAAACATTTAAAAAATTTAAATACAAATAAAAAAATAAAACTTGCTTTTTTTTATTTTTTCTTTAACTTTTATTCATTCTTTTGAGAGACAGAGGTGAGTAGGGAAGGGGCAGAGAGAGAGGGAGACACAGAATCCAAAGCAAGGTCCAGGCTCTGAACTGACAGCAGAGCCCAACATGGGGCTTAAACTCACAAACCTTGAGATCATGACCGGAGCTGAAGTCAGATGCTTAATTGACTGAGCCACCCAGATGCCCCTAAAACTTGATTTTAAAGAAGTTTGGGGGCACCTGGGTGGCTCAGTCAGTTAAACATCTGACTTTGGCTCAGGTCATGATCTCATGGTTCATGGGTTCACACCCCGCATTGGGCTCTGTGCTGACAGCTCAGAGCCTGGAGCCTGCTTTGGATTCTGTATCTCCCTCTGTCTGTGCCCCTCCCCAGTTCATTCTCTCTCTCTTTCAAAAATAAACATTTTTTTTTATTATAAATAAATAAATAAATAAATAAATAAATAAATAAATAAATAAATAAAACAAAGACGCTTGTTTCTGGGGCATCTGGGTGGCTCAGCAGTTAAGCATCTGACTTCATCTCAGGTCATGATCCTATGGTTCCTGAGTTCGAGCCCCACATTGGGCTCTCTGCTGTCAGTATGGGGTCTGCTTGGGATTCTCTGTTCCTCCCTCTCTGCCTCTGCCTCTCTCTCTCTCTCTCTCAAATAAATAAAACATTAAAAAAATTTTTTTAATAAAGAAGTTTGTTTCTATTAAGTTAATCTCTATTTATCTTTGATGCATCTACTTCAGTCTGGCTTGCTCCAATGGTTGAATAATCCTACCTAGAAGTATGTCTTTCATAGTTGGAAAGAACTAGTCACACATTTAATTATGCTTTCTCTCTGGCTGCCTGCCAAAAGCAATCACAGTTCAATATTACAGCTTCTCCTTCAGAAGTAATTAAGAAGTTAATCTTACTTAGAACACATAATTACCCAGCAGACCACAGAATCAACTTATCTACTTGTCATGAGTTCAAGCTCAAAGAAGCAGTACCACACTGAACGGCAACATCCAAACTGTCTCTG
The DNA here is from genome assembly GCF_022837055.1 of Prionailurus viverrinus. Taxonomy (NCBI): domain Eukaryota; kingdom Metazoa; phylum Chordata; class Mammalia; order Carnivora; family Felidae; genus Prionailurus; species Prionailurus viverrinus. The sequence continues at coordinate 49,847,318 of NC_062569.1, forward strand.
TAGCTATCCCATCAGCACCATTTGGAAATGTGTGGAGCCCATCACCACCCACCCATCACTGGAAACCAAGCCTCCCCAGCTTCTTTGCAGCATCAGGAAGCAATGGAACTGAAGCCCATGAAGGACACTGGGCACAAGCCATTGAAGTTCCTAGTCTGTCAGGGTAACAAGGGATACATCTGAAGAACCAAGGAGCCCTCTGGAGCTCTAAACTGCAGAATATTCTGGAGCCTCTGGGTGGCTCAGTCAGTTGAGCGTCCAACTTCGGCTCAGGTCATGATCTCACAGTTCGTGGGTTCAAGCCCCGCGTCAGGCTCTGTGCTGACAGCACAGAACCTGGAGCCTGCTTCGAATTCTGTGTCTCCCTCTCTCTCTGCTCCTCCCCCACTCATACTCTGTCTCTCTCTCTCCTTCAAAAATAAATTTAAAAAAATTTTTTTAAACTGCAGAATATTCTTTTACTGCTCCTCAGCACCAGCCAGGGGTGAGGTGTTATTCACACTTAATCCCTTTCAAACATCAGTCAACCATTAGAGGAAAGACCCTTCTGCTTCATTTGACACTGGTATGCCAAGGGCCTACTATGTGACTTACTTAACATGGAAAGCATTTCTTCGCTTCATTACCTATACCCATGGATGGGGGAGCCAGAAATCTTCTAGAATGTATGGATCCTTCAAGAAAGCACCCACACCTGATGAAGGTGCTGCCCACTCTGTGTCATGGTCCTCAGGGCCTATAGGCTGAACACAATCAAAAGTCAGACTTTTTTTTGTTAAGTTCATTTATTTATTTTGAGAGAGAGAGGGGACACATGCACATGCAGGAGAGGGAGAGAGAGAGGGAGAGAGAATCCCAAGCAGGCACTGCACTGTCAGCGTAGAGCCTGATGTGGGGCTTGAACTCATGAACTGCGAGATCATGACCTGAGCCCAAACCAAGAGTCAGATGCTTAACCGACTGATCCACCCAGGCATCCCAAAAGTCAGACTTTTCTTAAAAGTGCAGACCTGTGGCCACCTGAACACACCATTTTTGGGTAAACCGTTGTTCTTTTCAGAAGTCTACAGCCACTTTTAGCAACCTATTGTCTCTCCAAGCTGGCTCTTGGCACAAATTCTGAAATTCTTAAGAATGTTGCAGAAACTAAAGGCATCTGAAATTGACATTGCAGCAGAAAACTCCAAGGCTATTCCCAGCCAGTGATAGCAGGCCTCATACTATAAGGCTTTTTCAATAGTTGAGCCCCTAGAAACCTGCCGTGTACACAACACTATACTAAAGAATGTAGAGATTTATGAAGGGAAATATACTGTTTCTGTCCCCAAGAAACATGTATTCTCTCCTAATATTCTAATATCAGAGGTACTCTTAACTACAGCTGCACCTGAACTTTAGCTAAATTATTTCAACTACTGCAGGAGTCTAGTGGTGAGGCTGGGTGGCTAAAATAATTCTTCTACTTATTTTCCCATATTAGTCTCATGAGTTTTGTCTCATTGTGCATTTGGATTTTACATTATTTAAAGAAAATCAACATGCTCCTTTTTTAAAAAGAAATCACTTCTTGGAAAACAAATTGACAATTCTCTTTTTCCTATGTTACCTTAGAATGAGTGGCTCCTCTAGGGTGACTTCATAGGTAATTCAATTTCATATGAAATTTACCAAATAACACAGGTCTGATGTGCTCTGCAGAACATTCCATATAGCCCAAATCCCTATCTGCCTGCAGTTTTCAAACATAATGTCACATGAACAATTGGCATGTTGAAGAACAGGGGAGGATGGTCCCCTCAGTGAATCAGCAGAATTTATAGAGAAAGCCTACCAGCTGACCCAAATTGGAGCTGTCATCCTCCATATCCCAGCTGGGGGGCCTATCACTTGTGTAGTTCAATAAAGACCTTAAAAGTACTGTTTAGATAAGCTTAAGATATAGACATTCACCAGAATTAGAGGAACTACTGCCATAATCTAAAACCTTTTATGATAATCCTGAGACTAGGCAAAGTAGGAGGCCAGAAAGAAAAGAGAATGCATTGCAACCAAATATCTCCACCCCAGTGAGAACTCTGAACTATTCATTGCTTTTTTAAATTTTTCATATGTTTATTTATTTTTGAAAAAAGGGCGGGGGGCAGAGAGAGGGGACAGAGGATCCAAAGCAGGCTCTGCTGTCAGCCCAATGTGGAGCTTAAACTCACAAACCGTGAGATCATGACCTGGGCTGAAATCGGACACTTAACCAACCGAGCCACCCAGGCGCCCCTCATTGATCATCTATGTTATATATTTCTTTTTCCCTTTTTTTGTAACTAAAAGGGATAGTAAATCTTTCATTCCAACTGCAAAACTCGAAATATTTTATCAATAAACAATTATTGAGCATGGACTCCGTGTAGGACATTGTCCCTGTTCTGCAAATTTCTTAGAGCAATATACCTGAACAGCTAAATTCTACAAAGATTTTCTAAGTATATACCTTGTGTTTTGGCATCCTATTAAAATCCAACTGCTCCAAACAAAAAGACGAAAGAGAAAGCTACAAGTTTGTGTGTACTAAACATAGCTGCAAAAACACCTCTTTCATAACATGTGATTTAATCAATTTAGGCAAGTGCCTTTGGTCAGATTTGGGTAACTAAGAATACGCATGGAAAAGTAAATCTTGACCCAGTTCTATCATTAACCAACTGCTGAAACCTTTGTTCCCTTATTCTCTCTCTTGTTCTGCCCCTCTTCCTTACTTTCCATAAACCAGCCAAAGTATTCAACCTCCTGATTATTACAGTTAAAGAGACTGCTACTCCAGATATTAACTATCTATAAAAGTAACTCCCAGCAAAATTCTCCCTGTCTCTCAAAGGTAAGGAGATATGTGCCCATCCTTTTTGTATCTTCTGTCACTAAGCTACACATGCCTCAAGCAGGGACAATGGGCTTCTTTACCTGACCATCTTTGGAACCAGGTACAGTGCATGATGCATAACAGCTACCAAGCATCAATAAATGCTAGCTCAATAAACTTCCCCTCAATCATCTAGCTTTATACCTCTACACGTTAAATGTTGAATTTGTATTGATTGGCTGAGAGAAACTCTTATTTTGCCGATCATTAGAGAAAAAGAGTTACCATCAAATTTGCACTGCCATTGTTCAGGCTGTTATATCTTCAAGCTAGCAAAAGCCAGTCCATGTAATAAGCAGAAACAAACATTAATGAAGACAGTGCATTTACAATATGAAAGCATTTCTTAGTCAACTGTCCATTACTCTGCCCTTTACTCCCTGCAATAATCATTTGTTTAATATTTGCCAACCATAATGAGTTGAATGGTGATGTGCTATAATGATGACTGTTTGGTGACTGTTCCAATTATAATGATGAGAAGGGGCATTTACTTATGTTTAGAAAAGAACCTGGCAAAGGCAGCACAGTAGAGGGGATTCAGCTGGGACTGAACTCAGGCTGCCTGATTATCATGGCCATTTAGCTATTCAAAGAGTGCAAAGGAACCTACAGTGTTCATCCACTTTAGTGGAGAGGCATCTCTCCTCCTGAAACTGCCTTCCAGCTGCACAATTTTTGAACTACAGAGCTCTAAAAAGAGATTTCAACCCCTCAGTAAAGATTCCCTGAGCATCTGCTACATCTCAGACACTACTAAACACAAATGAATAAGACCTCAGACACTCACAGTCTAGTCCAAAGGTTGGCAAACTTTGTAAAGAGCCAGATGGTAAACATTTTAGGTTCTGCAGGCCATACAGTCTCTGTGGCATTCAACCAACTTTGCATGTAGTGCAAAAGCAGCCTTATAATATACATAAACTATTGAGCATGGCTGTGTTCCAATAAATATTTTATTTACAAAAGTAGGCATTTGTCCAGGTCTGGCCCACAGGGTATAGTTTGCCAATTACTGGTCTAATCTACATGTCAGGTACACTTTTTTAAAAAAGCAAAACAGTGAGATCTGTATTCATGAAGTTGTCCTTCTTGTATCTGTATAATATTTCAGAATTCATGAAGCTATTTCATGTCTGATGCCTCAAAATTTAATCTTCATACCAACACACAGCCAGGGCTGGAACTAGGATTTAAGCTTCTGCCTAATAGGCAGCAATTACTATGTGTTCACCAAAATTCATTTCCTCTTCCTCCAGGGCACACACCAGACTACACTTCCCAGGATCCTTTGTGGTTAGGTCTGGCCATGTGCTTAGGCTCTAGCCAGTAGAATTTAGGCACTGCCCATTAAGAACTTCCTCATAAAAATCTGCACAGGACTGTCTATTTTGTTTTCCCCTTTCGGTGGCCTGGAGAGGAGACACACCTCAGGTAACCTTGTGAGTCATATGTTGACAACAGCAGAACCACAAAATAGAAGGAGCCTGAGCCCCTGAATCACCACCTGGAAGAGAGCCACTCATCCAGGAACACCTGTGAAAGCAGCAAGAAACGTGTCTTAAGCCCCAGAAATACACAGATTTAATAATGTTACAATAGCTAGTACTGCCTTAACTAATACAGCTGAGGCATAGAAGATGAGTTTACCGTGCTAATGAGGCAGAAGAGATCATATTTCTGACAAGGGAAATATCAGGAAAAACAAAGGATGCCTTCAAGAAAGAACAAATTGTTGTAAATGGTTTCATAGTAAACTAGCAAGGCTGTGGAAGGAGAGGCAGAAAAGATAAACAGTGGGAAAGGACGACACTGAAGGAAAAGGACTGGGAAAGAACAAAAGACAGCAATTAGACACTGAACCAGAGGAAGAGGCTGGAAGCAGTGAGACCACCTCTAGGGTCTCAGAATAGCACTGGCCTAACCAGAGCACAGCTGGGAGCCAGCAAAAGAGTGGTTTGGTTTTTTTCTATGTAGCCAGATTTTTAACCAGATTTGATTTTTATCTTTTATTAATGTAATATAAGTTAATTATAAATGCACAAAGAAGTATGAAGAAAATCATACAGAATACTATAGTCAAAGATAACTGGTACTACTAGTCCAAGGCATAAACTTTTGAGCTTACTTTACCTTTTTTATGCACATACACTTAGGCATTAAGGAAAAAACTATCTACTGGGGCACCTGGGTAGCTCAGTTGTTTGGGTGTCCAACTCTCGATTTCAGCTCAGGTCATGATGCCAACGTTGTGGGATCAAGCCCTGCACAGGGCTCTGCACTGACAGTATGAGTCTGTTTGGGATTGTCTCTCTCTCTCCCTCCCTTCCCCCCTGCCCCTCTCCCCTGCTCATGTACTCTCTCTCCTAAAAAATAAAAAAATGAAAATAAATTAAAAATAAAACCTATCTACTAGTGTACATTTAGGTTGTTCACCTTTTCTTGCTACTACAAAAAAAAAAAAAAAAAACTTCAATAAACATTCCTATCACCCGATCATTGTCCAAATGTGCAAGTACTTTTTAAAGCTTCTGAAAGTAAAACCACCAAGCCAAAGGGTTTGTTTACTGTCAAACTGCCATCCAGAAACACTAATTCAAATTCCTACTGGCAGTACAGAAAAGTGCCCATTTTCACATACCTCTGCTGATACTAGATATCTGGGGGTTTTTGTTTGTTTTTTAATCCTTTGCCTGTCAGGTAAGGTAAAAACAAACCATATCTCATTTTTTTTAATTTTTGAAAAACAGATAAACAAGCCCTCTTCTTGTATTTTTTAAAACATCCTCTCCAGGGGTGTCTAGGTGGCTCAGTCAGTTGAGCGTCATGGCTCAGGTCATGATCTTGCAGCTCATGGGTTCGAGCCCTGCGTTGGGCTCTGTGCTGACAGCTCAGAGCCTAGAGCCTGTTTCAGATTCTGTGTCTCCCTCTCTCTCTGCCCCAACCCACTCACATTCTGTCTCTGTCTCTCTCAAAAATAAATAAACATTAAAAAAAAAACCCTCCAGCCTGTGGGAAATCCTAAACACATAACACTTAGAAGTTATCTTTGGTAAAGGGACAGTTTGCTTAATTTATGCAATTGTCTAAGTGATTAGAAGCCAGGCGACTTTTTGATTTGAAAAACAGCATGAGGGGCGCCTGGGTGGCGCAGTCGGTTAAGCGTCTGACTTCAGCCAGGTCACGATCTCGAGGTCCGTGAGTTCGAGCCCCGCGTCAGGCTCTGGGCTGATGGCTCAGAGCCTGGAGCCTGTTTCCGATTCTGTGTCTCCCTCTCTCTCTGCCCCTCCCCCGTTCATGCTCTGTCTCTCTCTGTCCCAAAAATAAATAAAAAACGTTGGAAAAAAAAAAAAGAAAAACAGCATGAAAGAAGTTAAAACAAATGATTAAATATTAGTTCTTCTTAGGAGATATGAAGTATTGTGGGTAAGCTGTGATTATCAGAATTGAGTGGGTAATGTGTTTCCACATTTACGTACTCTAAATAATCTGTCTTGCTAATTAAAATCAACTAAGGATTTATTTAACTTATTGTTTCCTGATGTTTTTATTTTGCATCTTTGTCATACATTTGACTTTGGTTTTGAGTATGTAGTAACTAGGCAAAAAGAGTAAGTATACAGGGATCAGAGGAAAAGACAGAAAGAAAACTGATATAGGTTGTCAATCCAGAGAGAAAGGGGTGTGTGTGTGTGTCTGTGTCTGTGTGTATGTGTGTGTGTGTGTGTGTGTGTGTGTATCACAGATACTAAAATGAGCAGGTATGTGTGATTAAGGGAAAGATATAACATTTAATTAAGGCTTATGTACCAACCACTGGACAAGACTTGTCACACTCATTATCTCGTTAATCTTCGCAGTTCTTTGAAAGGCAAAGAATCAGTATTTTTTAAATGAGGAAAAGGAGTGCCAGAAAAATTGACCCAGGTGATTACCTAAAATATTAAGCTGTCATTAGAACTTTTTTTTTAATGTTTATTTATTTTTGAGAGAGACAGAGACAGAATGCAAGTGAGTTAGGGGCAGAGAGAGAGGGAGACACAGAATCCAAAGCAGGCTCCAGGCTCCAAGCTGTCAGCACAGAGCCCGACGTGGGGCTCGAACTCACAAGCTGCAAGATCATGACCTGAGCCAAAGTCGGACACTCAACCAACTGAGCCACCCAGGCGCCCCTGTCATTAGAACTTTCAGTTGTCTGCTGCTATTTTACTCCAGATTCCATATTGTGCCCCCCACTGTACCAGAGCACTGAATAAACCCTGGATTAGAACTTCCGGGGCTCACCCTGATACCAGCATCCCTCTTTTGTCACTGGGGATACAAGGAAACAAAGAAATGATAAAGTAAAAAACAGAACAGGTTGTGTGTGAGAATGGGGGAAGATTATAGCAATATGAATAAAAAACAAGAAAATAAATTAAGTGCTGAGTAAATGAGAAATTAAAGAAATTGAACAAAGAAGTGTCAACTTAAAATTGCATCCAAAAGACAATAATAAATGAGTATAGGATAAAGAAGTAGAACAGGGGTGCGTGGGTGGCTCAGTTGGTTAAGTGTCAGACTCTCAATTTCAGCTCAGGTCATGATCTCAAGGTCGAGGGACTGAGCCCTGCGTCAGGCTCCGTGCTGAGCGTGCAACCTGCTTGAGATTCTCTCCCCTTCTGCCCCTCCCCCACCCATGTATGCACACTCTGTCTTTAAAACAAAACAAAATAAAGTAGCACAATAAAGCAATGGAATGGAATAAAAACGCATATTAGTCAAAAGAAGAAATTGAAAAATATAAAAAGTAAAGCAATAACTAGAAGCCACAGAATTATAAAACCGGGTGGTTCAACCAAGAAATGTTATATCCAGCCCCTTAAACTTGACCTGTTCCTATGGAAAGGACCCATTTTCCATTCTGTTGCTACTCATTATCATATGCCACTTTCTCCACCACCCTCTTTAAATGCAGTGACCAAAACTGAACTCTGTGTTCAAGTAAGGGTGATATCCACCCACTGAATAGAAACAGAATGTTAGCCAGGTCCCACAGCATCATTTCCACTGATCATTGACAACTTTAGAATTCATCGGTTTGTCGTTCTCTATGATCTTCAGGGCTTTTGCCAGACCTGCCAATATTTGTGATTTGTGTTGCTTTGGATTTGTTCTTATTTTTGTTTATGTTTACTTATATTTGAGAAAGAGAGCGCAAGCAGGGGAGGGGCAGAGAGAGAGGGAGACACAGAATCTGAAGCAGGCTCCCCAACTTTGGGTTTGTTCTTAATGATACTCTTCTGAATTTGAACAAGAAAAATCGTGGAAGGCATCCTAGAAAGATCCCCTAGCCCAACATAAATGGCAGACAACTGCTCCAGCATCTTAACAACTAATATACATCAGAGCCAAAGTAATACCAACCATGGATCCTTATCTTCATGGACTCACATGTAGCTTTATAAATAAATATATTCTAAATTTTACTTCTGTGAAAAGAGAAAGGAAATAAGAAAACTAAGGCAAGGAAGGTTAGAAACTAAAAGGAGGACTTTGTGGAAGACTGATCACAACCAGTATAAGACTGAGTGCCCAGGGAGCACCTGTGTGACTCAGTTGGTTAAGTGTCCGACTTCAGCTCAGGTCATGATCTCGTGGTTTGTAGTTTTGAGCTCCTCATCAGGCTCTGTGCTGACAGCTCAGAGCCTGGAGCCTGCTTCAGATTCTGTGTCTCCCTTCCTCTTTGCCCCTCCCTCACTCATGCTCTGTCTCTCTCTCTCTCTCTCTCTCTCTCTCTCTCAAAAAAAAAAAAATAAATAAAAATTTAAAAATATCTTTTAAACAAAAAACCTCAACACCAGTAGACTGCTCACAGTATAAGAGGCATTTAGTGACTAAGTCCAGGCTGAAGTCCTATCTTGTGTTCATATGGGGGATAAACAAGTAGCAATAGGAAGGTAGGTTATGAAATGGCCCACACAATTTATGTTTTTCATTGTCCTTGTTGCTCACATAAAAATGTAATTCCCTATGAGACCTGAAGTATGGTGTGGCTCCTCTGTATGTGTGTCCACATAAGTATGCACACTCCTGGAAGAATGTAAGTCCAGATGTGAAAAAGAATCAACTGTGGTTACACCTGAGGAGTGAGAAAGGCAAGGGGAAATTTTACTTAGAACTCAATATAAATCAATATTGCTTGGTTTCTTAAAAACAGTCAGCAGGTATAATTTTGGACATTCAAAATAAAGAATAAAGAAACAAGCAAACAATGACGAATGAATTTAGACACGAGAGAAAAAATGTGCAAAGAGAAACTATAAAAGAGAGTAACACAACTGTCCTTTAAAGGGGTCTTATTTTGTCCCTTCTCTTCTGATTTCCTATCTGCATTTGGGAGAAGGGGGGGGGGGCTCAGACCCCTGGCTGTATATGTCAAGTTTTCTTTTCACATGTTACCTGGAAAACCAAACAGTACTGACATTGATTTTAAAAAGCAAGAAGCAACAAGTCGCTGAATTAGATGAAAACCTTATATTACACACATCTACAACCATGACTTACTCTTTAAACAGATCAATAGAAACAATCATTTACCTTTCTTCAAAGAGATGGCTGAAGTAACTTTAGCTCACTCATGATAGCTTCTGTGTTGTTGACAAGTAATTAGAGATAGTAATGGATTGTTTGTCAAAACCTCAATGACTAGGGTTCACGGTCTTAATACGCCTGAACCAATTTCTCAGGTAGATTGCAGGACCCTTTATCAATCCTTCACAGGATTTTTTTCCCCAAAATACCACTTTTTTTTCCTTAAAATACCAGTCTTTTTCCCTAAAATACCACTTTTATATCACCTGTCAAATCCAAAGCTTATCATCTTCTTTCCTTCTTCATTAGATCCAACCCAAACTCCTCAGGGGGATATTAAAAGCCTTCCTTGCTTAGGGGCACCTGGGTGGCTAGTCTGACTCGATTTCAGCTCAGGTAATGATCACACAGTTGATGAGACCAAACCTTGTGTTGGGCTCTGTGCAGACAGGATGGAGCCTACTTGGGATTCTCTCTCTCCCTCTCTCTCTCTCTCTCTCTGTGCTCCTCCCTCGCAAGGACTCTCTCTCAATAAACAAGTAAGTAAACATGAGGTAAAAAAAACTTAAAAATAAATTAAAAACCTTTGCATGATCTGGCTCCACCCTAAGCATTCTTACCCCACTGCTTTCCTACACCAAACCCTGTTAATCTGCCTCACAAGTCTTTTGTCTCTTAATCAATAAGTACTCACTTGCAAGTCTATTTACTCAAGGGAACAGCATATGCAGAAAGCAGAAGTTAAATTAAGATGTCTTTATAGAAATGGTAATGCTTTTTGTTTTTCTTTTAAACAGAGAAGACAACCAATTGTTTCTTGCCTATTTATATTACCAACTCCAAGTAAGTAACAGTATGGCTAAGAAAGAGAACATGACTGACTGCAAGTCCAGGCTCCAAAGTCTGCTCATAGGATCAAATGTCAGCTCTACTAATTACAAAATTACAGTATGATCTAGGGCAAGTTATTTTTCTCTCTGTACCTGAGATTCATCATCCCAAAAGTTGAGATAACAACTATGGTCATCTCATTGAGTTCTGATGAACATTGCTAGTTGTCAAAATTACTTTTAGGTACTCAGTTTTTTCTAATGAATTTGATGCCATCATCTGGTATAGAAATCTCCAGAATCCAACCTTTTCTTCAGATACCATGTTCTGAACCAGTACCCTTAATTAAAATTAAGCAATTAAAAATTAAATTAGGTGATAACTTGCTCTGGTGAACATTTATATAGTCATAATAACATAACTTTATGCAGTCATAGTATGTAAACTTTGCTTATTGATATTAAACTTTTAAAATCAACCTATGATTGAAACATGGAAGGAGTAATGATGAGAAGTTAGAGACACAAGTGAGAGAAAGGATGGGTAAAGGGAGTACTATGGTCACAGGTAGAGTATTTCTATTTGGCAGAGTAGGAAAAAAAGTTAAGTGAATTGTTAAAGTTACAAAGATAGCCAACCAATAAAGTAACTGAAAGAGATGTGGGGATGCTACTAGTGGGCTAATACCTCATCTACCATAGAAGAAAATCAATAGAGAATATCAAAAATTGAAAAATCAATAGGTAGTAGAGTAAGTACATCATATAGAGATATGAAAGGAACACTAAAACCCTACAAAAAGGATAGTAAGAGTTAAAAGTAATTTATTTAGGAAAGAAGTGAAGAGGGCTAAGAGATAAAATCATACTTCTTGTACTAGTTCTTTTATACTACTGTGTTTAAGATTTTCAACTGCTCTTGGGGCACCTGGGTGGTTGCCAGTTGAGCATCTGACTTCAGCTCAGGTCATGATCTCACAGTTCATGAGTTCGAGCCCCTCACTGGGCTCTGTGCTGACAGCTCAGAGCCTGGAGCCTGCTTCTGATTCTGTGTCTCCCTCTCTCTGCCCCTTCCCCGCTCATGTTCTGTCTCTCTCTGTCTCTCAAAAATGAATAAACATTAAAAAAATTTTTTGAAAGATTTTCAACTGTTCTTAAACATAAGAAAATGTAACTCTTTTCTCAGAAGATGGTGGACATTCAGATGGAGCGTGCCTACCAAAAACAGTCAACCACCTTTCAAAATAAGAGGAAAATCCTGCTTGGAGAAACTGGCAAGTAGAAGTTCCCATGGTACTATAAAAACATGGGTCTGGGCTTCAAGACTCCCAAGGAGGCCACTGAGGGTACCTACATTGACAAGAAATGCCCTTTTACTGGTAATGCCATCTGAGGGCAGATTCTGTCTGATGTGGTGACCAAGATGAAGATGCAGAGGGCCACCGTCATCCCCTGAGACTACCTCCACTACATCTGACAGTACAGCTGCTCTGAGAAACACAAGAACATGTCTGTGTACCTGTTCCCGATTCAGGGATGTTCAGAATGGTGACACTGTTACAGTGGGCGAGTGCTAGTCCTTGAGCAAGAGTGTGCACTTCAACATGCTCAAAGTCATGAAGGCCACTGGCACCAAGAAGCAATTCTAGAAATTCTGGGACTATACATCTGCCCACACCCCACACCCCCAAATAAAGTTATTTTCCCAGAAAAAGAAAGAAAGAAAGAAAGAAAGAAAGAAAGAAAGAAAGAAAGAAAGGTAACTGAAAAAAATCTATTCATAATACCAACTGAAACCACAAGAATAAACCTAACAAGACATGTAAACAAGCTACATGAAGAAAACTCTTAATCCTCATCGATGTGAAAAAAGACTTAAAATTTGGTGAGTCCTACTTTGTTCCTCAAAGGCAAAACTCAGTGTCTTAAAGTTGGTGATTCTCCTCAGTTATTCCATAAATGCAATGCAATTCCAATTAAAAAAAAAATCCTAACAGAATTACTTTGGGGACATTCCAGGCTATTTCTAAAATCATCTAGAACAAAAAAACACATGAAAAGAGAAAAAAATTTGAATGAGAACAATGATAAAGAACTTGCCCTACTAGATAGTTCAGAACTAGACTAACTGATCTATGGAACAGAATAAAGTACACAGTATCATAAGCTTTACCCTTTTTGTGAAATAGGGAAATCATAATTTTTAACAAAGTTAAATACCAAGAAATGATCACTGACCTCCCTACTCTAATGTTATATTTGAGCTGATTATGCAAGTTTCATGACAACATTCAAATCAATGTCTTGTAACCTAAAACAAAAGGTTGAGTCGGGGTTCTCTGAGCTTCCTGGGAAAAATATTTTCTGTTCTCCATAAAAGAAATACAGGTACATAATCAGGCACAATACTAATAGACAGTAAGAGGTCAGAAATTTGGAGCGGAAATGTTAAATTTCACATCAGGTAATATTACCTACTTGTAGCTAATATATTCCAATTGCAAGACAGTGATCGGATAAAATGTGGAAGGAAGAAGCAGGGTGAATTCTAGAGCAGCTTTGATCAGGGGCAAAGGACAGCAATGTAGACGTCAGAGTCCCGTGTTTTCTCATGAAAGATCTAAGCTAAGAAACTTGGGACCATTGTGTTCTCACCTATTTACTGCAAGAGCCTTCTGGTCTCCCTTGCTCTAGCTTCATCCCTCCCCTCAGTCTCTAAACTGTTGTCAGAGAGATCTTTCTGAAATTCAAATCAGATTAATCTCTCCCCAGCTTAAAACCTTCTCCTTTGGAGTGGGGGGGGGGGGGGGAGGGAAGGAGGATAATGTTCAAATTTCTTAGCCTGGATTATGAGGTCTTTAGTATAACACCTGGCCCTGGCCTACTTCTTCATCTTCAATCCTTGCTTATCTACCAGATATAATCCTTCTTATTCTTCAAAGCTTAGTCAAATGTTTCAACCTCCAGAAATCCTTTGCTTACTTCTCTATGCTCAAGCTACCACTGGAATATATTCCTCTATTACAGTGCTACCATAATTACATTGATATAAGCATGTCTTTGCAATATACTATGAATTACTGAAAAAAAAGTTAATACTTTTATTCACTTTCATATCCCCTACCAGCATTTTGTACATAAAGCATTCAATACATCTTTGATTGTACCAATTAACTAGTAGCAGTTATGGATTCCAACAGAAACTCCCCTCCCTTGTACAAAGTAGTTTTCCCCTCCCTTGTACAAAGAATTCAAATGACATAAAGAGAGAAATCACAAGTATCTAAAATGCTTAGCATCTTCTAAAAGCAAAAATCTGTTTGATTAAAAAGAGTAGGTCCAGCCATCATCATCTGGGAATAAGAGGGCTCAATTCCAGCCACAGATCCATTTCATGTCACAGAGGAAAATGTACAGCCTGGTTGTTTTGTTTTTGTTTTTTCCTCCTTAAAAGAGTAAGATTGCTATGGTTTCTTCCTGCTCTAGAAATCTAGGACTCATTCCTACATTGACATCAGCATAAGGTATTCAATACACAGTGTGCACCCTGCTGTCATGTAGGTTATACTAAGCCAAAGGGAAAATTAGTGGCAGATGCTACCAAGGTTCTAGGTCAAAGTGTTTTTTATTTGCACTCCAGAACAAATAAAATTTCTCTTCAATTAAAGTAGATGAAATGTGCATTACCCTTATTTCTATATTTATGTCATTTTATATTTCTGTGGTCTTTCCATCTTCCAAATGCTTTCAGAGGCATTATACCAGTAATTCTTATAATAACCTTATGAAGTAAGAAGTAGTATTATCCCTAGTTGCTAAAAAGGAAGTTGGGGTTCATAGACATACAAGATTATAAAAACGCTTGCCTTATATGCCTAAAGCTTCTTCTGACTTCTGTTTTTATGTTGCAATTCAAGTATCTTACAGTATATTGAATGTAGTAAGAATCACTGAGATAACTTCCAACTCAGAGGCTTATTATGTTATACTAAATTTTGAGGCTAATAGTATTTCCTTAAGTATATGCATAAATACACACAATATAGGAGCAAGCATGAGTTTTACACTTAACACAGTTTTAGCACTACAGATATGGCATCAAAACTCAGGTTTCTTCTCTCTGGTCTTTCTGGCTCTCAAAGAACATTTTTCAACCTTATATCCCCATCATTTGAAACAACTTCCACTAACATCGTTTAATAATAAATACAACTCAGGTTTGGTGAAAATTAGAATCTACTAATTTTAACACACTATGAAAATGAATTGATCTCTTTAATCTAAGATATATCATTTAAAACTGTTCTGGAATTCAGAAGAAAGACTTCTTTAAAAAATAGTCTTGCTATCCAGTAAGATTAATACCAAGATAGGCAGTCAGTAGAGAAAAATTTTTCACTCAGCAAAATGAATCATTAACCTGAATAATTGAAAATGTGTTAAGTAACATATGAAATATATGCTCATGAAAAAAATCTCTGGTAAGACCATCTGTATGTGAAAATATCTACCCTGAAACAAGACACCTTAAATTCATCTACCTTAAAAGCTTATATATGACTAGAAAAACTCATTGCAAATGTCCATACTGTTTCATTTTAACTTTAATTCAGTCTTAAAGATCATTATATGGTCAAAGTAATGGAAGTCATTTTCATCATTACTTCCCTGATGTGCAAAGCAAGAGAAACTTGACAGTATGCTGTGCATTTCAACTTACTCCTATATTCAGCATACGAAAGAGTTGCCAAACATATTAAGACAAAACTCTAAATGGAAAATCCTTCTGACAAACTGCATGTTGAGTTAACCAAATCCCCAAACCCTAACCTATTTCTATATAAAAGATCCTTCCAAGGCTTAGAAAACTCGGTCATGCTCAGAAATCTCATCCATGATCTATATTTTGAATAAAAAGGAAGCATCAATGCTGGTTACTGTGAACATGACACACTGAAGTTGATACCATGAACTAGCAACAATCTCAAGACAGGCTCTCAGCGCACTGGCATGATAAAGTCACATTTGAGTAGACACACATGAATAATCTGAAATGACAGACGAATTTCAGTTTGAAGACAAGTTTAGAAGACATTTCTTGACGTGTCATTTATTCTGTCTGAACAGGCAGGAATATTTCTTATAATTCAAGGACAGTGTCCATCTATTTTAAATTTCTGATCTCCTAACTCACACTTTCAAATGTTTCTCTCATGCTACAGGAGCTGACAGACTCTAAGAACATGATACATGGATTCTGCCTCCATTTTATCTATGCTGAGTACTTATACCATGTCATTTTATAAAGCTAATTATTTTCACTATCCATGACCATCTTTAATTGATACAAATTGGGAATGATTCAGTCCAGATTATTGTAAAAAGTTAAAATACAGCTTTAGTCATTTTCAAACTGAATAAGACTTGGAATGTTAAAATTAAAACTCACTATTCCTAAGTGTCAGGCACATAAAATTTTTAAGCACATCTATATCCTTGACTTGTAACCTAAGAATACAAATGATTTTGTCACTGACCACTTTATTACAATGTACTCCCAATTCATCAGCATGCAAATTCTACTGTTACAAAAAGTACACATTGGCAAGAAAAAAACACTTTGCCTGATCAAAAATACTTTACCTTTTCATCTCATATCGAAATAGAATACCTCAAATATGTTGTCAAGAGTTCAAATAAATATTTAAACTTAATTAAACATAAGATAAAATAAGAAATATTTACCATCTTTTACTAGGACTATTACACTTACCTTAAAATTAGTAGTATGACTCTTACCTTTTTCTGGACTCAAGTTTTTATACACTTCAAGGTCTGCCATTAAATTTAATATTGTTATACATTATTGGCAAGAGCAGTAAAATTTCTCTCTAAAGGCAAAGCCTTTTTCTGATACACATCTCCAAAAAGGAAAAGAAAAAAAAAAAGGCAAAGAAATCCTCAGCAGCCCCAGGAACTTGGCTCATTCTGCCCTTTATGGCATGAGGAGATCTTCACAATCCAGGCTTTACAGTGTGAAGAAAATAAATCCATGAGATATGATTATAGAACTTTGTCCCAAACTGAAAAGCACAGCCAGCTAAGAACACTGGAAGCATCTGCTCAGGGCTGCCGCTATTGTGGGAATGCAGGCGCTGTGGCTACTTTGGGTATGAGACATGCATGCTTAGTGCAGGGCTTAAAACCCTCCAGGCATTATGCACATTTAATGTCTGGGAAGTGTAGGTCTTTAACCATCAAAGAAACCCTCCTCACCTACAGAGGCCATTGAGAAACACTGATTACCATGGTAGTGACGCAGGCTGAATGCAGAAAATGAACATGCACACACACAGAGAAACACACAGAAGCACACACACAGACACGCACACTCTCGGAAGCAAACATCACTCCATTGGAGGCAAAAACAAGCCATTAAAAAATAAGCTATCTGTGGTCCTCTACACTGTACACTACTTTTGTGCCAGTCAGGGTGAGCACATATTATTGACAGCATTGAAGCTTTTCCTTGATTTTTGTCCTTATTCCACACACAAACGTAGCAATGATTATAGAAAAGACTGGAATGTTTCCAACTTAGATTGAACGAGGTGACAGTTTCAAAATACTTGGCAGTAAAGGCTACTTCTCAGGTAAAAATCACATGCCTGTGGGTAAGGGAAGTAACAAGAATGGGTCTGAGAAAGCCAGTTTTTAGTGAATGAACAAGCATATTATTAAAGTACAATTTTCCCTAAAATATACATAAGAATTATTTGTATGTTTTAATCAACTTCTTCACAGAGATAGGTAGACAGACAGACAAAACAGGCAGGCAAGTCTTTCACAAAGCAATTTACCGTAGTCTTGCATTTAAAAGCTCTAACTAGGTCTCTCCATCCTGAGCATTAACTCCCTCACTCCAGAATTCTCTACTATCAGGGCCCCTTGCCATTTTCTTCTCTCCAGCTTCAGCTGTGCCCCTGAGACTCCCATTACCACCCATTCTGTACATGCCAGCATCAACCCCTCTACTCCACTCCCATTAGGACCACATAGCCCAGATCACTAACCCATCCCTCTCCTCAGAGGCATCAAGTTCTACTCCATTCCTGTTCACCTGTTTCCCAACTGAATTGCCCCTCACCCAATTTGCAAACCCCACTGTTTACTCTTAAACACTCTGAGAAATCTGAATGTCAAAGATGTATGTGCAAGTACATATAATTAGGAGATCCTTCTTGCAAGATTGCATCTGATATACACAGAAAGAGAGAGAGAGAGAGAGAGAGAGAGAGAGAGAGAGAGACATATACACCTACCCAAAATAGCAGTTAAGAGTCTATGAGCCTATCTGCCTGGGTTCAAATCCTGACTCTGCCACCAACCATCTGTGTGACCATGGGCAAGTTATTTAAATGGTTTGCTCCTCAATTTCTTTATTTGCACAATAGGCATAATAATAGTTCCCATTTCAAATGTTATTGCAGGAATTTAATACACATAAAGTGCTTAGAATCAATTATTTTATATTATGATTATCATACTATGGTTATTAGTCTTGAAATCCTTTACATCAACACAGAAATGCAGTGGGGTTCATTGTTTAGTCTTAATGAACCAGTACTTTGAAAGTAGAGTGGTACCCCCCAAATGTGAGGTATCTCAGAAATTCCCACTCCTGTTAAATTCAAACGTTTAATACTACCAGATAATCTTATACAAAAGATTTGTGTTCCCATAACACAAAATTTGTGCAAAGTGATGGGTTTCTAATTCCTGTGACTTATCAGAACCAAAGCCACCTGAAAAGCAAAAGGCATCTTTCGGTCAATCTCTCACTGCATCCAGGAAAGAGATGGAGGCCAAAGTGCTCCCAAGGGAGGCTGGGAAAAATCTCCCTTCCCTTTCCCTTCCAAAGATTCCCCACCACAATCTTGTGATGCTAACACAAGGTAGGGTCAGGAGAGAGGAAGGGGGCAAACTGCTCCTCCCCCTCCTCATCCATAGGGAGTTTTCTCCCAATAGGTTCTTCATGCTTCTGGCCCTCTAGCCATCAAAGCTCCCCAGGCTCCTCCCTAGAAAGGCTCAAACATGAAGCCCACCACCACAGCGATGGGCAGTGCCTCAGGTTTATCCTGAATGTGATGGTGAGAACTCAGCAGCTCCACAGAGCAGGCGGGGGAGGTTTTAGAAAACAGGCATGGCCCATGAGTATTCATTTGACCACCAAGGAAAACTCAAGGATTTTTTAGAGTTCAGAAATATCTACACCTTATTAAATATCCAATTCTTCAGCAGCAGCAAATAATTCTCTATGCAGCCCATTTGAAAGACTCCTTTGAAACACCTATTCTAGGGTTGGCAGAGACACTGGATGACTAACACATTGCCCCCTAGTTACTCCCCAGAGTTCTCCCAGCAGAAGGTCATGTATAAAGTCGAGGTCAACAGGCTTTAAGGGGTGGTGATGCTTCCTTTGACTGGGTCACCCAACAACCATACAGCTTTAGAATTTTTAACTTCTTACCTGAAATTCTCATTTGAAAAGACTGAGCATTTTCCAGATTAGTTCCAGCACAGTAGTTGGCATACAAAATAGGTACCTCATTAGATGTCTCCAATTTCTAATCATTAGACCTAATAGGAAATTCTCTTCCACCAATCAAGTGAAAAAGAAAAGTGTCTCCGAGTTCAGCTTCTCAATTTACAATGAGTGAACGACTTTAAGCCCCATCTGACGACATTTTCCTCACCTTTCACACCTGAGTTCTACTTCAGATTTCTTATAGAAACATCACAGAGTAACAGGCTACAGCATGGGCTTCAGAGTCAGATGGAGGAAAATCTGAGTCCCAGCTTTCATGACCTTGCGGAGTTACGGGTGGGGTGGCCAGGTAAAACAGAACACCTAGTTAAATTCAAATTTTGGATAAACAACAAAAAATTTTTTAGTATAAGTATGTCCCATGCAAAATTTCCTATATTTTTATTTGTTAAATCTGACAACCCAACTGAGGGGGCCTCTCTGAGACTAAAATATCCTCATGTGGAGCCTGTAGCACCCACCTCATAGGGTATTTCTGAAGGGTAAATGAGCTAGTATAGGCCAAGAGCCAACTCCCCGTACCTGGACAAATAAGTATGCAATATCCAGAAGTTAAGTGAATGGCCACTCCAATCACTGGGTGGATATAACTTTATTTAATTAAGTCACATGCTAAAGAGGTTGTACACTATACTGTCTCCACACACACCTCAATCTCACCAGCCACATAATTCCAAATTGAGACCAACTCAGGGCAAAAGCATGGCATATATCTCTGCCTCAAGACTCCCAAGTCCAATTAGAAAGCCTACTGACACCAAACATGGGAGCCACATCACTTCGTGAGGCCATTATTATAAAAGCTACCATTTACCAAACACCATAAACATTACCTTCTCTAATCTTCATAAAAATTATGCAAGGAGATCTATTAGTATTCTTATTTTAAATTTAGGTAAGGAGACAGATTCAAGTTGGACAAGATGCCCAAGATCATACAGCTGTGCTAGAACCAGAATTCGAACCCAAGCTAACTCTAGGTCAGGCCCTGTCCACCGGCTCCATGTTTCAGGCCAGATGAAAACCATCTAAAGATTTCAGGCCTAAATTCAGAATTCTTCACTCTCCCAATTAGAGAATGTTCCTCATTGTCAGAAGCTGTTAGGGCCTCTGGCTTAGGAACACAGAGATGCTTAGTAAGTAAAATCATCTGGAAAACCATCATTTCAAATTAGCCATGCAATTTTTTATGTTTTTTAAGTTTTATGTGCATTCAAAGTAGTACAAAAGCAAGTGGAACTCAGTGGTAACTTCACAGTGAAAGAGCCTCTGGGTGGTACCGAGTCACATCCTTGCACAGAACCTGTCCTTTACTCTTAGAGCACCTAGGTAACTTAGTGAAGGGTTGATTTCACAGGAACTTTCACACACTGCTGATAAACTGTAAGTTAAGAGCATAAATTTTGGGGAGCCTGGGTGGCTCAATCGGTTGGGCGTCTGACTTTGGCTCAGGTCATGATCTCGCATTTCATGGGTTCGAGCCCCATGTCAGGCTCTGTGCTGACAGCTCAGAGACTCGAGCCTGCTTCGGATTCTGTGTCTCCCCCTCTCTCTGCCCCTCCCCTGCTTGTGCTCTCTGTCTCTCAAAAAATGAGTACATGTTAAAAAAATTTTTTTAAGAGTATAAATTTTAACAAACTTATTGCAAAGTCAGGAGGCAATATGCAACAAGAGTCATAGAAATGTTTATATTTAGTCAATAATCATTACTGCTAGAAAGCTATCATAAAGCTATGAGAAATATAAAAATCTATGTACAAGGATATTTCATTAGTATTAGTTATAAAAATAACTGTCAATATAAATGCCTATCAACAAGAGAACGATTACTAAAATATACATTCATATTTTAGAATTCTATCTAGCCATTAACAATGTTCCAGACATTGCATTACCTGAAGAATGTCTGACATACTATATGAAAAAAGGAGGGGCACCTGGGTGGCTCAGTCGGTTAGGCATCCAATTCTTGATTTTGGCTCAGGTCATGGTCTCATGGTTCGGGAGTTCCAGCCCTATGTCAGGTTCCATGCTGTCAGTGCAGAGTATGCTTAAAATTCTCATTCTCATTCTCTCTCTCTCTCTCTCTCTCTCTCTCTCTCTCTCTCTCTCTTCCTCCCTCCCTCCCTCCCTCTCCCTCTGCCCCTCCCTTGCTCACACTCACACACACACACTCTCTCTCTCAAGATAAACAAAATTTTTAAAAAAGAAAAAAGATACAAACTAAATATACGATTTTTATTATGTAAAATGTGTATATAAACACAGAATGGAGGACTAGAAAAATATATGAAAAAGATTAACAATGATATCTCTAGGTATTTTTATTTTCTTCTGAAGTTTAACTATATTTTAATATTTTAGAACTAGCATTTACTTCTTTTGTTCAGGAAACAAAACGACATTTTTTAGAGTACAGCCAGTTTAGTAATACTCAACTAGGGAAGAAATAATCCCTTCCCACTGGTGTATTGAAACAATGAAGAAATGTCTTTGAGAATTACTGACATTTATGGAGCACTGACTACATTTCAGACACTGCTCCTAGCATTGCACATGCCTTATTTCATCCTTACAATGCCTGTACAAGTGAATTAAGTATAATCCTTTCTCTAGTTTCAGATGTGGAAACTGAGGCAGAGAGAAGTCAAGTCACTTCCCTGAGCTGGCCCAGCAAATGAGTCATAGACCTGAGATCTGAATCCCCACAGCCTGTATTCAGGACCAATGCTCTTCACCACATAAGGCAGTACAGAGATCCTGCGATCTATTTTTTCATCTGAAAGCCTTGTACAGCAGCACATAGAACTATTAGAGCTTAATTCCTTTTATGAAATCTCACTGTGCGCTCAACTACACAGGGAGCCCCAAATCCTCAATATAATATAGCAAAATCACCCATATAACTACACAAACAGATGAAACCCCAACAAGAATCCTATACATACATACAAATTTAAAGAGCTAGATTTCAGGATACCCCCAAATGGATGCTCCAGGGAGATCCATGCTACCAGGATGAGCGAGCACATTTGCTTCGGTAAGTCAGGGGGATCCTCCACTGCGGCATTATTCTGCCTGAGCCTCCCTTCTTCACCCCAAGCTGGTTCAGGTCATTCTGGGGACACTGGGCACCAGTCCTTCAACAAAATCCCCTGACCACTCCAGACCATCTGTACTTACTAGCTCTCTTAGGCAATACCTGGCTCTCAAGTAGGGGCAGCGCCATCCAATTAGTGGGTCTATGCAAATCACAGACATCAAAGAAGAGCAGCTAACTGAAGGGTAGAGACCTTTGCCCCTGAGGGTCTATTAATCTATGGGATAGCACTGGAAATCTGCTCTTGGTTTATATTTACAATGGACTCAACTAAGGAAAGCTGCTGCAGTCGTTGCAGATTTGAAGTTACATGGATTAAAAAGAGTAGGGCTCCTATATCCACTCAAACCAGCACAGCACACACCCATGACCTATTCATCACCAATGCATTTAAGGAGATCACTACTATATGAAGCTCAGAAACTCCTGTCAGGACTATCCCAGAAAACTGCTAGAGCTTTTGCATCAAGTGCCATGGAACAAAACGGAATGTTACCATGAGTTCATCTTCAAAGAAAAAGTTAAGGTGCTCCACAAAGGGGTATGTAATGTCCTTAAACGCTCAGTGGCAGAAATCATAACCTTGCCACTCCTGTGTGGTGCTTTCCATTCTATCCCTTACAAAGCCCTTTAAGGAACAGATGCCTCAGTGAACCTGACAACCATATGAAGTGGGAGAGGACCAGGATCATCTTGCCTTACAGATGTGGAAGCTGAGCCTCAGAGACTCTTCATGACTTGCCCAAGATCACAAAAGTAACAGCAGGGTGGGAGGGAATACCTGAAACTGGACTTTCTAATCCAAACACAGGGTTCTTTCCCCATATCGTGTATACACCCTTAACATTACTGCCAGCAAGAAATAACTGCTAGACAATAGAGTATAACCAAGAACTGTAAACCCAGTGCACTACAAAAATGTCATCTGAGAGCCGAGGAACATCTGGAGGAACACAGGTTTCTGTCCAATGACTGTTAAACTATGCTGAGAATGGCAGAAACAAGGATTCTATTTAGGCAGCAGGCTTACCATGGCTGTTTATTCATCACTGGAGACAGAGAACTACGTATTCTAACGATATGGAACATGTCCTATAGATCACACATGCTTGTCAAATAAACCAGTTTGGATTTCTCCTTCATTAAATACCTGATGTGCATCAGTGGGCAGTAATTGCTACACATTTTTAAATGTCTGAATCCCAAAATAAACTAAGCATTACCCATATTTAATATTGCTATGTTCCACAGGACAGAGATGAGCCACCCTTTGGCCCCCCTGCCTCTTTGAAATGATGTTTCCTTGATGATTTATTGATCTCTCTCTCAAGACTCTTGGCATTAAAATTAACATTCTCATTTTTTTTGAAAGATGACTATTGGTCATGTCACTTTAAATTTTATAGGTTAGCATAAAAATTTACAGGCACATCACTATCAGTTTCATGAAGATGTCAATATAATTCAAAATAAAATCCTTGGTAGGCTCAGAGCTTGATTTCAGTTTGAGCTATCCACAAATAACTGAGACCTCACGAGCAAGTTTTTGTATACAGGTCCTGTAAGAAACCCAGGAGCTTGCAGCCAGTGAACACTTAAGGCACTTGAAATGCTTTTGGTAGAGACATGGAAAATGTGAAAACTCAACTGACATTTGAGTTTCATGAATTCATATCTAGATATAAATAAAGGTACCTAGACTTTATAAAGTCAGCATCAATTGTTTAGATATCTACCATCAGTTCTGATCAGTGTTAATTATAACATCAAGAGAGGGGAATTAACCAGAGATAGGTAGGCACATGGGAATCTCTAATAGTTGTTGACAGTGACATATATTAAAACAAGTATCTTCTCTTGGGGCTGAAGCTTTAATTAAATTCTCAAAACTTAAGTAGTGACACATTCAAACTCCCCCACAGCACTCAGGAGACATGTGTATCATTGAACAGAGAAGCCCCTTTACCTCCCCCCTTGGGAGGAGAGACTGGACAGATGGAGTGTAAGAGTCCAGAATTAACCCGAGGTACTTGTACTCTCCAGCACTCCAGCCAAAGCAGGACCATTTGCTTAAATAATAACCATGCTTGTGCCTATCTGATATTTTAGTAGAGGACGTTTTACATGCCTTAATCTGACATCTCTGAGTTTAATAAAAATTAAATGATATTATCTTCCCAGGCATTGCTTGGCTTACAGTCAAAGAGGGATTATAATATGTGCATTCAAATGGGAGGCACACGTGGTCATCATAATGCAAACCCCCTTATCCGTTAATACTGAACCCCAGAACACTACCTATACAGCTTGGTCCCACGAGGAGTGCAAACACAAAGATAACCATAGGAGAAAGGAGTGAGGGAAAGGGGAGAAGGAGATTCTAGGTTATTAAATGACCTCCCTCTAAGCAAAGCTCTTCTGAGTACAGAGTGGAGAGCAACTCATATCCCTGAATGCAGTCAGTAGTCCCAACAGCTCAGGCCAAACAGACAGCAGCCACATCTCTGTAAAGTGTCATAGGCCACCCAAAGCCAAGGCCTGGTTAAGTAGGGACCAAACTGCACGGTTCATTCTGCACAGCCAGCTGACCCCAGCCCCAGCCTGCTTCAGAGCTGTTTTTGCCTCTGTGCAGCTGACCAGAGACGCTCTTGAGAACAGGAAGCAGGTTCCAGGGAGAACTGAATGGCCATAAGCACCCTAAAGGACAGGAAGAAGATGCACTCCTCTGAAACTCTAATCCCATAGTGTCTGGGAAGGATATTTTAACAACAAAATATGACCTTCAGGGCAAGGATGACCTTAAAAGACCGAGGCAGAGAGACCCCGGCCCTCTTTCTGGAAGAAAACCAAGGAAAAGGATTGTACTGACTTCTCTGGTAACAATTTTCAATATGTCACAATGCAAACATTATCACAACAGTCTAAATTCCTAACCTAAATTACTCTACAGAATTGAAAAGTCGACCCCTTTGTTGCTTTCTTGATGAGACAGAATATGGTCATCCTCCACACCTTCAACACTGCATTTCCCACGTATTCCTTTCCAGTCTCTCTTCCCTGGGTCAAGTAATGTCATTTCTTCAGCCTTCCTTTCTTCTTCTATTATTTCCCCCAACAACAATCCTGGCTTATTGATCTTTTTTTCTGCCTAATAGCCATCCTATGTAGGTGGGACATAGCCACAGGGAGGACTACAACATAAACTCCGAAAAAAGGAACAGTAAATTTCCTGTCTACAGATGCACTCCTGGGGCCTAGAGTGCGTCAGGCCAGTTGTGGGCACCAAGGAGGTCTGAGAGCAGGGAGACCCACCTGAACACAGAAGCTCAGATTCCAGAAAGCTGTCCAACTGCCAGGAAGACTCTGGGAATAAAGCAGGACCTCAGACCCCAAAGGATGATGGAAGGAATCCAAAACTGGGGAGCATGAAGAAAACCAGTTACTGCGATAGGAGTATATGTTAAAGCTGAATGAGGGAACGACCACAGGAAGTCTTTTCTCTATAAATCTGAGAGAAGATGAAGATGGAAACTACTCACGGGCTGTTCCCTTGACACAAAAATTATTATCAACTTATTAAAGTTTCCCAAATGGCCTTCTAGTAAACACATTAGCCCAGAGATCTAGGATGAGAGAGAGACACAGCCTATGGTACCAAAAGAAGGTAGAGATCCTCAGGAGAAAAGGAGAAAGGGAGTTCCAAACCGAAAGAAATTAAGCACAGCGGGGCAAGAGTTAGGGGCACGGAGTAGTTGAAAACTATGTGACAGCTATCAGATATGGAATCAAAACGACACAAGTTCAAATCTTGTTCCCACCGGCTAGCTCAGCAACCTGACCCAAATTATTTTAAATTCCCCTAAGCCTCAGTTTCCGTATCTACAACAGTACCTACGGTATCAGATTCAGAAGTTCCTAGCCCAGTATAAAAGTCCTCTAAGCAGGACCAGCTACATAATCTCTGGGTCCAGTACAAACTGAAAACATGGGCCTTTGTTCAAAAACAAAGAATTTTAACAGGGCACCTGGGTGGCTGAGTTGGTTAAGCCACCGACTCTTGGTTTCAGCTCAGGTCATGTTCTTCACAGTTCGTGAGTTCAAGTCCTGTGTCAGGCTCTGCGCCAGCAGTGCAGATACTGCTTGGGATCTTCTCTCTCCCTCTCTCTGCCCCTCCCCTGCTCGTGCGCTCGCTCGCTCTCTCTCTCTCTCTCTCAAAATAAATAAATAAACTTAATTTTTTTTTAAATTTTTTTTAACGTTTATTTATTTTTGAGACAGAGAGCGACAGAGCATGAACGGGGGAGGGGGCAGAGAGAGAGGGAGACACAGAATCGGAAGCAGGCTCCAGGCTCCAGCCATCAGCCCAGAGCCCGACGTGGGTCTCAAACTCAGGGACCGCGAGATCGTGACCTGAGTTGAAGTCGGATGCTTAACCGACTGAGCCAGGCGCCCCAATAAACTTAATTTAAAAAAAAAATAAAGAATTTCAAGATGGCAATAGTAAAGTATTAAAGCAAGGACCCGTCACACACACACCTCGGGCCAGCCCAACCCTGAGAACTTAGTTGTTGTTTTTGGTTTTTTTAAAGATTTTTTGTTAAATGTTTTATTTATTTTTGTGAGTGCACAAGCAGGGGAGGGGCAGACAGAGAGTGACGGACAGAAGATCCAAAGTGGGCTCTGCACTGACAGCAGCAAGCTGTATGTGGAGCTTGAACTCACAAACCGCGACATCATGACCTGAGCCTAAGTCTGTGTCACTCAACGAACTGAGCCACTCAGGTGCCCCATTTAGTAGTTTTTATGATGCCATAGCATTTTCTCTATGTTTGTTAGTGTCCTTCCCCAGGTCTGTTTCCCTATAGAGATCAGATTTAAAAAAAAAAAAAAAAAAAAAAAACCTTTCAAAAATAAAGGACCAAAAAAACATTTAAAGGGCCTTACCAATTTTAAATTAACTTAAATTGATAATCGTGCCATGATTATAAAAGGTAATATCCCCACTCTTAGGACATATATACTGAGGTATTTAGGGGCAGACCATGAGGTATGGAACTTATTTTCAAATTATTCATAAAAAATAATTTGTGTGTGTGTGTATGTGTGTAGAGAGTGAGTGTACAAGTTTGTAATGATAAAGCAAATGGTGTTAAAGTTAACAGTAAGTAGGGCACCTGGGTGGCTCAGTCGGTTAAGAGTCCAACTTCAGCTCAGGTCATGATCTCACGGTTTGTGAGTTCATGCCCTGTGTCAGGCTCTGTGCTGACAGCTCAGAGCCTGGAGCCTGCTTCAGATTCTGTGTCTCCCTCTTTCTCTGGCCCTTGCCCACTCATACTCTGTCTCTGTCTCTCTCTCTCAAAAATAAATATTTTTTTAAAAATTAAAAAGCAAGTTATCAGTAAGTAAATCTGGGAAAACACAAATGAAGTTGCTTTGTTGTATTCTTATTCTTGCAACCTCAATTCTTGAGGAGCCAATTACTTCCAAAGAAAAAGCTTCCATAACATAAAGTTCCCACGTGAGCTTGGGGGGCGTGGAGACAGAGGAAGAGAGCAACAGCAAAGGAGAGGCAAGGCTGTAAGCTCTATACAGACAGGGGCCATTTCAACTTTGTTAACTGCAGAATTCCAGCATAGAACTTAGGTCAACAAACATTTAAGGCAGGAAGCAGAAAAGAAGCAACATCCTGTGCTCAAACTAGCTTGGGGAATAAGGTCCCGGGGCAGGGACAGATGGTTGATAGTTATACCAGCACTTGGGAACCAGCAAGCTGCCTCCATTTAGCATGAGACCAAGAATCATGTGAATATGGGCGAACAGTAGCACATGGTGTGTACCACCTCCTGCACCACACTGAACAGGGCCTCAGTTCTTATCACTTGCTAATAGTTCAGGCAAACTCATCTTAGGCCCACCATTTGACCTTCCCAGGTTTCAGGATCCTCACTGACAGAATGTGGGAGATTACGAGTGCATTCACTTACTGGGCATCTCCCATATGCCAGGCCCTAAAGTCACATTCCCTGTTCTCTACAGCTTTCATTCTAGAAGGATCTCACAAACTGGATGCAGATTTTCTTGAGATCCTTGTGGTCTTTTCCAGCCCTGAAAATTCCACACAAAAACTATGGGGCTTTTTACTTAAAAAAATAGCACCAATATTATGGTATAACCACTCTCTGAAGTAGTCATAGAAAATGGAAAAAAAAAATAGGGGCACCTGGGTGGCTTAGTCAGTTAAGCATCTGACTTTAGTTCAGGTCATGATCTCAGTTTTTGGGTGCGAGCCCCATGTCGGGCTCTGTGCTGACAGCTTAGAACCTAGAGCCTGCTTCAGATTCTGTGTCTCCCTCTCTGCCCCTCCCCCACTCATACCCTGTCTCTCAAAAATGAATAAACATTAAAAAAAAAAAAAAAAGAAAGAAAATGCATACTCTCCTAAAGGTGAAAATATATGCAAGTGGCCTATGTTTAACTTTTTTAAATTTATTTTTATTTTAGAAAGAGAGAGAGTCAGAGGAAAGAGAGAGAGAGAGAGAGAAAGAGAGAGAGAGAGAGAGAGAGAGAGAGAGAGAGAATCCTAAGCAGGCTCAGAGCACAGCCTGACGTGGGGTTTGATCCCAAGACCCTGGGATCATGACCTGAGCCGAAATCAAGAGTTGGATGCTCAACCAACTGAGCCACCCAGGAGCCCCTATGGTTAACTTTTTTTTTTCTTAATCTACATACACATGGGCAGTGAAATGCTTGAGAACATACACAATTAAACCTTCTACCAATAATCAGGTTGATTTTTAGCTACCAAAATTCTTGTTCCTTAACAAGGTATACAAATAGTAAGAATTTCAAAAATTTAATAAAGCTCTGTGGCTAGAAAAAAAACATTATAAAAGATAGAAATACTTTTTAAAGCAATAAATTTAGCAATGAGAAAAATAACTGTAAAGTGTAGAATAATAATTAGCATTAAAATTAAAACATCCCAAGTGTTTTAATTTTCTGCTTCATTAGTCCTCCTCATTCACAGTCAACTGGCATAAAAATGGTTACAAAGGCTAATTTTGTTAAAGACCTTGGAGAAAAGAGGAAAGAATTGCTCCTTCATGAATACTAAAGATGATAAAATAGGAAACCAATAACATTTTATCACTTTATAGAAATTAATCTAATTTAAAAATAATTTAGTACTATGCTTTATGCAGAACTTGTTATGTATCCAAGAAAAAAATTTATAATATTAGTATCATGGTACCTACAGTTGCCAGATATTAAACATCTGCACTGATTTATATAATTTAGGACAAATGGTAAGGGACAAGAGATCAAAAATATAATTAAAGATTCAAAATAAGAGGCATATGAAAATAGTATTTCCCAGATGGATTCTCAGGAGCTAAAGTGGGAGCACAGATCTATGAAAGTTGGTCTCAAACACAGGCTGCAAGTTGAGATGCCAAGTATTTGTCCTTCAAAAACCATCCTCATGGACTCTGACGTAATTCACAAAGATCTGGACACTCTATTATTTTTTGGTAGATGCAAAGAGGGACCACTTTAACAAGTTAACTTCTACAACTAAAGGCCATTCTTCTACAGTTTTACAGAGCAGCAGCTTTAAAAGCTTTATCCTTAGAAATGAAAAATGTTCTAAATGTCCTTTGGATTCACGGAGTCAACACTTTACCAGATAGTAAATTACCAGATAGTGAAATCATTACTTGATCCAAATGCTACATGGATTATATTACTCTATTTGTAAAGTTCAGCACCTGGTTCCCCACAGAGAGTTAATAATCATTTATTAGCTACGAAGACAGATACAAAAGTCACTTGGATGCCACCGGGTGGGGAGAGCCCTGTCTCATGGAACCCTGCTGCCCTCAATGAAGGGCCAAACAGGGCCAATGCCCAGAACTTTCTGCCCTGTTGTTGCATCTCTGCAATGAATATCTTCTTAGTCACCTGGCTAATACACAGAGGCTTTGAAATGCTTTCAGGTAAAATTCCTTTTATGTCACAATATTCCAATGCTGTAAAGAGCTAACCATTTCCCATAACCAGAAAGTGAAGAGATTTACAAGAGGTATCCTGCAGAAAATCCATATAGCATTTCATAATACTTAGCTCAGATCATAAAGACCAGTTGAACTGCATTAGCAGAAGGTTGGCATTTAGAATTAACTCTGCCAATAGCTGGTTGGTATGAAAATGAACCAGTCACCTTCTTATCTATTAAAAAAAGAGCGGTTTTAGTGACAGGTTTATAACAGATTACTTTGAAATATGATAAAAACTAAGGACTGTGTT
The DNA here is from genome assembly GCF_022837055.1 of Prionailurus viverrinus. Classification (NCBI taxonomy): domain Eukaryota; kingdom Metazoa; phylum Chordata; class Mammalia; order Carnivora; family Felidae; genus Prionailurus; species Prionailurus viverrinus. The sequence goes on from NC_062569.1 coordinate 49,877,647, forward strand.
CATAGAAGGATGCACAAATGTATACATATATACATAGCGTGTTTTGAATAATGTTCAATGATTTCACTAATGTCCTGAATCCCAGTCACAGGTTCAGTTTGGAATCCTTCAATCAGATGGCTTCCCAAGTCCTTGCTAGTTCTGATATGCCAGGCATCATTGCAGACCAGGGTATTGCTTATATCCTCAGCTATACCTTCCTAGGTTTAGACATAGGAGGTTCATATTTTTAAGTCCATTCTACAAAGAAAATTACCTGGGCATTTATAGCTTCATGTCTCCCACTTGAAGATCTGAGCACTGTGGGGGAACCTGGGTGGCTTAGTCAGTTAAGCGTCTGACTCTTGGTTTCAGCTCAGGTCATGGTCTCATGGTTTGTGAGTTCGATTCCTGCATCGGGCTCTGTGCTGACAGTGTAGAGCCTGCTTGGGATTCGGTCTCCAACTCTCTCTGCCCACCCCACCCCACCCCACCCCCCCCCCCCGCTCTCTCTCCCTCTCTCAAAACAAATAAGCTTTTAAAAAATTTTTTAAAAAGAAAATCTGAGCATTGGGATACCACTTGGGGTCTCTGTCTTTAACTATATCCCTTACAGACAAGTTTCCACCATCCAAATGTATCATTTGGTGGGAAACAGTTCTTCTCTTCCCCCTAACTCCCTTCCTCTCCCAATTCTTCCTTGGAGGTAGGAATATGCTCAAGGGCTCACACCTAAGCCCAGTGGATCTCAGAGGAGTGTTTACACTTTACAGTGTATACAAATCACCTGGGTATCATGTTAAAATGCAGATTCCAAATCAGTAGGTACCAGGTGCAACTCAGAGTCTGCATTTCTAACATGTTCCCAAGGACCACTACAGCTGATACCAGTTCTCAGCCCCCGTGCACTGGTTCCCTAAGTGTTCTTCTCAGCTTAAAGGCAACTCACATTGGTGTCTGTGGAGTTCTTCAGTAGCCCCTAAAAGATCTAGAAGCCTTTTTAAAACACGCAAACCCACACCCTCAATTGCTTTAAAAGAAAAAAGTTTGTGTAACACATCATTGTATCAAAGTAGAGAAACCCCAGGATTTAACAGTCTGACAAACCTGGGTTTGAACACCATAATCTAACAATGTGGTCTGATAGCAAACTGTTTACTTCTCTGAGTCTCATCTGTAAAACTGTCTTGTTGAAAGACTCAAGAGAGAGAATGCTGGTAAAGCAACCACCATCACCAATTTGATTCAGGATTAACTCAAATTCCCTGATGGTGCCCCAAGATTATTCAAATGTAGAATCCATGGATTCCTCCTGACTAGGTCTAAATTTAGTTATCTTAACACTAGCCCCAAATTGCTGTGTCCGCCATACAACCCCATGTGCAAAGAAGGAGGTATCAGGCAAGCACACAAGTGATCCAAGATTTCTCATTCACACTCTGAAACTTCTAGGAATAACACAGGGGTCCTCAGCGTTAGTTTTCTCACACGAAGACAGATTAGGGGTGAAACAGATGTCTACAAGGGCTGACAAGGTTCGCCATCTACAAAAAAATGTATGTGTTTCTCTAAGTCTCTAGGTACCCCCTTTACCAAGGTAGATAGGCAAACAATTCTAATGATATGCAGGATTACATCTGATGTATTCCAAATGATGGCATTGTTCCCTCTAATTCCTGTGTTTCATTTTTATTTCTCTATCAATTCTTAAATTATCCTGCTGTGAACTGGGTAGTAACCATTATGGATTAATCACAACAAAATACTATTTATATGTTCTTTGTTACCTATTCTTCTTAGGAACCTTCCCAAAGTATTTCTGTTCATCATCAGGAGGCCATGGATAACATTGTGAGATCAGTTAACGCTCAAAGGTTCATTTTTGTATCATGTAACAGATATATTGGCTATAAACACAAATCACAGGACACTAAGAAAATATGATATTAAAAAAGAGTAAGAAGTAAGGGTACCTGGGTGGTTCAGTTGGTTAAGTGTCCAACTTTAGCTCAGGTCATGACCTCATGGTTTGTCAGTTCAAGCCCCGCATTGGGCTCCGTGCTAACAGCAAAAACCCCACTTCGGATCCTCTGCCGTCTTCTCTCTGCCCCTTCCCCACTCATACTCACGCTCTCTCTCTCTCTCCCCCCCTCTCTCCTCCCTCTCTCTCTCCCCCCCCTCCCCTCTCTCTCAAAAATAAATAAACGTAAAAAAATATGAAGTCTGTTAGGAAAGAAAATATGAAGGTGAGCATATCACTTGCCCCCCCCCACAACGCCTCTGCATAAAAATCAAGATTTTCAAGCATCCCTTTTGCCCAGAATAAAGAAAAATTACATACTGAATTATATCAGTAAACTAATACCTGATTTAGCTTACTATCATTACCAATCAATGTTTCAGTCAATCAACAACTTTAGTCCTCGGGGTACCTGGGTGGCTCAATATGTTAAGCATTCAACTCCTGGTTTTGGTTCAGGTCATGATTTCAGGGTTAATGGGTTCAAGCCCACATCAGGCTCTGGGCTGACAGTGTGGAACCTGCTTGGGATTCTCTCTTTCTCCCTTTATGTGGGGAAATAGGTTCTACTTACATAAATGGGTAAGAAGAAAATCTTAGGGCAGAAAGACACCACCACAGGATGAATGCACTCGAGGTTAGCTAGCGAGATATTATAATGGGATCATGAGTAACTTGTTATACCACCTGCAAGAAATTGCTTCCCAGCTGACACCAATGTACCTTGATCACAAACTCCACTTTCCTCCCAGACCCTTTGCTTCTTACCTACCCAAGTTAATGATTACTATCTGATTGTTTTCTCCATGTTCATGTGTGTAAGATCCTATTTTCTTCATGTTCTCCACGTGGGTAATAACTTGTTTTCTCCATGTTCATCACGTGTATAAGATCTTGTTTTCACGAGGATAATGTCTTGTGAGCTCAACAAAATATGGAGAGGAAGCTCCTGTTCAGGGCTCTTGTCTCCTCCGGGACATTAGCCTCTCTCATATTCAATTCTGCATCCGCTCTCTTGCTGGATAAGAGAGAACTCCAGACTCATAGTCTGTGACACCTTTCTCTCTGCCCCTCCTGCATTTGCGTGCACTCTCTCAAAATAAATAAACTTTAAAAAACAAAATACAACTTTAGTCTACTGATTCTCACCCCTCCTAGTGCATCAAACTCACTTAAAGATAAATATATAGAGATATAGAGGTATAGATATATACCTAGATAAAAATGTAGATATAAGGAATCAGTGAATTAAGATATCTGGGTCCCACACCCAAGAGATTATTTTACTGGACTGAACTAGACCCCAAGCATCAATATTTTTTAGATTCTAATGTATAACCAGAGTTGAGAATTGCTACTTAATCTTTGGTTTTTCAATCATTTTAAGAAAGAAGAGACTTAAAACACATACTGAGGGGCGGCTGGCTGGCTCACTTGGTACAGCGTGCAGCTCTTGATCTCAGGATTTTAAGTTCAAGCCCTACATTGGACGTAGAGCTTGCTTTAAATAAATAAATAAAACACATACTGAGATTACTGTTTTCTGTTTCTTTGATCTTTTCTATACTCTCCAACTTGTTTTTACAGTGAGGCTGCATTGCTATCACCAGAAAAATAAAATGGAAAAAAAAATGTTTTAAGGAAACCAGCATCCACAAAATCCCAAGCATAAATGACCCTTCTACATTTTCCCTCTTCCTCAATATTCACACTATTTGTGTCCATATCCTTCTTACTAGATGTCCCCTCTTCCCGTACTTTTATGATTTAGTACAATACAGGCTATCATAGAAAATAACCATTCTCAAATTCATGAATTCTATAGCTCTGTATCTGCCACCTTAAGTCCGGGGTTTTCAATCCACCAGAATCTAATTGGCTGCCCATTGGCATCTCCCAGGGAGTTCTAAAAATTCCCCCACATCCTGGACACACCCCAGACCAATTAGATGAGAATCTCGGAGTGGGACACACAACAGTTTTATATCCCCAGGTGACTCCAACGTGCAGCCAAGGCTGGGAACCAGTGGCTTTAAGAGTTAATTAATACAAGTCTCCACATCTAGCAGTAAGCTCCTGCTAGCTTAAAAGCACAATACCTTGGTGTAATTTCAAAGAATGGTCATTTGTGAATATGCATCGATGTTCAATTTCAGGTTGGAAAGGAATAAAAATAGACACTAAATAATAAATGTGTTCACTGTTCTCCCTTTTAATTGGACATAAGTCACCATCTTTTATAGTTAAATATGAAAAAGTCTAAGAACACTGTCACATATTCTGACCCAGTTATAAAATAGGCAAAACAAAATTGGACAAAAAATGTTTTCACAAACTCTGCATTTATCTTACTCAGGTCAGTGTTATTTCTGAGTGACTTTGCTACTTGGTAGTCAGAATTATACTGTTATATTGCTTGAGATTCTTAGATGAAAGACCTAGGTGCTGACCATTCTTCTTGTTTGTAAATCTGAAATAAAGTGCATCTGCTAAAGTTTTAAAGAAATCCTGTTCTGTTTGATTATTCTTCTCATGTACCCCCAGGCCTCCTATCCTCCTCTTTTACAGAGAAAACTGGTGCTTTTGTTTTGGTGCAGGTCTGTTCTATGCTCTCTGGGGTAAGAATTAGCCCACAGACAACACTCACTTCTGTGGAATGAACATTTTTTAGACACAAGAAGCAGAGAATTTTAACAGTATGCAAAATACCGCAATTAAACAGGTTTTGCTGATAGTGTTATTTTAATGAGTGAAACCTCCATATTCAGAGTTGAATAAAATAAACACACATATGACCAACATGGAAATTCTGGAGGGTAGTCTTAAATGAATTCAAAAAGTCTAAAATTCTTTTAAAGAAATGGGTTTGTCCTTTTCCACTTCAAGCCATTACACATCTGTAATAATCTCTTCTAAAGCACACTCGGATTCTCAGAAGTGGCCTTTTCCTTCTCAGTCTCAGGAAGGAATGGTTTATGGGTATTGCTTTGTTTTCTAAGGAAAAAGCATGAGTGAAGGAAAGAAGAGGGTCTGCAGCCAGAGAACTGATGCATTCCACAGCACAAAGATTAAAAGCTTAGCTCAGAGTGCAAAAATAATGAAACAGTAGGTGGTTCTTAACTCCCCTCTTGAGTGAATTCACTCCGCAGTATTTTACTGAACACCTACTATAATGTATGCGACGTACTGTACAACGTACCAGAGATAGAAGTCAGAAAAGTCTCTATTCTCCTGGAACTTAGAAGGAATGGGGCAGACAGAAATTAAACTGGTTTTCATGAAACTATTGTATTACCACAGGGATAACACAGTGAGTCAGCAGTGCAGGGCGACAGGAGAGCCTAAAACAGGAGCCTGACCTAGTCTGGGAAGTGAGAAAAGGCTTCTCTGCAGAAAGGGCCTTTACTCTGGGATCTGAAGGAGGAGTTGAAAGCTGGACAAGTGAAGGAGTGAGTTTTGTGAGCATGGAATGCAAAAGTCCACACAGCCAGGGCATAATGAAGGAGGGGAAGAGCAAGTTGAGGCTGGCGAGGCCAACTGGTACCAGCGGGACGGTGGAGTTCTGCCGCAGACGTGAGTCTGAGGGCCCGGACGGCATCAGCAGAGTGTCAGCTGAGAGGGTGGATCTCTGGGTATGGAGCACCGAAGGGCAGTCTAAACCAGGGTGCACCGTTGGGAGTTACCAGCATGTGGACGGGAGCTGAAGCTGTGGAAGGGTGAAACCACTCCACACTAGGCCACGAGCCTTAAATATGAGATCTGAATATCCTTTGACACCAAGAGTTTGCACTTGTAATAACCTCAGACATGCTTGCTGAGCGAAATGAGTCCTAAGGTAATACATAAAGTATCAAAGGTCTATTGGGATGACTTTTCATTTACACAATACAAAAGAACAAACTACAATTTTTTATTTATTTTATTATTTTAGAGTGAGCAAGAGAGCATGGCAGAGGGGCAGAGAGAGAGACAGAGACAGAGACAGAGAAAATCTCAAGCAGGCTCCAAGTTCAGCACGGAACCTGATGTGGGGCTTGATCCCATGACCCTGCGAACATGACCTGAGTTGAAATCAAGAGTTGCCCGCTCAACTGACTGAGCCACCCAGGTGTCCCCAGACTGCAATTTTTTTTTTTAATTTTTTTCAACGTTTATTTATTTTTGGGACAGAGAGAGACAGAGCTTGAACGGGGGAGGGGCAGAGAGAGAGGGAGACACAGAATCGGAAACAGGCTCCAGGCTCTGAGCCATCAGCCCAGAGCCTGACGCGGGGCTCGAACTCCCGGACCGCGAGATCGTGACCTGGCTGAAGTCGGACGCTTAACCGACTGCGCCACCCAGGCGCCCCCCCCCCCCCAGACTGCAATTTTTAACCTCTGTTTTGATAGCTGCAAAATAGAAAGGTATTGTGACTACAAATGCAATCACTAATAATTATTACTGTGGTCCAAGAGAAAAAAAAAAACCTGGATCTTTTGTGCAACTAAATTAAATAATTACGTTGCCCTGAAACAACCCTGAATCTACTCACGGAAAGACATTCCATCCTCCCATCAATCTCTGTGCATACATTAGGCACAGAGGAGGAAAAGACAATTGGGAAAATGAGAGAGCAGGGGAAAATTAATTATAATTATGGAAATGCAGCTTAAAGAACAAAGGCTTAAATTTGTAACACAGGTCTAAGGGGAAATAATTCTCATGAGCAACCATTTACAATGTGAGAAGTCTGCAAATCTGAAGGAAACGGTGACTGTTTATTAGACATGTTATTTCTTCTTTCTAATTTAGTAATCAGAAAATTGGTACTCCCAAGCATAAAGGAGTAAAACAATCACGGGCCTTTCTGCTTGGCTGGACAGCCAATGGCCATGGTTTAAGAGAAGGAACTCGAAGGTCCAACAGGAAAGGCCCGCCACGGATCTCACTTAACTGCAACAGGCTTGTGGCTCCTAGCAGCTGAAGCTAACGCTTCAAAGACTGAACATTGTTACTTCTCACCAACCTAGGCTTCCCAAATATCCAGACCTTCAGTTTGCCATTTTGCACTCGACTCAGATCTTTTCATCCCCTGTCATTACAGAATGTGAGTGGCCTCGACATAGAAAGCCTGACAAGAAAGAGGTCACTGTGGACTCGGTTACCCAGGAAAATCTCCCCATTAGATTCCCAAATGGGGAAAAGAGGCTGAGACATCTCAGCGTGGATTTTTGTAAATCTAGATCACTGCTTGGTTCTGATCAATCCAGCTACATAAACTTGAGCAAAGCAAGCACAATGAAAACTACCAGTACCTTTGGGGAAATGAAGTCACCCTAATTCGAGCTGGTGTGGACAAGAATCAGAGTGGCTCTGGAGGGGTCAGAGGAAACTGTCAGGGGTTAGGGGGATAGGATTCCACCCAATCAAAGTCACATAACCTGATCCCCTATTATGTGTACAGCCTAGAGCCTGAAGGGCAGGACAGCACTCTGAAGAGTGAAATCAGAGGAAGCACCCCTCGCTGCCAGACACAAGAAGGGGAAGAGCCAGAAAAGAATGTTTCAGAGGTTTCTTCAGGCTTGTGGGACTCACCCCTATAACAGTGTGAGAACAGACAAAACAGACAACAGGCAGTAAGGCTGGGAAGAGCAGACAGCGGCTGTATACCCCTTCCCATCCTCCAAAGCCCACAGCAGTCTGCACACAACTCCTCATGAAGAAACATGGAGATAAGAGACAAGTAGGGCCGGACAGCTGCCCAAGTGTCCTCAGGGGAAGGGAAGCCATGCCTCAGCCAGAAGCAATTAGGAACAGAGAATGAGGGGGGCTGGAGGGAGACAGCAGGCCCTCTCTGAAGAGTCCCTGGTGAGGGGCCAAGTGAAATTAAACGTCCACGGAAGATGGACCCAGAGCAGGTCTTGATCACCTCGCCACCATGGACATACAAACAGGTGCCCAGGTGTGGGCTTGAAGAACTTTGCTTCCCCATCTCTCTTCCTTGTACCAAAACCTGAGGAGGAAAGTCCGAATTCCTCTTCAAGGGGGAGAAGTACAGCAGAGCCACATGAACCTCCACCATCAGCCCCCAACAGGCAGCTCAAGCCTGTGCTGGGAGTCAGGGAGGAGATGCGGCTTAAAGGAGTTTGAGATTAGGGGCGCCTGGATGGCGCAGGTGGTTAAGCGCCCGACTTCAGCCAGGTCACGATCTCGCGGTCCGGGAGTTCGAGCCCCGCGTCAGGCTCTGGGCTGATGGCTCGGAACCTGGAGCCTGTTTCCGATTCTGTGTCTCCCTCTCTCTCTGCCCCTCCCCCGTTCATGCTCTGTCTCTCTCTGTCCCAAAAATAAATAAAAAACGTTGAAAAAAATAAAAATTAAAAAAAAGGAGTTTGAGATGAATGTTTTAAATTAGATCAAACCCTCGGTAATCAAAAAATAGCCAAGAAAGTAATAGAACCTGCCCAAGATGTTGCAAAGAGTACTTTTAAAAACATTAATTGGGGAAAGATTAAATAATTTCTTGTAAATGCTACACTAACTTTAGAATACTCAATAAACCAGCTACAGATGAAATGCCCATCATGGAGGAAGATAAAAAAAGAAATTAACTTGCAATTTTAAAATATAAAATAAATAGCATTTCATTGAGGCTTTCATTGAGAATTTTTTATAAGTCTAGGAAATGAAGAAACATCACGTTTCCAAAAAGCTATAGAGTAAGTCTGTTTCATACCAGCTCATATTAAAGGTTATTTCCTTTGTGTTATAACTAATATATAAGTATCCACTTTTGTAAGGCTGGCTGTGATCTGTCTCAGACCACAGAAGGAGGAAAGTGCATAAATCAATTTGGTCAGTTAATTCACAGCAAATTCTCCAATTAACCTCTGTTTGAAAGTGGGATGAGGAGAGGTTAAAAATAAAATAAAACAGAAATTTTTAAGTTTATTTATTTTTGAGAGAGACAGAGATGACATGAGTGGGGGAGGGGCAAAGAGAGATGGAGAGAGAGAATCCCAAGCAAGCTCTCGCTCTCAGAACAGAGCCCAATGCAGGGCTCATGAGATCATGACCTGAGCCAAAACTAGTCAGATGCTTAATCGACTGAGCCACCCAGGTGCCCCAAAAATAAAATACTTTTTTTTTTAAAAAAACCAAGCACTGGGGCGCCTGGGTGGCTCAGTTGGTTAAGCATCTGACTTCGGCTCAGGTCATCAGCTCACAGTTCATGGGTTCAAGCCCCGCGTTGGGCTCTGTGCTGACAGCCCAGAGCCTGGAGCCTGCTTTGGATTCTGTGTCTCCCTCTCTCCCTGCCCCTCCCCCGCTTGCAGTCTGCCTCTCTTTCAAAAATAAATAAACATTTTAAAAAAATCTTTTTAAACCAAGCACTTAGACATTTAGAAGTCATTTGTCCTAAATCACAGCATTTTGCTGGCATGGAAAGTCTATCCCACAGGGAACAACTCACCCAAAGTGACCCAGCTGGAGGGCTGGCCCTACAGGGTGCCATGACCCTATGCAAGGCCCCTATAAGGCAGGCCATGCCTGCCTTTGCCTAAGCCTTCACTGCCTCTGGCATATTTGCAAGGTGCACCAGAACATCATACACCTGAAAGAATGCTTCATTCGATGCTTTCTGCCATAATGGCAGATCCTTTGGGGACAGGGGGTGAGGGAGGGGAAGGGAAGACTTGAGGAGAGGGCTAAAGAAGATCTACTTCCAGAACTACTTCTATTGCAATTTATAAAATTTAGAACTCAATACATTTTCTCCCATTGGGCCAATCTTCGTTTATTCCCACCCTTTCTCTCAACTTGTGTTTGATATTTTTTGCATGCAGTGTAAGTCTCCAAGAGACAATACTTCTTTTTTTAAGTAATCTCTGTGCCCAACGTGGGACTCAAACTCATGACCCCAAGATCAAGAGTCACATGCTCTACAAACGGAGCCAGCCAGGTGCCTCCAAGAGATAATACTTTCGATTTTAATGATGCTCACAAAATCTTGACTGTCACTGCATTAATAGTAATTCTATGTGCACTGGTATTTTCCGGACCTAGAACATGTTTATACAATCCTCGGATGGAAAAGCTAGGCTTTAGCTCAGTAATGACACTAATATAAAATCTAGTGATGTCCCCACTTCCCTAAAGCAGGCAGGCTGCTGAAGTCATAACTTGTTAATAAAATGGCCTAATTAATGAGAACCCTAATTCACTTCTGCATAATTTCATTCTCCTTTCATATACAGCAGGTAGGATCTGGCATTCTTCCTTCTTTTTCCAGAAAAGATGGAATGCCAGTGTAGGGGGAGGGAACTTCTCCACTCTTTTTTTTTTAATATAATGATGTCTGTCCTGAAAGCTTGCTTATCTGTCCTAAGTACTGGTCTCTCCATGGTTAGGAGGAACTCGTGAGCCCAGCACGTGCACACACACACATGCACACACATCCATTCTCCCTGAAGGGAAATGTAAGTTTCTGCCAGTACAAAGCTAACTACAGAGTTAGCAGTCAAAAGAGATTCTTACCTCCTCTTAATCAGTATCTTGCCAGACTTTCCTTCCCACATCCTGGCCTATAGGATGCTCTCATTCACCATACACACTTTCTGATGTCTGACTACACAGACCTCAAGCATTACTGCTAGAGGGAACTTTGGAATCTGGCAAAACCCTCATTTTAGAAAGAGAGAGAAAGTGAGGATCCCCTAGGTGACAAATGCAACACAAGTTGGTAGTGAAACTGGAAACAGAGCTAATCTCCAGGATCCCATCCCAGCTTACTTTCTTTCATAAACTGGTAGTTAAGTTTCTAAATTTACTGAGTAGGCCTCTGGCCAGGAAGGGAGGTTAGATAAACATTAAATTAATGATAAAATTAATAATAGATAAAATTAATTCATTAAATTAATTAGTTGTATTAGAAGGTTTCTTGAGGCAAATTAAAAGTATATAGAGAGCAATTTTTGAAAAGACATATTCCACATTTAATAAGAGAACTATTCTTCACTTTATCTAGGTAGGAAGATGACTCATAATTCGGTTTAAAACCTTCCTACTCTAGGGGCACCTGGGTGGCTCCGTGGGTTGAGCATCTGACTTCGGTTCAGGTCATGATCTCACAGTTCGCGAGTTTGAGCCCCACATCAGGCTCTGTGCTGACAGCTCAGAGCCTGGAGCCTGCTTTGGATTCTGTGTCTCCCTCTCTCTGCTCCTCCCCCGCTCATGCGCACTCTCTCTCTCTCTCTCTCTTTCTCTCTCAGAAATAAAGAAACTTAAAAAAAACAACCTTTCTACTCTAGATTTGTGATGATCATTCAGAAACATTCATAAAACATGATAGCAACAGAAATAAACTTCATTCATTATAACTTGGGGTGACAACATAACTAAAATGAAAGCAATTAATAATTCTTTCCAACATCACAATTATAATTAGCAGTTCATGAAAACAAAAGTTAAGTCACCTCTAAATTTATTCTATTAAGGAACTCAAATGTGTGGGAAAAAACTTATGTGCATAAAAATTATATATATTAATTGCAAATACACTGATTATTGGTTTAAGAATCTGTCCCAGGTCAGGAAAAAAAAAAAAAAAAAAAAAAGCTATAATTCGTTGCAACCAAGAGAAACAGCTGAGAGTGTAATTTTCAAATAAGAATAATTCATGAAACTAGAACCTATTAAAATCAGATTCATACAGGGATGCCTGGGCAGCTCCATCAGTTGAGCATCTGACTTTGGCTCAGGTCATATCTCGCGGCTGGTGCGTTGGAGCCCCACATCGGGCTCTGTGCTGACAGCTCAGAGCCTGGAGCCGGCTTTGGATTCTGTGTCCCTCTCTCAGTCTGCTCACCCCCCACCCCCCACTCATGCTGTGTCTCTCTCAAGAATTAAAATTTTTTTTTAATTTTTTAAATTAAAATTTTTTTTAGGGGAGCCTGGGTGGCTCAGTTAGACGTCCGACTTCGGCTCGGGTCGTGATCTCGCGGTCCGTGAGTTGGAGCCCCGCGTCAGGCTCTGTGCTGACAGCTCAGAGCCTGGAGCCTGTTTCAGATTCTGTGTCTCCCTCTCTCTGACCCTCCCCCGTTCATGCTCTGTCTCTCTCTGTCTCAAAAATAAACGTTAAAATTTTTTTTTTAATTTTTAATTTTTTAAATTAATTTTTTTTAATTTTTTAAATTAGAAAGAAATAAGATTCATATTACACAAATCATCCTTTGCCAAGTTTTGTTTTGTTTTTTTTTCTATTTCAAACATCAGGTGCATAAAAGCCAAGTACAGAAAAACCTCAGCTACTGGGGCATCTTTAATAGGTATACAAACCCTTTAGATTCAATAGATTCCCTTGAAATCTGGGCAAAGGACAGATGAGTGAGAAATACAAAAACAGCTTTTTATAATTCCTATCAGGACCCCTCTCATCACTGAACATAGAATTCTGTCAGTTCAACCAGGTCATTTTTGTCACCCAATATACACCATTTCCTAACTTTTCCAGATATTCATTCCTACCATCAGGATTGTTGCAGAGAAAAGAGAAGATAAAACACTGGACAGAAACAGACTATTAACAGTGTTTCTCTTTGGGCGGTGGGATTGTAGGTAACCTTCCAAATTGTTTCCAATGAGAACATACTACCTCCATACTCAGAAAATGAGACTATGAATATGCTTTATGAACTGTGAAGCAGTATACAAATGTTACATTTTTTATTTTTACTTTTGTTGAGCATTGTAGCTCATATAGTTCTCATTCTAATGGAGCTCTTTTCTCCTGACCACCATGTAAATCTGTATGTAAAGTGTCTGGCCAGCACAATTTGCACAGCCAAGTCTATACAGTCTAGAAGTCGAGTATCTTGCAGAGGAAGTGGTTCTTTTCTGTTTATAATGGAAGAGATTTTGTTTCCTTTTGTTTTGAATGATTTGGTTATGTGAGGAGAACTATCAACATAGACCATGTGAAGCCAAGCTATTAAGCAAAAAGCATCCAACTACTCATCCCATATTCCAGAAGCCCCTTCCAAAAGAAATCTGGTATTTCTGACTCAACATGTCCTGCCATTTCTCTTCTCTCAGAGATGTTCTGAAATCCTCTACAAAGATACTATCATTAGTGGTCCCTTGGCTTAAAATATACAAAAGCTCCTCACAACTCTCCATTAAGTTAAAGAAGTTCATGTCTTAACAGATATTCATGTTCACAGAGGTAAAGAGGAAGAGTAGCGGCATCATTCTTTCCTGATAAATATCCTCACGCAGAGAAATCCAAAATGATACTTTACACTATCAGAAACACTTAAAGCTACTGCTTTATTATAAATGAATAGAATCATAATTCTAACTGGCCTTAATCCTTTTAATCTTGGGTAGATCTAAGATCCCTAAATCCTTTCAAAAGAGGAATTCTTAAATATAAGGAACCAATTCTTATTTTAAGTATTCTACTGCCCCCTTGTGTATCTCATGTTTAGTGGGAAAGGTAGCTCACAAAATACAGCAATTTTTTTTATTCTCAGAAATACTTCAGTAGAATCCCAAATATTAGAACTAGAAAGAAACTCAAAATCAAGACCAGCATGTTCATTCCACAGGGGACAGAAGGGAGATCTTGAAGGATTATATCATTTGCCCCAGATCATCACAGTGCTAGTTAATAGCAGAGCAGATACTGCTGAATGGAACTTAAGCCTCTGAGTGCTAATTTCTCTACTGAAATGGAGACTGCAGCCTGGAAGAAAAGAAATAATCGTGTTTTGGAGTTAGAAAGATCAGAGTTTGAAAGATCACCACTTCACAATTTTCCCCAAGCCTGTTTCCTAGTTATAAAATGGGATGAATAATAATTATTACAAAGTTGTCCGAAGAATTAAGTATGATCATGTTCATCAAGCCCTCAGCAAGTATCTGCAATACAGTAATACACGAAGTGGTAATACAACTATAAAAATACATAGAAATTGTTTTAAATTGTTATAGCCTTTGAGATCTCTGGACAAGGGCATTCTAAAATACTATCTGGCGGCATCTAACTCCAAACTTTGTCTAATCGGGCACAAAATAAAACTTGAAAAAATAAAGCTAGTTCTTCTAACTCTTGTGTTGCTTCAGTTATCACATTTATTCTTTTTTTTTTTATTACCAGTAAGAAAATTGTGACAGAAAATACCCCACAGCAAATGCTGAAGCAGTGAACAGAACCCTTAGATGAAGGTCACAGAAAAACAAAGCAGAACTCAGTGTCCCAGTCACGGTATAAGGTCACAGCTCCCCTGTCTCCTTTGCTAAGGGCCCTGCATTCACCACTGCAAGGCCGGGAGAGCTGGTCTGGAAAGGTGGAGGCAGGAATTTTACTTCTGACCTTACTAATAATTAACTAGATCAACTTGGGCCAGTCATTTCATCTCTTTCTTGACATGTAAGATAAAGTACTACTTACCTCGTTAAGTCCTATAGTAAGGTAGCATAATAAATGTGAAACAAGCATTGTAACCTCCGAAGTACTTTAATAACTTCTGAAGTAAGTAAGCTAAGTTTATCTTAAACTGAAAGCAATAAAAAAGCATAAGTCTGTCATCAAGTAGGGGAAGAAAAACTCAACTTGGTAAATTGAAGGCAGCCTAGATTACAGGATGTTATACAAACAGCATTCTGATCCCTGGGAAATTTCTCTCTACCCTCTACGATGCCCCTGGCTTTTGATGAAGATTACTCCCAAAATACTGGCAACATGGAAATCTTTGACTCTTAAATAAATTTCCCTCAAGGGTATCCTGATAGCAGGATTGACAGAGCTTATCCCTGACTATATATCACAAAACAAACGCACCAGCAGGGTAAAGGCAATTCATCTTAGTTTGCCAGGAAAATGACTAATATTGATTACTCTCTGATTTGTGGCTGCAGTAATCCTGATCCTCATAGGCAAGTGCTGTGAATGGCTCCGTTCTATTTTTATAGGTGGCCTGAGAGTGTGACACACACCACGCTGGTAAGGAGCACGGACTGGTGATCCACATATGTTAACTGAACACTTACTATGTGTCTAGCCTCCCAGAATTTCAAACATCAGAAAGAGGTATTACTGGAGTTGGCAGCATAAAAGAGGAAAGGCACTGATATAAACTAATCTGTAAAGAAAAAAATGATAACAGCATTATGGTTATTGAGATGGGCACATTGCTTACACCTGTAGGGAGTAAGTCCACTGGGGCTTCTCAGGCAAATCATCCATCAACAAGTTAACTCAAGCTCTTGATTCAACCCAACAATGACGCCATATTTGCATCCAGAGTGCTAGAATAAAAGTGCTGTCGGAAACAAAATAAAAGATCCAACTCCATAAACATAAAAGGCAGCTCACCGTGAAACACACTGTTGTCCACCAGAAAATGCCTGCGGTACTGCACACAGTTTCTTTTCTCCAAGTTCCAGTAGCTCATTGTCAGAAGATTTCTGGCACAGCATCAAAACCAAATTGCTGTCAAGGGAAACAGAATGAGACAAAAATGAAGAAAATGGCAGCCACACGCTCACCCCAGTAACACAATGCATCAGTTACCCAGCATTATGAGGCAACCCATGCAGCACACAACTTCTCCACACATGGAAGCAGAGTCCTGTACGTCCTGAGAAATTTCCCACAAGCCTTCCCAGAGGGTAGAACATCATTTAATGCACGAAAACGGTAGCTTTTTCAAATAGCACTTTTCAGGACGCAAAGTTATTGCTGTCTCAAGGGGAAAAAAATCTACCATTCGGGAATAAGTTTCAGGACTAGTTTATGGGCTCTAGGCCTTGCCCATATTTGACCAGGACTCAACCCAGCCAGTGCTGGTAACGTCTCGGGAAATTTCATCTGCAGGAGGGAGGTGAGTAACAGGAGGGTGACTGTCATTACCAGTTGGTGAATTTTGTGTCAGTACCACTCTGGTAGACTATGCAATTAATCCACAGAAATCTTAGAAATTAACAGTGTCCATGGAGCAATGGATAAGCTAAACACAGTAACAAAGCCTGCCTCCTTTTGGATTCACTGGTGGTCCATTCAGTACCATTAAGTCTGGATCAACCCACACTGAACTTACTGGTGTAAGTAGAGCTGGGTGCAGGCCTCAAGCAGGGTGAACAAGCAGTGTTGCCTGCCCCCACGTGAGGCTTTCCCCTCCACAGAGAAACACAATGCTAACTAGAGCAAGGGCTTGAAAAGCAGAGATTTGAGCTGATGAATTAAACTCCTCCAAAAGCTGATGTGCATAACCCTGAACAAGGCCCCCTTTGTTCACAGGATTTGGCTAAAGCAACTTTTCAGAATTCCAGCTTCTTTTCTGGTCACGGAATAAGGCCAGTAACACCAAGCAGGGCTGGCATGAAGGAAAACCCACAGGTGGGAAACAATTTGTTATCTGTCCTAGTAGAACAATCTAGAGTTTTGTAAAGATACTCCAGGATGAAGTCAGCCACCCAGTGAAAAAAATAAATCATCAGAGCTTTGTCTATTCATCAATGGAACAACTGGTGAAAGTCCCTAAAACTTCTCCTTGGCTCAAAGGCCCATTCTTAACCCTCTCTAACAGCAATCTTATCTGACTCCTACCTATCCTACCTTTCTTCTGGCTCCATGCCTCAACGCCTACTTCCTGCCTTATCCCCACCTGGCTAAGTCTGGCTGCCTGCCGCCCCTACTCCCTCAGGCTGAAGATGAGTCCCACCACTCCAAGTTAAAACCATCTGTGGATCCCATTGTAAAATATGACAGAAAACAACTGATTATTGGAGACAATGTCCTCCTCCAATCCAAGTGAATACTACAAAGAGCTCTCCTCTTAAAAACTATTTTTAGGGGTGCCTGGGTAGCACAGTTGGTTAACCGTCTGACTTTTGATTTCAGCTCAGGTCATGATCTCATGATTTGTGTGAGAGCCCACATCGGGCTCTGTGCTGATAGTGTGGAGCCTGCTTGGGATTCTCTCTTGCTCTCTCTCTTTGCCCCTCCTCCACTCACATGCTCACTCTCTCAAAATAAGCATTAAATACTTTAGTTATATAAATAATGTGTTTGTATACATTTATTAATTTTTTAATGTCAACACAAATTCACCAAAAATTTTTCAAAATTTAAAAAACCCCGCTTCCCTCATTCCACATCCCTCTCTTGGAATGAACACCTTTGTTTGGTGTGTATCATTCCAGTTCTTTTCCTATGTATTTACATATGTATGTATATATACAAATACATACATGAAATTTTATTTAAATTTATTTATTTTGAGAGAGAGAGCACAAACAGGGGAGGGACAAAGAGAGAGGGGGAGAGACAGGATCCTAAGCAAACTCTGCACCATCAGCACAGAGCCTGAGGCATGGCTCGAACCCACGAACAGTGAGATCTTGACCTGAGCCTAAATCAAGAGTCAGATGCTTAACCAACTAAGCCACCCAGGTGCCCCCAAAGACATCTATATTTTAATAATACCATTTTGAAAGAACTGGAAATAACTTTTGGGATTATCAGTAGTACCCATTTTCTTAAAAAAATGTATTGTTTATTCATATTAGAAATATTTTGAGGTACATGGAATTAAAGAGAACCCTGTCTGTATTGATGCTCATTTTTCCTTACTCACTTGATTTTGTGGTTTCCTGTGTCATTCTTTTGCCCTATTCGTTCTCAATCCAAGTTAGTTTAGAGGCATCTGAAGGTGAAAGAACAATGTGCATTTGTATATAGTTAGCAAAACACATGCACATACCTGACTCTCACTTGGCGTCCTCTTAACCAGATGAAAGAAGGAAAGAAGAGGGTGTTAGCGTAAGTGGTTCACCCATGCTGCTAGGAAAAGGTGGCGGTGGGATTTGAAATCATATCTTCAGATTCCAAACCCAAGATTCTAGCCATAACAGGCTATAAAGAACTAGACTGTTATGTAATGCAGTGGTTTAAATTTTTTTTTATTTTTTTAAATTAATTTTTTGGTGGTTTTTAAATATGTCCTATAAATTCTTGTACATTTCTCCCTCTCTTCAAATGGTAGAATCTAATTCGCCTTCCTTTGAATATGGCCTGCATTCAGTGATTCATTTCTAGCAAACTCAGCTGTAATTGATGCTGTGTAATTGGTTCCAAAACTACATCATAAAAAGGATACAGCTTCTGCCTTGGCTCTCAAAATGTTCACCCTGAGAACCAAGGCACCATGTTGTAAGGAAGCCCAGATATGAGTGTTCCAACTGACAGCACCAGCTAGGCCCTCAGCCAACAGCCAACATCAATGAATCTATTGACCATTCTAACCCCAGCCTTCAAGTATTCTAGATGAAGCCCCAGAGACAGAGGTACAGAGACAAGCCATCTCCTCTGCACCCCATCTATATTTCTGACCCACAATAACAATGAAAGCTAATAATTATTGTTGCCTTAAGACACTAAGATTTGGGTAATTTATCATACAGCAATATATAATGAATACAGGTAACATCCTCAGATACATTCAGTGAGGACTGAGACCTTCAACTCTTTGAGGACAGAAATACAAATTCCCACAGATGTATGTAATAGAGATATTTGATCACCAGTCCTCTACGGACCCACCTTTCCAACTTGATCTTTTTATTCACACTATAACCATTGCCCTTTTCTTTAAGGGCTGGTTAAAAAAACCACTGCCTCCCTGAAATACCCCCAGGATCTCCCCCTCCAATTTACCTGAAACTCTCTCAGGCACTGAACTGCCTTAATCCTAGCTACCAGTTATTGAGTACCTACTATGTACCAAAAAAAAAAATTTTTTTAATTTTCAAGTTAGCTAACATAGTATAGTCTTGGCTTCAGGAGTAGATTCCAGTGATTCATCACTTACATATAACACCCAGTGTTCATCCCAACAAGTGCCCTCCTCAATGCCCATCACCCATTTTCCCCACCCCCATCAACCCTCAGTTTGTTCTCTGTATTTAAGAGTCTCTTATGGTTTGCCTCCTTCTCTGTTTTTATCTTATTTTTCCGTCACTTCCCTCCCCTTCCCCTATTGTTGTCTGTTCAGTTTCTCAAATTCCACATATGAGTGAAATCATGATATCTGTCTTTTTCTGACTGGCTTATTTAATTTAGCATAATACCCTCCAGTTCATTCCATGTTGTTGCAGATGGCAAGATTTCATTCCTTTTCATCACCGAGTAGTATTCCATTGTATATATCTACCACATCTTCTTTATCCACTCATCAGTTGATGGACATTTGGGCTCTTTCCATAATTTGGCTATTGTTGATAGCGCTGCTATAAACATAGGGGTGCATGTGCCCCTTCGAATCAGCACTGCTGTATCCTTTGGATAACTTCCTAGTAGTGCAATTGCTGGGCTGTAGGGTAATGCTGCTTTTAAATTTTTGAGGAAACTCCACACTGTTTTCCAGAGTGGCTGCACCAGTTACTAAGTACCAGTTATTGAGTACCTTATCACAGTTCCTGTGATAAGGCTTTATTGACATCATGGGGTCTCAACCTTGACTACACATTAGAATCAATCTCTTGGGAAAACTTAGAATCCCAGATCCCAGGCCACACCCTAGACCAATTATATCAGAATCTCTAGGGGTGGGACTTAGGTATCACTCCACAGGTGATTTCAAAGTGCATCCAAAGCTAAAAATCATTCTTCACGTATATTATCTCTCCTTGAAGAAACTCTTCTGGGTGGGTGTTTTTAGGAAGAAGAGGCTCAGAGAATATATACGGTTGAACTAGAGCACGAAAGACTAAGTAGTTGAACCCTACGGCTTCCAGGCTGTAAGCCTCCTTACTTTGGTTAATTGCTTACACATCTTACCTCTCCCGGCATCTGCTTGCTGCTGAAGGATAGAAGATTGTAAGCTGCCTCTGGGTGCCTGACCCGGGCAATGCACACTGCAGGCCCTTAGTAAACATTAACGATGCCTTCCTTATATGCCCCATTTCCTGGATTCCTACTTGTTGAAGACTGAAGGAAGAAAGGGCTCACTCTGGCCTCTAGAATCAGAGCAAATCATTTCAAAATCTAGAGATGATGGAGATGGAGATAATGGAGTTAGTAGGGCTAGGGCAGAGAAAGAGAGAGTTGTGCAACGAACTCAATCTTGGTTTAGATCAGATTTAAAAGATCCCAGGGCCAAGTGCTCACCAAGGGGAAGCAAGTGCTCACCAAGGGGAAGCAACTGAAAGAAACCTTAGAAATCAGCTAAGATAAACCTCTCATGTTGAAGCCAGAAAAAAAATCTGAAGCCCAGAAAGGATGAATAATTTGTAGAATAGCATAGCTGTTAGATAAAGCTGGCAGGAAACCCAGCCTCAGGAGTCTCAAATCAAGGATCTCTTGAGTGTTTCATGGTCCCATTTTTGTGAACACAATATGTGAAAATATCTACTAAAATATACTTTCATTGATTTTTCAAAAAATAACAATTTAGATCACATCAGAGATGTACTTCACTGCACCATGTACTCAATTTGAAATTGTTTGGTCGATTTTCAAGCAAAAACAAAAGATGTTTAAAAACTGATTCAACTTGGGGCGCCTGGTTGGCTCAGTCGGTTGAGCGTCTGACTTCAGCCCAGGTCATGATCTCGCGGTCCGTGGGTTCAACCCTGCATCGGGCTCTGTGCTGACAGCTCGGAGCCCAGAGCCTGTTTCAGATTCTGTGTCTCCCTCTCTCTCTGACCCTCCCCTGTTCATGCTCTGTCTCTCTCTGTCTCAAAAATAAATAAACATTAAAAAAAATTTTTTTAAAAACTGATTCAACTTTCTTTTGGGACTTAGAAAATGCTCACTCCACCTCCTAAGAGGTTTATGGAATGTATATGTTACATTTAGAACTCTTTAGTAGAACATACAGATCCCCAATCCTTGCAATGATTCACAAAATTAATAACTTACAATGACTAAGAAACATTGTATAGGGAAGTAACTGTTATTAAAACTGGCTTCAGGGGCGCCTGGGTGGCGCAGTCGGTTAAGCGTCCGACTTCAGCCAGGTCACGATCTCGCGGTCCGTGAGTTCGAGCCCCGCATCGGGCTCTGGGCTAATGGCTCGGAGCCTGGAGCCTGTTTCCGATTCTGTGTCTCCCTCTCTCTCTGCCCCTCCCCCGTTCATGCTCTGTCTCTCTCTGTCCCAAAAATAAATAAAAACGTTGAGGAAAAAAAAAAAAAAAAAACTGGCTTCAGATTCTGCCTCCAGAACAAGGTTAATAATTTTTTTTTTTTTGGTGGATGGTAAAGTTATAGGAAATGCTGTATAAATGCATTTATCTTTAACTGTTTTTATCCATTTTTAGAGCTTTAAACACATAGAAAAGCTCAAAAAACATACATAGTGATATCACTCACCACCCAGAGACAGCTGCCATGGACACTGTGGCCTATTTTCTTTTTTTAAAACACAAATCAGATCCTACTGTTTTGTAGTCTACTTTTCTTACTTAGTAACTTACTCTAGCCATATCAATAAATATATTTCTACAAGATAAATGTAACTTGAGAAAGAAGTTGTAATCAACTCCACTCAAAGACCCCCACATTCCAAAAACTCAATAAGAAATAAGGCAGCCATAAGAAATGAAAGAAGCCATACAAGCATGCAGAGAGGATGCATGTATCAGAGGCACCGATAAACATCCACAAAGTTTAAATACTCCTCAGTTTGCTTTATGATTAGTATCTTTTATCATCATTCTACATTTATTCATTTTTGCCATTTCATCTGTAGATTCATGACTAAAACTGCCAATGTCAAACTATAGGACAATCAGAAAACTATAGCAGGACACCACCAACAAAGAAAACAGAAATTCTAGGATGACACCTTTTTTTTAATTTTGTTTACTGTTTATTTTTGAGACAGAGAGAGAGACACAGAGTGCAAGCAGGGGTGGGGGCAGAGAGAGAGGGAGACACAGAATCAGAAGCAGGCTCCAGGCTCTGAGCTGTCAGCACAGGGCTCGAACTTACAAACGGCGAGTTCATGACCTGAGCCGAAGTCTGACACTCAACCGACTGAGCCACCCAGGTGCCCCTAGGATTGATACCTTTAAGAAAAGCAGGAAGTATTTTCAGTAAAAAGCAAAGATGTTTAAAAATGCTTTTAGATATGGTAAATATAAAAATATATAAACCTTGGTTTTTTGAGCATAATTCATTCCGGAAACATGCCTGTAATTCAAAGCACTTCTATATCAAAGTAAATTTTAAGAACCATTGGCTCAGTTGTGATCATGTGACATCCAGCGTCACATACAAATTGTATTGCAAGACATCACTCATTTATTGAGTTAAAATTTATTAGAAATGTTTGCTCATCGGGGCGCGCGGGTGGCTCAGTCGGTTAAGCATTGACTTCGGCTCAGGTCATGATCTCAGCTCAGGTCATGATCTCGTGGTTTGTGAGTTTGAGCCCAGTGTCAGGCTCTGTGCTGACAGCTCAGAGTCTGGAGCCTGTTTCAGATTCTGTGTCTCCCTCTATCTCTGCCCCTCCCCTGCTCACGCTCTGCCTCTCTCTGTCTTTCAATAATAAACGTTAAAAAAAATTTTTTTTAAAGAAAGAAATGTTTGCTCATCTTGTGGAACACCCGCAGAACAAGTTACTCATAATCCAAGATTTTACTATACACTGGAATATTACTCAGCCATCAAAAAAAATGAAATCTTGGGGCACCTGGGTGGCTCAGTCAGTTAAGTGTGAAACTTCAGTTCAAGTCATGATCTCACAGTTCATGGGTTCAAGCCCCACATCAGGTTCTGTGCTGATAGCTCAGAGCCTACAGCCTGCTTTGGATTCTGTGTCTCCCTCTCTATGCCCCTCCCCTGCTCATGCTCTCTCTCAAAAATAAATAAATGTTAAAAAAAAAAAAAAAGAATGGAATCTTGCCATGCAATGACCTGGATGGAGCTAGAATGTATTAGGCTAAGCTAAATAAGTCAATTGTAGAAAGACAAATACAATATGATTTCACTCATATGTGGAATTTAAGAAACAAAACAGATGAACACATGGGAAGGGAGGAGGGGAGAGAAGAGATGAAACAAACCACAAGAGATTCAACCATAGGGAACAAACTGAGGGTTGATGGAGGGAGGTGGGTAGGGGATGGGCTAGATGGGTACCAAGTAAGGAAGGCAGGTGTTGTGATGAGCACTGGGTGTTATAAGTGAGGAATCAGTGAATTCTACTCCTGAAACCAATATTGCACTATACGTTAACTGACTAGACTTTAAATTTAAAAAAGGGGGGAGGGGGATTACTTTTAGCACCCTCCAAATTAAAAAGAAATCCTTCATACAAACAAGTACTTAACTGAACTAAAGTCCCCTCAGGAAAAGCTCCAGAGTGGCAGGCATCTGCTGGTTGTCATACCCAACCCTCCTTCCTCTGGCTTTCCTCTAGGAAACTCCTTTATGTCCATAGACTTAGCTCATGTCAGCTTATCCCCTGACCCAGGTGGGCATGTGGTTTAGGCCTGTCAAATCAGAGACCTGCACCCTCCAGGCCACAGTACAGGAGGTGCACATCTTTTCGGACCACCGAGAGTCAGGCATAGATTTCTGTTTGACCTGTTGGAGAAAAGAAACTTTTCTTTTTCTTTTTTTTTTTTTTTATTTATTTTTGGGACAGAGAGAGAGAGAGAGAGAGAGAGAGCATGAACGGGGGAGGGGCAGAGAGAGAGGGCAACACAGAATCGGAAACAGGCTCCAGGCTCTGAGCCATCAGCCCAGAGCCTGACGCGGGGCTCGAACTCACAGACCGCGAGATCGTGACCTGGCTGAAGTCGGACGCTTAACCGACTGCGCCACCCAGGCGCCCCGAAAAGAAACTTTTCTGTTAGACTTAAAGTTGTGAGCCCTCAAAACCTAAAGTTCCTGGCAGCCATCTTATCCCTACAAAGGTACAATCTGCGTAATCCAACCCAGAAGAATGGAAAGAAACTAAGTCCTATTGGATCCATCCCCCCACTTTTTAGTTAAATGAGCCAGTACATTCCCTTTTTTGTTTAGTTTTGTTTAAGCCACATGGAGTTGAGCTATCACTTGCAGCCAAAGGGTCTTGACGGGTGAAAGTTGTCAGCAAAGCAAAGTGTAAAGACAATCCACCTGGCAGTTATGAGCTCTCTAGTCTAGTTTCATCTCTAACAATGACTCAGGGGAGACCTTGGGCAAGTTGTTTTTAACTGGTCCTGAGTTTCACAATAGAATTCTGTATTTTCTTGGGATTTCCTTAGAGGTAACACTGCATTTAAGTCCTTTGTTCTGGTTGCAAAGGATCCCTTCACACCCTTTGAAGGTGTATGAAGCACAGCAAAACCTGAAACTTTCTCTTTAGCTTTGAATTCCCTTAGTGGTTTTTTTTGGTTGTCTTGTTTTAATCATTCTTCTTTTTTTCTTTAGTTTATTTATTTTGAGAGAGAGGGAGAGAGACTATCCCAAGCAGGCTCCTCACTGTCAGCACAGAACCCTATGCAGGGCTCAAACTCATGAACTGTGAGATCATGACCTGAGCGGAAATCAAGAGTCCTAAGGCTTAACTGACTGAGCTACCCAGGTGCCCCACCCCAAACCTCAGCATTTTTTAAATGTGTGGCAAACCCATATCAGTGCTTTAACATGAGTTTTATGAAACACTACAAATCTATTCAAGTCATTTGAATGGCTTAATAAAAGATAAATTATTCAAGTTTATACATGGAAACCAGAGTTCTAACATTGTGCTAAAGGAATCAAAAGACAGAAAATCTTTGAGAGAGAACTTTGCAGGGTGGAGGGAACACTATACATACATACATACATACATACACACACACACACCTACACACACACTTATACATACATATATAATTTTTTTTAACTCCAGTACAGTTAACATACAATGTTAAATTTGTTATGGGTGTACAATATAGTGATTGAACAATTTCATATATTACTCAGGGCTCATCAAGATAAGTATACTCTTGGCGCTCCTGGGTGGCTGTCTGTTAAGCATCCAACTTCAGCTCAGGTCATGATCTTGCGGTTTGTGAGTTTGAGCCCCACATTGGTTGGGCTCGCTGCTGTTAGCCTGTCAGTGCAGAGCCTGCTTCAGATCCTCTGTCTCCCTCTCTTTGCCCCTCCCCTGCTTGTGGTCTCCCCAAAATAAATATATTTATTAAAAAAGATAAGTGTACTCGTCATCCCCATCACCTATTTCATCCATCCCCCAACCCCCTCCCCTCTGGTAACCATCTGTTTGTTCTCTGTAGTTAAGAGTCTCTACAGTTAAGAGTCTGTTTTTTTGCCTCTTTTATTCTCTGATCATTTGTTTCTTAAATTCCACATATGTGTGAAATCATATGGTATTTGTCTTCTCTTTGACTTACTCGCTTAGCTTATTTCGCTTACCGTAACACTCTCTAGCTCGTTCCCTGTTGTTGCGCTTCGTTTTCCTTAAGTAGAGGGATTGGTCTGCTACATGCTGACTGCCTCCTCTACCTCTTTACCTACTGCAACCGCTGCTACTACAGCCCGTTCTCCTTTGACACCCCTCTTCCATCAAAACCGACGTTCCTACTCCCATTCCTCCCATTCTTTCTTAACAGGATATTATTTGCAAATCCCTTTATGGTTTATACACCATTTTCATTTGTATCTTCTTTTCTTAAAAAACTGACACTGGGGCTCCTGGGTTGCTCAGTCAGTTAAGCGTCTGACTTCAGTTCAGGGCACGATCTCCCAGTTCGTGAGTTCAAGCCATGCATCCGGCTCTGTGCTGACAGTTCAGAGCCTGGAGCCTGCTTCAGATTCTTGTGTCTCCCTCTCTCTGTCCCTCTCCCCAACTTGTGCTCTCTTTCTCTCTCTCTCTCTCAAAAATAAACATTAAAAAAAAAAACCTGACACTTAGAATAGCCCTATGAATCATGGACCATGAAGTATGAGTTCAAAGAAGTTAATAGGAAACAACAGGTTGCAAACCTATGTCCTCTGACACCAAATCCACTGTCCAGTCCATATCCTCTGTCCAGCAGTGTTCCATCCCTGACACTCAGCTTCCTATGGAAAGAGCCTAGGGCTGTGTTACTCGTGATAGGTAAGATTTATTCTTCTCATTCCCACCCCTCAATCCAACTCCACTAGGGGCCAAAGAAGGGCAGGCGGCAGGAGGCAAGGCCTAAATGAAATGTTACTTCAAAAAAAAAAAAATGCATACCTTGTCCCTGCAGCCGGGAGCCTTTGAAGTACACAGATTGGAAAGGATCAGAGTAAAGTGTCAGTTCTCTATCAAATGGTGGGAGGTTTCTTTGCAATGATATTTGAGTGAACTACTTGGACCAAGTTCAGAAACACCAAGGCCAAATTTTCTAGCCAGCCATTATGTGAAAACTGTTTGAGGAGCTCATGTATTCTCCAAATTGCTAACAACAGTGAAGAACGCTATAGCCAAAAATCAAAATATAATGCATAAACTCTGTTGTCAGAAAGGAATTAATAAGGATTATGGGCAACTCCTCCCTAGTATCCCAAACTGTATCTTTATTTACAAGTTAAATTATAAATTAAAATTACAAATTAAAATAGCCCGGAGAAAGCAGAGTTGATTTCCATTAGTAGATACTATAGCATTTAACTTATATGGAGAAGTAGTGATTTTCTTTAAGCCTTGCTGAGAGATAAAAGACATAATTAATAGGCTCTGACAGCATTATTCATAAAACAATAAGAAACAGGAAGGCATAGGGGAAAAGACCACAAAACTGTCCAGCACCACACGGCCTTTGACAACACATTTGGGAATTTCTGTACCCAGGCATCCCTAGAAGGTCAGAATTCAAGTCAAATCCAGTTGAAAGCTAAGATTTCAAAGAAAGCTTCTCTTCTTGCATTTCTGCACCAATTCTGAGTTACGAGAATTACAGTGCAGGGATGAGGTTTGAGGGCCATAGCTCTTCTTCCTCTGGACCAAACCCAAACTGATGGCTTTAAAGCAGTTCAGAACCCTGGGTGAGGCACAGAGGGCCTGGGCCCCACTCCACTCCTCAGCTGGCAGGTCACTGTCCTGTATCCATCTCCCACCCCCATTCACAAGCTCCCTCCTCCACTTCCCACAGGTTTTCAAGCACTGCCAAACTGGTTGTCAAAGGGCTCTACAAACAGCCTAATTCCATAGCTAGCCCCCCTCCCCACTATGTACAGAAAGGGAAAGAAATAAAAGGGCACTTTGTTCATTTTTTTAGGCTCACAGGGGACACCACTAAACCCTAAGTTCCTGGTGTGTTTTGTTTCTTTACAGCAATCAGGAGCTGAAAATGCTCTGAGCTAGTTGAGCAATGAGCTGCAATGCACCCTCCAAAGACCCATGGATGCTTCATTTGAAAAGGCTGGCTTAAAATATAGTATGTATCCAGTACTTGACAGAGTACCTACCTTTCACTTCACTAATTCCTCTTCTGGAAATACATCAGAAAAAAATAAAGAAATTTTATGTACACATAAAAATGTTCACTGCATCATTTTTCATGACACAGAAAAATCAGAACTCTAAATATCCAACTATTGGGTTAGCATTGACGGTCATACAGATATTAACAATTGTGTTTGCAAAGACTCTGTAAATGAGTGTGGAATATGCTCATGATATCATACTATATGAAAAAAAAGCAGGATATGAAACATCAACTAGGAAAAACAATATTGCATAGAATAATGGATCCTGATCTTAACAAGAAAAAAATACTTCCATGTTTTACCATTAACAGTCATGTCTGTTGTAGGGTCTTGGTAAATTATCATATTTTAAAAAATATTTTTAAATGTTTATTTTTGAGAGACAGAGCATAAGTGGGGGAGGGGCGGGGGGGAGGGAGTACACAGAATCTGAAGCAGGCTCCAGGCTCCGGACTGTCAGCACAGAGCTCAACGCAGGGTTCAAACCCACGAACTGCAAGATCACGACCTGAGCCAAAGTCGGCCGCTCACCCAACTGAGCCACCCAGGCGCCTTGTAAATTATCATATTAAGAAAGCTCCCTTCTATTTCAATTTCTTAAAGTTTTTTTACATGACATTAAACATTTTAACACACTTTCTCTGCATGTGATACGATCTTTCACCATTAATTTGTTAATATGATGAATTTTCTAATGTTAAATCGACCCTGCAATTCCAGCATGAATCCAATTTGTTCACAATATATTGTCTTTATTTTATTTAGGTTTTGTTTTGTTTTATTTTGAGAGACAGAGCGAGCTGGGGAGGGGCAGAGAGAGAGAGAGTGAGAGAATCCCAAGCAGGCTCCACACTGCCAGAGCATAGCCTGATGTGGCAACAGACTCCTCGTACTCACAAACCAGGAGATCATGACCCAAGCCAAATTCTACAGTCTGACAGTTAACTAACTGAGCCACCCAGGCACCCGTGTATTGTCTTTTTAATACACTGATGATTTAGCTTGCTCATGTTTTATGATTTTTTCGAGTATATTCCCAAGTTTGGCCTATAATAGTTTCCATTTTAATATTGTTCTCAACACTTTTTGCATTGAGACTATAGCTTTATAATATGCATCTCTATTCCCTAGAAGGATTTATGCAAGTTTGAAATTATCTTTTTCTTGAATGTTTGGTAAAACTTGCCCATAAACCCATCTAAGCCTAGACCTTCCTTTACGGAGAAATATTTGGCTACTGGCTTATTTTATTTAAAAAAATACAGAATTGGGGAACCTGGATTAGGATTGAACACTTGATTTCGGCTGGGGTCATGACCTCACAGTTTGTGGATTCAAGCCCCTTGTCAGGCTCTGTGCTGACAGCGAGAGGCATGGTTGGGATTCTCTCTCCCTCTGCCCCTCCACTACTTGTGTGTGTGTGTGTGTGTGTGTGTGTGTGTGTGTGTGTGTGTGCGCACATGTTTTCTCTCTCTCAAACTTTAAAAAACATAAATAAAATAAAAATTATAGGATGATTTAGCCTTTCTATTTTTTTGAATTTAGTTTTGTTAAGTTATATTTCTTTAGTAACTTATTTACTCTAAGCTTTCAAATGTTTTAGCATAAATTAGCTCATAATATAGTCTTTTTAGTTCTAAAACATCTGCTTTTGCATTCCTAATACTGTTTATTTGTACTGCTCTCTTCTATGCAAATCAATCTCACATGTTTATCAATATCACTAGCTTTTACAAATGAGCCAAAATTTGTCATTATTAATCCTCTCCATTGACTAACATGAAATTATTACTATTACTCTTTTCTATTTTGAGTCTATATTGCACCTTTTTCAAATTTTCTAACTTCAACATTTAGTTAACTTTCAGGTTTTCTAATATAGGCATTTATACATACGTTAGCTGTTTTCCCCAACCCTGAATCTTGACCCATAGTATTCCTCTAGTTAAAAATATTTTCTGGTTTCCATTAGAATTTCTTCTTTGATCCAAAGTTCATTTTGAAATATTTCCATGCTTATTCATAGTTATATTTTTGTCAGCATCTAGCTTAATTGAATTGTGGTCACAGATCTGGTCTGGATGATGCCAATTATTTAATAATTATTAAGGCTTGCCTGATGTCAAAGTTTGAAGTCACTTTTTATAAATATTCTATGTGTGTTTGAAAAAAAATGTGTATTCTGCAGTTTCGAGATACAGTGATCTTCACATCTATCAACTCAAACTTATTCAAACTATACTGCTCAAATCTTGTATTTGGTCACTGCTCTTTTCCCCACTTTATCAAGTACTAAGGAAATATATTAAAATCTCAGTAGGAATACAGTTGACCTTTGAACAATGTGGGAGTTAAGGGTGTCAACACCCTACACAGTTGAAAATCCATATATAACTTTGACTCCCCCCCAAAATTAATAGCTTGCTGCTGAACTATAGTCTTACAGATAACATAGTCGATTAACACATATTTCGTGTGTTATATGTATTACATAGTGTATTCTTACAATCAAGTAAGCTAAAGAAAAGAAAATGTTAACAAAATCATAAAAGAAACTGCAGAATACACATTTTTTTTCAAACACACATAGAATATTTATAAAAAGTGACTTCACTTACTGAAAAAAATCCGTATGTAGTTGAAACCTGTTCAAGGGTCAACTGTATATGTTTCTCATTACAGTCCTCTCAATTTTTGCTTTATATTGAGCATACAAGTTTACCATTCTGTGCTAAATGGACCAAGTCAGTCAAAGAAAGACAAATCTCATATGATTTCACTCATATGTGGAATTTAAGAAACAAAACAAACAAAGGAAAACAAAAGAGACCAACAAAAAAACCAGACTCTTAATTATAGAGAATGGATGGTTACCAGAGGCTGGGGGGGGGGGGGGGGGGGCCAGGGGGGCGGTGAGTGAAGTAGGTGAAGGGGATTAAGAATATACTTATTGTGATGAGCACTGAGTCATGTAAAGAATTGTGGAGTCACTATGTTGTACACCTGAAACTACTTTAATGCTGTATGTTAACTATACTGCAATTAAAATAAAATTTTAAAAGGTTTACCACTCTGATGAGTTGAAACTTTTTAATATGATCATTTTTGTTTCTGAATATGTTTTCTTGGCATTTAAAGTCGATTTTGCCTGATGTCAATATAGCAAGCTTTCTTTTGGCTTGTAATCACCCATTCATCTTTCTCTATTCCCTATTTAACTTCTCTGTATCCTTATGTTTCAGACATGTCTTTCATAAAGAGTAAATAGTGAATTCATTTTTCATCCAGTGTAACAATCTTTGGTTCCTTCAGATTATACTTACTGATACAATTATATTTATTTCTATACCTTATTTTGTACTAATTTGTCTTACTCATTCTATATCTCTTTTCTCCACTGTTTTGACCTCAAAATTTATTTTTTTCATTTCAATTTTCCCCATTAGCTAGAAAGTTGTTCAGTCTTTTACTAATTTTTAGTTGTTGCCTTAGAAATTTTAACATGCACACTTCACTAACTGAAATCTAAATTTAACCAGTACCTTTAACTTCCTCCAAAACCATGCAGGAACTTTCTAAGATACTAATTCCTTTTACTTCTCCAACGTATGTCATTTATTTTATCTACTTCCCACTGAAGACACTATTATTTTATATAGTATGTGCCTTAACTTACAGTTTTTTTCCCTTTCTTTGCTCTTCATCATTTTTTGTTTCTAAGACCTTCCATCTGGGAATAATTTTCCTCTGTCTGAAGTATACCCTTTGAGTGAGGATCCTCTAGAACAAACTGTAGAGTTTCTGTGAAGCCTGCAAAGTCTTTGCTTTCATTTTTTAAAGGTATTGTTAATGGAAATAAACTTATAAACTGACAGTTAATTTCTGTCACTGCAAAAAAGATAGTATTTTTTTTTGTCTTCCAGCTTCTATTGTTGCACTATCGGGATAATCCATCATATCTTTAAAGATAAACGGCCTCTTCTTTCTGACCTTAAGATCTTCTCTATCTTTTATATTCTACAATTTAATTTTATGTGATTTGACTTCATGATTTATGGGCAGTGATGTTTTTTCTTGGTCCTTGAAATTCTCAGGCATTATCTCTTTAAATGGTGTCTCCCCTCATTTTTTTCTCCTCTCTTTCTGAAGCTATAACTAGGGGCCTCTGGGTGGCTCAGTCGGTTAAGCATCTGACTTCAGCTCAGGTCATGAGCTCACAGTTCGTGGGTTCAAGCCCCATGTTGGGCTCTGTGCTGACAGCTCAGAGCTTGGAACCTGCTTCAGATTCTGTGTCTCCCTCTCTCTCTCTGCCCCATCCCCTGCTCACATTCTCTCTGTCTCTCTCTCAAAAATAAATAAACATTAAAAAAAATGAAACTATTGCTAAACTTATGTTGGATCTGAATTCTCCAACTTCACATTGATTAACCCTTCTTTTGGGTTTTTCATCACTTGCCTCTCTGTATTCCATTGAAAATCTTCTTCAGATGAATCCTTCAGTTGACTATTTCCCTATTCAGCTTGTATTCATCTGTTGTTCAATCCATTCACTGAGTTCTGATTTTCAATTATTCTATATTTTTCAAGTTTTATATCTGGTTCTTTTTCTTTAAAAATTTTTTTAATGTTTATTTATTTATTTTTGAGAGAGCAAGGAGAGGAAGGGCAGAGAGAGAGGGAGACAGAATCCCAAGTAGGCTCCATACCGTCAGCACAGAGCCCGATGTGGGGCTCAAACCTGCGAACCACGAGAACATGACCTGAGCCAAACCAAGAGTCGGATACTTAACTGACTGAACCACCCCGGCACCCCCTATATCTGGCTCTTTTTCAAAGCAGATTGGTTTAGTCTTTACAGTTTCTTGTTCTCAGCTCACATCTTGTTTTCAGTCTTTTTTTTTCTTTTACTATTAAATGACTACTTTCTTTCTAATTGTATTGATAGGGATTCTCTGAAGTCTAGAACAAAATTAGATTCCTCCAAAAGAAAGGGGGAAATTGGCTTCTGTGCAGTATGAGGGACAATTCCAATGCAGGAACTTTTTTTTTTAAATAGGCTCCACACCCAACCTAGGGCTTGAACTCCCAACCCTGAGATTAAGATTTGCATGCTCTACCAACTGACCCAGCCAGATGCTCCATGGGAACCCTTCAAATCAAATTTTCATCTTGAGGTTTTTCTGACCACCTAGTTATTGTGATTCTAGATGTGCATCTGTATTAGAGCTGGTTTAGTTTCACAAATTCTCAGCACCAAATATCAAGCATTTGTTCAGAACCATGGTTTTCAATGGGTGAGTTTTCTTACACTCTTAGTTTAAAAGAGAGATGAGTTTTTTCTTTTTTATTCTAATTCAACCTTATATTGAGCAAGACACCTTCTGAATTCCCAGCTTTAAGACCAAAGACTCTCAAAGACCAAAGGACAGATGTCTGCTGTCCCTGTGCCCTCAGGACCATAAAAATAGTCACAAGTCAACAAGTTAAACTGGTTTAGCAAATGTCTTCAAGGAAAAAGCCAGCTTCATTGCAATAGACTTCTCTTCACTTAGCTTTTGTCCTGAATAGTCATTACATTCATACTGGTTCACTGCATCTAAAATACCATTTTATCCAGCATCTTTAAGTTATTTCAGCCAGAGGGTTAGTAAACTATATTACTAGGAACAGAATTCAATCTTGGGAATGCACGTTTAAAGCCACAGAGGCTTGCAGTTTGAAAGCCAAATCAGGATCTGATCTAGCCCAAAAATGTATTAGTTCAGTGCCTGTCACTTTGTAATAACTGTTGATATTTTAAAACTTCCTATATGCCAGGTATTGTGGTAAATATTTTGTAAATATTATTTTATTTAATCCTTACAATCATCCTAAGGGCTAGGGATTCTTATTATCCCCATTTTACAGAAACACAGAGATGTTAAGTAATTACCTAAGGTCCACAGCTATCTAGTGACAACACTAGAATTTACACTTGAAAAAATCTAACTCCACAGAACGCACTTTTGTTTTAAAGGTTGCACTCTTAAGATCCATGTAATTTGCTTCTCAATAAATAACGTAAGAGAAGGAAAGAGGGGAAGACTAGGAGAGATAGCATGCACTACTAGGTATGATAGAGTCCTAATGAAATCCAGACTCAGCCACTTATAAGCCTTTCCACTTCCCTGTGCTCAGGTCAGGGTTGGCATATTTCCATCATTTTTTATATATTTCTGCATTTTATTTTTTTTTTTTAACGTTTATTTATTCCCGAGACAGAGAGACAGAGCATGAACAGGGGAGGGGCAGAGAGAGAGGGAGACACAGAATCTGAAACAGGCTCCAGGCTCTGAGCTGTCAGCACAGAGCCCGACGCGGGGCTTGAACTCACGGACCATGAGATCATGACCTGAGCTGAAGTCGGACGCTTAACCGACCGAGCCACCCAGGCGCCCCTATTTCTGCATTTTAAAAAAGTGGGCACAAAGGGCTGATTAGAAATGAAGACTGCATTGATAAAACAACACCCAAAGGAATGACTGGTAATTAGATTTCAACTCTCAGTGGCCATTAATCTTGCAATCTAGCCCAATATTAACACCTCTGATTACATTTGAAGACTTTTCCTGGTGAAAACTCTAACAGCAGATTTTTTTTTTTATTCTACAATTCTAATTTTATCCACTATGTGTAGGTCTAACATCCAAAAAACCTTGATTCAGACTAATAGTCTCTAAACCAGAAATTTCCAAACTTTTTAAATATTGAAAATGGACTTCAGAATAGTTCTGCTCCCCATTCCTTCATATATAAGGATGTCCAATATCTAATTTCAGAAAAGGCATTCCCAGAGAAGGGCAGATCTCCCAGTTCTCCTGAGTTCATCTTACCCTCTTCTTGTGTCCACTTACCCACCCAATAATGAAAGAAGGGAGCTTAGTGATCACAGGGAATGTGTTGGGATTCTCATCTTCGCCTGCTGCGTTCCCTACCCCTTCCACTCAGCAATGATTGTAGCTCCAACAGGAGATCTACTTCAACTGGTCAATTAAAGCTCCAGTCAACATCACCTCTCACTCCCAACGAAACAGCAGGGTAAGCAGGGAAGTTGCTCCCCTTCTTGTGCCCAAAAATAGGAGTCAAGGAGGCTTTAAGGTGCAAAAGGTTGTAACTGTTCGCAATTTATGAATCAAGTAACTCAAGAGTATGTTCTGAGCCATACTATAGGCCCTATAGTTACTGAGGGGATGGAGAGATGCCTAAACATAACACCAGTCATTAAGAAACTAACAATCTAAGGGCACCTGGCTGGCTCAGTTGGTAAGCATGCAACTCTTGATCTTGGGGTCGTGAGTTCAAGCCTCATGTGGACAGCACACATTACTTAAAAATTAAATTAAAATTAAAAAAAGAAAAGAAACTGACAATCCAGATGGGAAAACAGGGCATACCTAGAAAGAGGAAAGACTGATAAAAAACCTACCCTGGAAAGGGCAGGATATATGAAAGATGGCAAATGAAGCATACTGTAGGAGTCCAAAAAAGGAAACCAAGTCAGTCAGGAAAGAGTGCCTTGGAGGGTGGGATAGTAGAGACAGATCTCAAAGGATCAGTAGGTTTAAAAGAGGGAAGAAGAGGGTGCCTGGCTGGCTCCGTTGGTAGAATATGTGTCTCCTGATTTGGCGGTCTTGAGTTCCAGCCCCACATTGGGCGTAGCGCTTACTTTAAAAAAAAAAAAAAAAAAAAAAAAAAAAAAACTTTAAAAAATAATAGTGAAAGAGGGTTAGGTGAGAGGGACATCTTAGGAGAAAGGAATGGTATATGCCCAAAATACTGCTCTCAGTTATCAAGGTAAAAATTACTCACATACATTATTAGTATGCTGTTTAATGTAATGTGATACAACAAAGAACATATAAAGAAATTGATAAAAATAACATTTCACCAAGAATGGTTTAAACAGGGGCGCCTGGGTGGCGCAGTCGGTTAAGCGTCCGACTTCAGCCAGGTCACGATCTCGCGATCCGTGAGTTCGAGCCCCGCGTCAGGCTCTGGGCTGATGGCTCAGAGCCTGAGGCCTGTTTCCGATTCTGTGTCTCCCTCTCTCTCTGCCCCTCCCCCGTTCATGCTCTGTCTCTCTCTGTCCCAAAAATAAATAAACGTTGAAAAAAAAAAAAAAAAAAGAATGGTTTAAACATAAATTATTCAGAATCTAAGTCTTGAGAAAGACCTCTCTTTAGAAGGATAATAGCAATAATAAAACATTTTTATAAAGATTTTAGCCTAATGGATGCCTGGGTGGATCAGTTAGTTAAGCATCTGCCTTTGGCTCAGGTCATGATCTCACCCTTCAGGAGTTCAAGCCCCACGTCAGGCTCTGTGCTGACAGCTCGGAGCATAGAGCCTGTTTCAGATTCTGTGTGTGTGTCTCTCTCTCTGCTCCTCCCCTGCTCATTCTCTCTCTCTCTCTCTCTCTCTCTCTCTCTCTCTCAAAAATAAACATTAAAAAAACATTAAAAGGGAGGCTTTTAACCATCTGGGTGGCTCAGATGGTTAAGCATCCAACTTCAGCTAGGGTCATGATCTCGCGGTTCTTAAGTTTGAGCCCCACGGCAAGCTCTATGCTGACAGCTTAGAGCCTGGAGTCTGCTTCAGATACTATGTCTCCCTCTCTCTCGGCCTCTTCCCTGCTCATGCGCGCGCTCTCTCTCTCTCTCTCTCAAAAATAAAATAAACATTAAATTATTTTTAATTAAAAAAAAAGATTTTAGCCGAAGATAATAGTAATAAAGTTAAAGTTTAGTTTATCTAAAGCCAGCAGAGAAATGATCAACAGAGAGTCCCTGCTATATGCAGATATAGGGATATCAGAAATTGGTCCTCAAAGCAATAGTTACAAAAGTAAATGGGATATTAAACCTGGATTGGTCATAAGAATTCTCAAGCTCAAGAGAGCATAAATACAATCTAGTCAAATATGTTTAAGTTGTGGAAACTCAGCTTTGTTTTTCATGTGCTAAAATTTTAATTCTTTTGGGGGGAGGTACGGCATGTGGGTGGCTAAGCTGGTTAAGCGTCTGACTCTTGATTTTGGCTCAGGTTATGATCTCAGTTCATAAGTTGAGTTCATAAGTTTCATGATCTCAGTTCATGAAAACGAGCCTGCTGACAGCCTGAAGCCTGCCTTGGATTCTCTCTCTCCTTCTCCCTCTGCCCCTGCCCTGCTCATGCTCTTGCTGTCTCTCTCTCAAAATAGACTTAAAAAATAAAATAAAAAAGCAAAGCAATACCATGGGGCAAAGTCAGTCTTTTCAACAAATTGTGCTAGAAAAGCTGGACATTCACATGTAAAGAAAGGGAACCCAGACACAGACTTTACATCCTTCACAAAAATTAACTTAAAATGAATCACAGATCTAAATGTAAAATGCAAAACTCTAAAACTCCTAGAAGATAACACAGGAGAAAATTCAGATGACCTTGAGTGTGCCACTAACATTTTAGATACAACGCCAAAAGCACTGCCCATGAAGGAATCAAGTGATAAGCTGGATTTCATTAAAATTAAGGGGCGCCTGGGTGGCTCAGTTGGTTAAGCGTCCGACTTCGGCTCAGGTCACCATCTCACGGTCCATGAGTTCGAGACCCGCATCGGCCTCTGGGCTGATGGCTCAGAGCCTGGAGCCTGCTTCCGATTCTGTGTCTCCCTCTCTCTCTGCCCCTCCCCCGTTCATGCTCTGTCTCTCTCTGTCTCAAAAATAAATAAAACGTTAAAAAAATTTTTTTTTAATTAAAAACTTCTGCTCTGTGAAACACAGTGACAAGAGAATGAGAAGACAAGTCACAGACTGGGAGAAAATCTTTGTAAAAGGCACAACTGAAAAAGGACTGTTATCCAAAATATACAAAGAACTCCAAACACAGTAAGAAAATAATCCAATTAAAAATGAGCCAAAAATCTTCAGAGGCACCTCACCAAAGAAGATATACAGATGATAAATAGGCATATGA
Organism: Prionailurus viverrinus; assembly: GCF_022837055.1. Lineage (NCBI taxonomy): Eukaryota > Metazoa > Chordata > Mammalia > Carnivora > Felidae > Prionailurus > Prionailurus viverrinus. Next base: position 49,915,065 of record NC_062569.1, read on the forward strand.
AAAGATGTCATTCATCATATATCACCAAGAAATAAAAATTAAAACAATGACGAGGGGCACCTGGGTGGCTCAGTCTGTTAAGGATCCAATTTAACCAGATTTTGACACAGGTCATGATCCGACAGGTTCATGAGATTGAGCACTGTGTTGGGCTCTTTGCTGACAGTGTGGTGCCTGCATGGGATTGGGATTGTCTCCGTCACTCTCTCTCTACCTCGCCCCTGCTCGTTCTCTCTCCCAAAATAAATAAATAAACTTAAAAAAATAAATAAAACAATGATGAGATACCACTACACACCTGTTAGAGGAGCCAAAATCCAGAACACTGACAACACCAAATGCTGGCAAGGATGTGGAGCATGAAACGTTCATTCACTGTTGGTGGAAATGTAATAGGGTAGAGCCACTTGGGAACAGTTTTGGTGGTTTCTTACAAAACTAAGTATAATCTTACCATACAATTTTGCAATCATGTTCCTTGGTATTTACCTGAAAGAATTAAAAACTTATGTTCACAGAGGCACCTGGGCGTCTCAGTCTTTTAAGCATCCAGCTGTTGGTTTCAGCTCAGGTCGTGATCTCACAGTTCATGGCTTGGAGCCCCACGATGGGCACTATGCTAACAGTGTAGAGCCTGCTTGGGATTCTCGCTCTCTCCCCCTAACTAATTCGTGCTCTCAAAATAAATAAACTTAAAAAAAATTTTTTTAATAAAAACTTATGTTCACAGAAAAACCTGCACATAGATGTTCACAGCTGCTGTATTCATAATTGTCAAAACTTGGAAGCAACCACGATGTCCTTCAGTAAGCGAATGGATAAAGAAACTGTGATACATTCAGACAATGGAATATTATCTAGTGCTAAAAAAACATGCTGTCAAGCCATGAAAGAAAAAAAAAAGCATGGAGGAAACCTAAATGCATACTACTGAGCCAATCTGAAAAGGCTACATATTATAGGATTTCAACCATATGACATTCTGAAAAAGTCAAAACTATGGAGACAGTGAAAACATCAGTGGTTGCCAGAAGTTAAAGAGTGAGGGAGAGATAAACAGGCACAAAACAGGATTTTTACAATAGTGAAAAGTCTCTGTACAAATCCATAATGATGGGTACAGGTCATTACACATTTGTCCAAACCCACAGAATGTACAACACCGAGTGAACAGTAAGGTAAATCACGTACTTTAGGTGATAATGATGTGTCAGTGTAGGTCTCATCAATCGTAATCAATGTAACCACTCTGGTGGGGAATGTTGATCATGGTAATGTTGATAATGTGGACAGGCAACGCACACGTGGAGGCAGGAAATATATGAGAAATCTCTGTACCTTCCCTCAGTTTTGCTGTGAACTAGAACTGCTCTAGAGAAATAAAAGTTTTTTGGGGTGCCTGGGTGGCTCAGTCGGTTAAGTGTCTGACTTTGGCTCAGAGGGTCATGATCTTGCGGCTCCTGGGTTCGAGCCCCGCTTCCGGCTCTGTGTTGACAACTCAGAGCCTGGGGCCTATTTCAGATTCCGTGTCTCTCTCTCTCACTCTCCGCCGCTGCCCCCCCCACCCCCGCCTGCACTCTGTCTCTCTCTCTCAAAAATAAACAAACATTAAAAAAAAGAAAAAAGAAAAGTGTTTTAACAGAGAATTAAGAAGCTCTATATGTTGATACAGAATGATAAAACACATGGTTATAAGAAAAAAAATGCAAAATCACGTGGCTGGTGCACTACCACTTTATTTTTAAAAGGAGGGAAAAAGCATCCATATGTATTTGCATGTACAGTTCCCCCCTTATCCACACAAGATAGGTTCCAAAACCCCCAATGGATGCCTAAAATGGTTGATAGTACCCAGCTTTATACGAACTACGTTTTTTTCCCTATACGTACCTATGATGAAGCTTAATTTATAAATCAGGCACGGTAAGCGATTAACAACTACTAAAGTGTACCAATTATGACAGTGTACTGTAAGGAAAGTTATGTATGTAATAAATGTGGTCTCTCTCGCTCTCAAAACACCCTGTACCTACTCACCCTTCTTGCAATGGCGTGAGATGTCAAAACGCCCGCGAAACGAGAGGAAGCGAGGTGAATGACGTAGGCAGCGTGACGTAGTGTTAGGCTGCTACTGACCCTCTGATGATTTGTCAGGAGGATCTTTTGTTCCCAGTTACTGAAACTGCGGAAAGCGAAACCGCAGACAAGGTGGGGACTATTATATATATTGTATACATAATTACACATGTGTGTTGTTCTGAAAAAAATACACAAGAAATGAATGATACTGTTGGTCTATTAGAGATATAACTGGATGACTGAGGGACAGAGGTAAGAGAGGATTTTCACTAAATGCCCTTTTAAGTCTTTTAAATTGTTAAGCATGAGAATCTATGACCTATTCAGCTATTCTTTTCCAGCAAATAAATACACAGCAATAAGAAGAATTTTGTAGACAGATGTACACTTTTTTATTTATTTCACCAAAATGGGATGAGAAACTTAAGAATGTGTTGAGAACTGGTCCTGACTTCAGTTTTTGCTTTTGACTGAAACTTGGACACTAAATAACAGATTTCACATTTCTCTCTTTTGATGAGTGAAAAAAGAAGTTTGTAAACAGTTTGTGTTCACTCTCTTCTAAGACTGTATTTTAATGACTTACCCAGTAAACAGAAAAATACTTCCAATTCGCGACTCATTTAAAACAAAACAAAACAAAACAAAACAAAACACTATGGTTCAGAATAAAACACTTGTATACAAGCTTTTTTTTTTTTTTTTTTTTTTTTTTTTTTTTTTCAATTTGAGAAGAAAAGATTCCTCTGACAATCACATTCAGACACTGCTCAGGAAAATAAAAGAATAATCACGTTACAGATTTCTCTATGGGGGAAAGTAATGGGCGGGGGACTTTCTAGCCTTTGCTCCATAAACACACTGCCAGCCTTTAGAGAGGTTCAGCTGCGCAGGAGTGGGAAAGTCTGATTTCCACTGGCCCATGGAGTCTGGCTGCAACCAAGAGGTGATGTTTTATGAAAGAAAGAAAACAAATCAAAAAACTTCCCCAGCCCTGTTATAGACATTCAGAAGAGTTTAAGGAAAACTGCTCTTACAAATTACTAAATGTGAGGGGTGCCTGGGTGGCTCAGTCAGTTAAGTGTCTGACTCTTGATCTCAGCTCAGGTCTTGATCTCAGGGTTGTGAGTTCAAGCCCCATCTCTTAACAAAAACAAAACAAAACAAAAAACTAAATGTGAAAACACAATTACTAAATGTAAACTTTGGTGAGAGTTAAAAAGCTAGTAAGAGAGAATACAAATCAAAACCCCAAAGAGGTATCACCTCACACCTGTCAGAATGGCGAAAATCAAAAACATAAGAAACAACAAATATTGGTGAGGATGTGGAGAAAAAGGAATCCTTGTGCACTGTTGGTGAGAATGCACACTGGTGCAGCCACTGTGGAAAACAGATGGAGGTTCCTCAAAAAATTACAAAGAGAATTACCCTATGATCCGGTAATTCCACTACTGGGTATTTACCCAAAGAATATGAAAATACTAATTAAAAGACATATATGCACCCCTATATTTAGCACATTATTTACAATAGCCAAGATATGGAAGCAACCCAAGTGTCCACCCATAGATGAATGGATAAAGAAGAGGCGCTATAGATAGAGAATAGAATAATATTCAGCCATAATAAAGAATGAAATCTTGCCATTTGCAACAACATGGATGGACCTAGAGGGTAAAATGCTAAGTGAGAAAAGTCAAAGAAACCCAAATACCATATGATCCCACTCATGTGTAGAATTTAAGAAACAAAACAAATGAACAAAGAAAAATGACAAACTAAAAAATAGTCTCTGAAGTGTAGAGAACTGATGGTTACCATAGGAGAGGCGGGATGGGGGATGGATGAAATAGGTGAAGGAGAGTAAGAGGACACTTACCGTGATGAGCACTGAGTAATGTATAGAATTGTTGAATAACTACGTTATACACCTGAAACTAATATGACTCTATACATTAATTATATTGGAATTACTTCCCAGTCTCCTACTTTTACCACTTAGGAGTCAGGATGTGATTACTTATTCAGTTCTTTATTATTCAAACCCAAGCCTTCTTTTTATTTTTTACTTTAATTTTATGTATTGAATTTAAGCTTCAAAATTCAAAAGGCACAAAAGGGTATAAAATGAATAGTTTACCTCGTATCTGTCTCTCAGCACCCAACATTATTAGTTTCTTGTATATTCTTTCAGATATATTCTATATGCATACAAGGAAACCTTACCTTTTTTTTTCCCTCAACCTCCCCTTTTCTTCTCTTTTACACAAATGGCTACATGGAACCATGTCTTTAAATTGAAAACTCAAAAAATCTTTACATAATCTTAACTCCTTATATGAACACATTACTCCTGTCTATAAAGAAATGTCTTTTAAAAAGACAAATTTCTTTTCAACATCTCCTATATCACTCCAAGTTAAGAGAGAGTTGTTTGGAAGAAAGAAAAAAAAACGGGTGAGATCTAAAAAACTAAACTGCATACAATTACACAACAAATCAACTCACTGAATTTCTGGTCCAGGATTCTGATTGATCCCTGAAAAAAACTATAGATCTTCAAAGTTCCCACCAAGGGTAGTTTTGCAGAGGCAACATTAACACTCCATGGAAACCTGTTCCGGGGTCCAAAGGCCCCTTCAGTGAAATTCAAGAGGGAGAGAAGAGGGAAGTAGGAAGCTAAATTCGAATGTTTGGTTCTTGTGGATTAGCAACAAGGAAGTGAAGGCAGATGAAAAGAAGCCAGGATTGCCTCAGATCAGTTAATCAGTAACACATATGCTAGCACTAGAGCCTTCTGCCTTTTAGCGGGAATTGATAATTCATGGGCACCTGAATGTCTGGACAATTGTGTAAGTCCCTTGTTAAGTTAAGAAGAACCAGCCACAGAGAAAAGAGGCTGCTAGTAGGGTAAGCCACAGATACTCAAGAAGAGGGAAACCTTGGAACCTGCCGGGGTCCTTCCTGTGTAGTACCCAAAGCCAAGACTGATTTCCAAAGTGGAGTCCAGCATCCATTTTCTGAAACCCTCAAACTTCTCTTCCCTGCTAGAATCAGACATAGGGAGTAAGAAGGGCCAGGAGAGAGGTGTGCTTTTAAAGCATGGTTTGCTACTAAGAACACTAGACCAAATGTCTGCCAGCAATGTCAAGGTTCAACGCAGCTCAGCTGTGTTAAGTGCAGACATTCGTAAGCTTCAGTTTCTGCGTGGGTAAACCAGCCCAGTCCAATCCAGTTTCAATTTCTCAACAACAAAGGAGAGCTGTTTTAGGGGCACCAAAACTCCAGCTTAAATTTAGAAATTTTCAGCAACTGGACCACCTGGGTGGCTCACTTGGTTAAACAGCCACTCTTAATTTCAGTTCAGGTCATGATCTCACAGTTCATGAGATCAAGCCCCGTGTCAGGCTCTGCACTGACAGCCTGGAGCCTTCTTGAGTTTCTCTCTCTCCCTCTCTCTCTGCCCCTCCCCAACTTGCATACACACACCCTCCCTCTCTGTCTCTCAAAATAAATAATCTTTAAAAGAAAAAAAGAAATTTTCAGCAACTATCCAAGATAGGTATTATCCAACTTAGCAATTATCCAAGATAATTCTGATCTCCAATTTGAAAAGCATTACAGGAAGATACCCACTGGTTCATTCCAGCAATGTCTCTCACTACTATTTCAAGAAAATAAGTGGGCAAGGGTTACAGAAGATAAAACTAATATTTAAGTCTTAGGATGCCAGAAAACACACATTAAAACCATGAGGGGTCCTCTTAGACCCGCTGCAATTTGACAACAATCCAGAAGTGATAAATAAGTGAGCCGCTTTGATGTAGAAAAGCCCCTGCAGAAGAGAACCTAAACACCACTCACTTCTAAACAAATAGCCAACACAGTTTACAAACAGTCTTGAGTGTTTTTCTGGAACCAGGGCTGAATTTATAACCTCCTAAACTCCACATAGGGAATGCAGCTTCTTCACTCACCAAACAGCTGATTAGAAACGTTTCTACCTGCCTGTACTTTGGACAGAAGAGTTTGAAAAGAAAACCAACCCAGTATTTTTCATAAACTTAGTCTTTGTTTCCCAAGTGGCAACATGATCTGATAGAACACATAGGCTGAAAGACCCAGGCTCAAATTCCAAGTCTGTTTCATGCTGGCTTAGATCTTGGGCAAGAAATGAACCTCTCTGAGCCTCATCAGGGACATGAGAGAATTCCTGCCTCCTGATTATTGTGTGCTTTAAAGAGACACACAGTAAATGTCGAGCCACGTGGTCAGAACACATTAGTATTCATTTTCTCCTTTTCTTGCAGAACACCTTCAAATTTTTACTAAATAACCAGAAAAACCGTTTCCCATTACATTAAATCATAATGATGCCAGAATTCCTCAGACTAAAATAGATAATAATTGAAGGCTCTTCTGCATATATGCAAACCATGTGTTCGTATGATATACACATGTGTATAACCAAATATATAATCAAAAGGTGCTCACTGTCAATTCTACTCAGTGAAATTAAATCACAGGACATTGCTGTTTATCATTTTATGTCTACAACTATAGTAACTTCAAGTCTAGAGCAAGGATTTCATATGTGCCTGACCTTGATTTCCTGGAAATAGCAGAATCATTAAAAATCAGAAACTGGGCATCTTCATCCCAATTCTGCCATTTATTAGCCATGTGACTTTAAGAAAATCATTTAGCAACCTTGGGCCCTGGTTTCCTGACTTACATAATGAACATGATAGATTCATCTCTTTCTGCTCTGTAATTTTATGACTAAAATGAGGCACAGGTGCTTAGCTTAGTGCATCCAAAATGCAGTCAGTGAGAATGTTTTTAACTTTGCTATAAAAGTTCTCCTGGTTGTCCCCTCTGCACCCACCCTGTCCTCTTCTACTTTGAAGCACAGAAAACAGAGGCCCTGATGATAATAACACAAAGCTGTGTAAACTTCTTCATGGGCCCTTAAAACGCACTTCTAATTCGGTACACCCTACCACAGCAGTACTGAATTTCTACTTAAACAAAAATGGTCACGGGTGTCAAAGAGATGTGAGTGAGTGTCCACTGAACTGTGTCTAAATGATTTTCCTTGTGAGGAAAGCCAGCCTGGAATAAGCCCCTACTAGTGAGAAGAGAAAACATGCTTCCCAGGCTGAGGAGGCATTGTTCAAAGTAATGAGTTCTGCACCACTTGGTCCACACTTCACAGCAGAGTCTGATTTTCATAGACAAAGAGCAATAACCAAATGGAGATGCTCTTCAGCAAGATTTTCTGAGCTGATTATTGTTATTAAACTCATGAGGTGGTGGGAAGAAAAAAAAAGGAGACTACAGTCTCCCTAACCTGCTACATTCTCCAAAAGAGGAAGGTTTGTCAACCTTGGTCAGTATTATGCCAGGGGGTTGTCTGTCATAGCTATAATGGATTTCGAGTCTGAACTCACTACAAATGCCTAGAATTATTCCAGCTCAAAAGTCTAAATGTTTAAATGCTCTACTGTATTCCTTTTATCCTTCTATCATAATTTTATCTTTTTTTTTTTTTTGCCCAGAGAAATAACAGTCATGATCCTTGAAGCATGCAGACCAACACTATTCTTAGAAGGGAGCTGCAGGAGGTTTATTATGTCATGAAACATGGAGCCAGAACAAAGGACTACTGAATCACTCACCTTATCTTCATCTAAGAAACCTGAGAATTACAGGGTTTCCCTGTTCCTCTCAAACTCAGCACTGCACTTGTGAAGACAGCAAGTTGTAGGGCCCAGTCTATACTACAAAAATGTAAAAAAAAAAAAAAAATAGATGCACACAATGCTTCTCACAATATACTTATCTAAAATACTCAGAAACAATGTTCAGGATTATTTTAAATCAAAGTTTAAACATTTGTTTCTGAATCTAGACGTATGATTGCTCAGCACTAAATCAACTGTTCTCCCTAAGAGTACTGTAAGTATTTACTCTGAAAACCTGAAACAGCATTAGAATTATTTCAGAACTCAACTCTGAGTTTATCGAAGGCAGGAATATAGATTGATTTATATGCCTTATATACAGTTTGCAATAAATATTTGTTGACTAAATGAATAAATCTCATTTAATCAAGAGTTTTCCCAGTATATTACATTAGGGCACCTTAACACAAAGCACCAATATTCTATTTTTATAATTCTATCCTTGTAATTATTTAGAAGACTGATTCTAAAAATAAGTTCAATTGATATTGATGATGTAAGAAAATGTATCAAACAGAAGCAGTAACTTTAACAGCTTTTACAACGAATATGGTGCAGCAATAAATCTTGGCTCTGCCCATCAACCTTCCCTCCCTTTGTCTCCTTCCCAATGCCTGTCCCCAGCCTTCCCCCAAGCACTTGCAATCTCATTATCCCATGATCTGCTAAACTGCAGTTCACCTCCTGGAACCAGCAGAAACACATGTCACTGAGAATTACGGAACTGGAGCCAGTTACAAACCACCAAATAGGGTCACAAAGTATCTGAACCTGAAAATTAAGAGTGTTTCTATTTTTTTTAATTATGAGAAAAGGGGAAAAAACTTAATTGGACAGTTTTGAACATTTGAGCTAGATGGATTGCATAATGTCTAGGCATTTATAATGAATGGGATGGGAGAGATAACTTTAACAGCATGTTATTTGCTAATCAGCTGAAAAGTAATATTATGTTGACTTCATTTGCTGATGGTGGAAGGATATTGTCTGAAAACTTCTACCACTAATAAACATTTGCTACTCTTGAAGGCAAATTGTTTAAAAGTAGGGTACAGCAAGACCATACCCCTAGTTCTTCATCTAAAGTATTTTTATGCCACACTTTATTCAGAAAGAGTTACTCCATTTTTAACTTTTACTATTTTAATTTTAACCAATATTTATTTAATAACAACTAGACATATTAATCCTGCAGCCTAGAAAAATGATCAACAAGATTCAGGTCCTTAAGATGTGTACCCTTGCCAAATGCTAACCTGTGTGTAAATAAATGGGATTTCCCAAAAGGGATAGAAGCTGTGGAGACTCACAATTTCAAGAAAAGGAAAAGGACATTCTTAATGGGAAGCTTGAGAAATCTGACTGGTTCCCAGTAAGGCTTCTTGAAACATTCCCTGCAGAAGATTAACCTCAGAAGTGAACAAAACTGAGGGGCAACTGGAAAAACAATCACCCCTTCTGGGAAAGCTTTTGTTTCTTTTCAGTGGCATTTTACTTCGGTCCATTTTGGAGCTCATCTCCTTCTCATAAACATGCCATAAGGAGGACACAGGTGCTCGGGTTTGCACACACTGCACTAACCACCTGCGCAAAGGAGGCCCAAGTCTGTAACCATACTGCTCAAGAGCAAGGGTCTGAATGAATTTTTTAATGCCTCACCACCAAGGAAATATATTTTATTTAGTGGGGGTAACAGTTCAGTTACTGCCCCAATGATCAAAATGGTAATGCGAAACGGCGGGGAGGTGGGGGACAGTCTTCTATTTCAGTTTAGTTGGTTATTGTTTTAGTGCTGAACTGCTAGCGTAAAAATGAGATCATAAACTAATTCCGAGTTACAAACAAAGAAAAGGAAGAGGAGAGAGGGGGCCGCAGACGCCCAACAGGGGACTGGGCTTAAGGGGCGAGCCTGGTGGCATCTCGGACTCGCGGCGCCGTCGCCATGGGAACCCCGCGCAGGCGCACAGAGCGACGCCGCGCAGCGGAGACTTGCCTCCACCTCCCCGCGCGGCGTCGCTCCGGTGCCCTCGTTTATTCCAGGAAAGGGTAATGGAGTAAATCCTCCTCGCGCTGAGTGTACCCGGCCTTCTCCGAAAGGGTCCTGAGTGGGGTCACCGAGCACAGGAAGAGTCGTGAGACTCCCCAAGAATAATGGACAGCGTACTTTTCCTTTCTGGGAAACGCGGACCTGCTTTCTCCGCGCTGTCGGGAGGTCAGAGTACGGTTCTGGGGACCCCGCGTGTGGGTGAAGCATCCTGCAGCAAAGCTTCGCCCTCCAACGGACGAAACCCCATCCACCGCCACGGGCGACTCGAGAAGTCATTTCTGGCGCGGGCACACGCACACCCACGTCTTCTGAATTACGCCCCCCAACCAACCCCCTCCAGGACTAGCCGTGGTCCAGTTCGCGCTGGGGGGTTGGGGGATCCCCACGCACAATACTCACACAGTCCCTTAAAGAGCGCGTCCCGGCCGGGACTGGGAAGAGGAACTTGAGCCACCTGCTCATTTGCACACCTGGTCTGGTGTACCAGTCCTCGTTCTCTTTCCGCCTAGCTCCCCCCAAAGCACTGACCTGCTCAACTTTGAGTGTACGGCAGTTGAAGGATTCCTGGGAGTCCTTGGCACAGGAGCAACCTCCAAAGTGCTGGGGTGGTGAATTGTGGGCCCCTGTGACTTTCAACTCCAAAACCCCGTCGAGGGACGGAAAAGCCCCCCAGAAGCGCACTTCTCCCCACCAGCCAACAGAAAACCCTGAGACGCGCAGGGGAGAGCGGGGCGCCGCCGCCACAACCTGCTTTCTCATTCAAATCCTTACGCTAACACTGGAGCCCCCTCCCTCCCGGCCCCGCAGCTCCTGAGGAAATCAGGAACTGGAGCTGGAGAGAGCGGACTGGAGCTCCCACCTCCTCCAAGGGCCCTAGCCGGACGGGGGTAAGGGGTCGAGGGCTGGATCTGGACCGCCCCCCACCCCCGGGCGCATGCGCCCTTACGGGGCTCTCAGGGGGCAAGAGCCAGAAGCACTGGGAATAAAGTCTTTTTTTTTTTTTTTTTTTTACCCGTAGGTTTCAAAGTTTCCCAAACCCAGGGACACCTCCTGGATTCTCAGTTTGGGGCTGTGTTCCCAAGAGCCTCGGTGGTTGTAGGATAAAGGAGTTTGGAGAAACGAAGTTGGAAGCGAGGAAACAGAATGGGAACGGTTTGCAGCTTGCACCAAAGTAAAAAAGTGTCAGAACCACACCTTAAAAGAAAATCCCAAACCGCCCATCTTATGTCACCTTCTCTTACCATTCTAAGAAAATAGCATTTAGTATGCTGTTATAACCAAGGAAATCTGCCTTGAGTAAAGTGCAACTAAGACGGAGGAAGAGGGAGTGTAGGTAACCCTCTGCCTTTATTCCCCCCACCTCCCACCGTCAGTTCTTCCAGATGTTTCTCCTAAACGTTAACGGGACAGTTATTCAATCGATCAGTTTAGTGGCTGGCAGACTCCAGCGGCCACCCGGCAGTAAGAGCTTGGCCAGGGCGGAGGAAAGCTTGCACACAGTAGGTACTCAAATAGTGATGCAAATGATGAAATCCACTGAGTGCAAAGACAAGGTGATTGACTCGGTTGGTGCGGCTGCTGGAACGCTGACTACCGCTAGCCTCGGCAGTCACGGGGTGATCCGGTCTCAGGATTCCAGGATTTGCATTTATCAGCCTTCATTCAACCTGCCCTATTGTTAGTTCAAAGCCTGGCTGGGAGGGACTTCTAGACTCTGCTCCTCACTCACCTTCAGTTTAAAATTCTCCACCAATAAGAAGGTCCTAGAAAAGCTGGCAGCATAGGGTTGGCAGGGATTTTCTGGGCTTAGTGACAACATAAACTAAAGTCATTTTCTTTTTCATGCGTGAATTTGCTCAGGAAGTTACAACTGAGTGCTCGAGCTTGGAGAGAAGGGCCGGGCTGCCTGTCCGCTTTGACGGACAGTTAGCGTGGGGGGTGGTAGCACCGTGACCTCTCAGTGCAAGATCTAGGGTTTCACCTTTTCATCCCACTTAGCCGATACCATAGAAACAACCCATTTGTATTATTCAATTCAACAGAGGCAATTACAATGTCACAGCAAAGCACCATGGGCATGAAGAAACTTTATCCTGAAAGCAATCTTGGACTCTCCAAAAAAAAAAAAAAAAAAAAAAAGCCACCGGAATAGTCATTTGAATTTCTTCATGCCAGGCTACCAGGGAAAATGCAATTTGGAAAAACACATATAAGGTCGTTTGGCTCCAAAGAAAGAAACCTCCCAATTTTTTAAATATGTCCATACAAAAATCCTCAATTTATAAGAAATTAAACAGGTAAGGTAACTCTTCTAACCCCAAATTGCTTCTTGTTTTGCATGCAAACATGTGCTGTTTAGAGATTTGTTTTGCTGGTAATCTCCATGGTGAACAGGAAGTCCAAAAAGAGAGAATGAGAGACGCGCACACACACACCAAGACAACCCTTCACACAACCATGGAAGTTATCCACTCCAAACCTCCTGTGTTTGTCTTTCTCATACCTGAAAACCCACAGATGGGTGTTAAAATAAGCTCAGACACCAAGTTTCAAAACAAGCATTTGTTTGTGATGCAGTCTTTATTTTGAAAGTTTTAATTTCCATAATTTCAAGAACTTCAAATTTCTTTATGCAATGTTTCAAACCTACTAAAATCAAGGCAAATACCCATATAATACTCCTGCTCCTTTACACCTTTTTTTAAAATAAAGCATTACAGATACAGCTAAAACCCCATTTCCTGGCCCTCCTCCCTCCCATTGTGTGAATCATACTTAATCATGGTCTTAAGTGTTTAGGACATATGGATATATCCATAAATCTTTTAATGTAGCTTTTCCCTGTGAGTCCTTTTTTTTTTTAACACCATTAATCAGAAAAATCACTAACTAAAACCAAGAAAATATTGTTACATTGCTAAGTGTTTAGAAGTCAGACAGAACTATTTTTCCCTGCTGGTGACAGGGGGAATGATAACAAAGGGATTAGACAGTGGGTAGTAAACAGCCTCTCTAGGTTACACAAACCCTTCCATGGTTACAGAATGGTCAATAGAAAAACAAAACAAATACTACCCCCTTCCTTCACTGGGTACAAGAGAATTGAGGGAAAAAAATGGGATCTAGATTAACACTTCTTTGGGCAGGTAAAACAAAAGTCCTATCTAAGTAATACCTTTTTTGCATGGTCTCTTGGTCACCTAAACACTAATCTTTTAGTGTGGATTTACCCCTTTTCCAAATATAAGGGCTTCTGCTGGTAGTTCAATTCAAGGTTGAAATCAATCCCGCTGAAAAGTCCGGAGTTGAATATTCCTTGCTTCCCCATACACGGGGACCTCCATCTGTACTGCAAGTTCAGCCAAGCCCTTTACAGCAGTCCTTTGACTTAACCTCCTCTGTGCAGTAAAAGGGCTATGAAAGCACCGATTTTTCTTAAATGCCATTTACTGGTGAAAGACATCCTTCCCCACCCCCACTCTCCTCTGGCTTCCAGAGCGATGACTCTCATTAATTATACTGGCACAGCACTGTCTGGCCTCCCTTCTAAATAGCTGCCAGATTTCTACATATCACCTCTGCCTTGATACAGAATGTGCACTGACAACAGGATCACAGAAAATCCTGTAAAAGGTGCCTGATAGCTGGTAAGATGATTGATGTGCTTTGAGGTGGGCCTGCTGTGCTGTGCCGCGCATCATAAAGGGTTTCTTAGAAAACTGCACTCGGAATCTCTATGTTGGAAGTAGATATTTCTAGCTGTACAAAAAGGGTGGCTTTCAGTTGCAAAAATAGGCATATTTAAGATACTCGAATTTAATCAGCAATAATCTGCAAGTTATATCCATAAGGCAAGAAAGTGAAGGAGATGAATATTATCCCTATTTTAACCAATGAACCAAAAAGTCACAAGAATAACCAAAGAGTTTGACAATTACCAAGGAGGAGTTATATCTCTCCCAACACATTTCTTGAGTACTTGCCATGTACCAGGCACTGTGCTAGACGGTAATTCTTAGCTGGAATTCAGATAGTACTCCTAAAGTACAGATCAGTAGCTCTCCTAACGGCCCTACTTTTAAATACAAATAACAAAACCACAACTCAAAGTAGCTTGAGTAAAATAGCCAGTGTAGTGAGTCCCACCTTACAAAAGAGGCAAGGATAAAGGCTTCAGGAATCACTGGATCCAGGAAATCAAAATTCATCATTTCTTTCTCATATTCTCACTTTTGATCCTTCCTTTTCTCTCCCTGCTTTTCTCAATGTTTCTTTGTTTAATGTTTGTTTATTTTTGAGAGAGAGAGAGAGAGCACGAATGGGGAAGGGACAGAGAGAGAGGGAGACACAGAAGCTGAAGCAGGCTCCAGGCTCTGAGCTGTCAGCACAGAGCCTGACGTGGGGCTCGAACCCACGAACCGTGAGATCATGACCTGAGGCAAAGTCGGATGCTTAACCGACTGACCCACCCAGGCACCCCTCAACGTTTCAACCTTACTCTTTCCTATTACATAAGAGCTTCCTCTATAGGCCAGTGGGTAGAGAAAGCATTACCAGAGACAGCTCCAGGTCTCAATCATCTCAGCTAGTGTTCCCAGGGTAAAGAGAGGATTTTTTTTTTTTTTTGCTTTTACTATCTGTAAATAAGATTGTAAGAAAGTGGGGTGCCTAGGTGGCTCAATCAGTTGAGTGTCTTTTCAGCTCATGTCATGATCTCACGGATCGTGGGACAGGCTCTGCACTGTCAGCACAGGATTCTCCGTCTCCCTCTCTCTCTGCCCCTTCCTGCCGCACACACACTCTGTCAATTAAAAAAAAAAAGAAAGAAAGAAAAAAGAAAAGATTGTAGGCAAGGATCCTAACTGACCTGGTTCAGGTCACGTGTCCATCCATAGGTCAATTAATGTGGTCAACAACAAGTAGAGTGTATATATAGCCAGTCTCTGATTATATACCCACCCCTACAGCCAGGAGTTGGGGTACCTTGAGTAGCAGCCCCACCAGAACTATGTGGAGTCAGGAGGATTTGTCCCCCATAGGAAGGGGGCTGTTCTTTCCAAATGAGGGTAGGAATGGATTCTGACAGGTAAAAAGAGCAAGGGTCCCCTACTGTGTCACCTCCTGAATCTGCCACCAAAGATAGCCATAAACACCTTTGATAGATTCCTATGTGTATGACAGACATTAAAAAAAAATGAGTAAAGAAACTTCCTGTGTCCATTAGGAAGAACTGAGGGGACGGGCAGTATAAATGCCACCAATCTTTCCCTCCCTAGCTACAGAAGCATATATCCCCACATGAAGCATATATCCCCACATGAAGCACATATCCCCAAATGAAGCATATATCCCCATATGAAGCATATACCCCCACATGAAGCATATATCCCCATTTGCTAAGCTGAAAAAGGAGAGAAAGGAACATAAATAAGCAAGATGGCTGACCTTGAGAAGAGTGGCTTTGTATTTGTGCTTTTCACTTTTTATCACAGAAATTTTCATACGTACACAAAAGTAGAATAGTACAATGAAGCCCTACATGTTGGTCACCCAACTCTCAACAGTTATTAATATTATGAAAATCTTTTATCTATTCAGGAATGTGACGGATTCACTGAATACTTAGTTTCATAAATTAACACATTTTTCCCTGTTGTGATCTTGGTTAATGGAAGGAATGCATGCCTACAAAATAACTATATTAAATAAGACTACTACACGTGAAGCTCTTAGCAAAATGCCTAGCACAAAATAACCTCTCAAAAATCTCAATTATTAGGGTGCCTGGGTGGCTTAGCCGGTTAAGCATCCAACTCTTGGTTTCTGCTCAGGTCATGATCTCATGGTTTGTGAGTTCAAGCCCCACGCTGGGCTCTGTTGCTGGAGGTGCAGAGCCTGCTTAGGATTCTCTCTCTCTTCCCTTCCCTTGCTCATGCTCTCTCTCTCTCAAAATAAATAAACAGTCTTAAAAAAGAAGTCAATTTTTTAGGGGTGCCTGCCTGGCTCAGTTGATGGAGCATGTAACTTTTGATCTTGGGGTTGTGAGTTCGAGCCCCACGCTGGGGGTAAAGATTACTTAATAAATAAATAAATTACTGGTATTACTTGCAACCTATTTAAAGCTTTTAAACATTAGCAAAGTCTACACATTGAAATGTATTTGGGCTACAGAGGAAAACAAATTAAGGCTAAACTCCTTGACAATAGACAATAACATTTTTAAGTGATCCATTAAAAAAATTTTTTTTAATGTTTAATTTTGAGAGAAAGAGAGTGTGTGTGAGTGAGCAGGGGAGGGGCAGAGAGAGAGGGAGACACAGAATCTGAAGCAGGCTCCAGGCTCTGAGGTGTCAGCGCAGAGCTGACATGGGGCTCGAATTCACAAGCAATGAAATCTTGAACTGAGCCGAAGTCAGACGTTTAACTGACTGACTCACCCAGGAGCCCTGTAAGTGCTCAATTTTTAAATGGGTGATTTGTAATTTTTATAGCACAAGCCTATATAATTGTTTCCCCCTTTCTATATGAAAACATCAAAAATAGTACAAGCAGGGGCACCTGGCCGGCTCAATCAGTGGAGCATAGGGCTCTTGATCTCAGGGTTGTGGGTTCAAGCCCCACACTGGGTGTAGCAATTACTCAAAAACAAAAATCTTTTTAAAAGTCTATTATAAGCAAATGGACTTTTCACCTTACAAATAGTAAGACACATGTTAAACTGTCAAGCTCAGGAAAGAGCTTGGACTAAATATCGGAATTCTGAATTCCAGGTTCCCTACTTGAATACCTTGGCAAAATAATCCAGCCTTCAATGCTGGGTGAAGACAAAATAGCAGAATTGAGTCTGTCTAGGTTAAATCCATCAATTCAACTAAGATTTTCTTATACCTCAGTTATACTTCTTAAGAGACTCTCAGTTCCCAGCATAGAATGAATACTTTTTTTTAAGTGAATACTTTTTTTAGAAGTTCATTTATTTTTTTTAATAATCTCTACACCCAACATAGGGCTCAAACTCACAACCCCAAGATCAAGAGTCCCATGCTCTTCTGACTGAGCCAGCCGGGAGCCCCAGAAAGAGTACTTTTTAAAAGGCAGGAAGGATGCTAGTTAAACTGAACTTACTCCATTTTCTGTTTTTCTCCAACTTACTTCACTGTTTTCTCCTGGTGGTTGGGGGGCAGGGAATAAAGTATTCTAGAGAATATTTGACAATAGTATCAGCGCCCCCTTGACTTCCTCCTAAGAGCTTCCCAGCCCAGCTCTGTGACTTTTGTTTCCAGAAAGACCTCCCACAGAGCCGGTATCTACAATTTTCAAGATAGTCAGTGTCTGCTGGGCAGGACAGACATAATTGAAGTACTTTCTTGGGCCCAGAAAATAATACTGAAACTCGGATATCACATATTTTCATTACGGAAAATACTGGGTTTCCCCTCCCATACCACCATTAAAAATTCCTGTAGAATCCCATAATATAATAAAAAGAAAAATGCATCTTCACAATCTATTCAATTGCGGACCAGTCATCTAATACAGCAATCATTTTTATAGACATTGAACAAAAGTTTAGGCAAATGAGCGAATTGTAAGGCGAAGAGAAAATGAAGAGAACTGGTAAGCCAGAACGCAACTTCTAAAGCTTTCAAAGCTGAGGAGGAGGGAAGGCAATTTACACCATAAGGAAAATTCTCCTATTTCTATACTATTTGGAAACCTACTGGTGTATGACCTCTCTTATTATTAACACCTGTTTTTTTAACCAGACGACAAACATTTAGGTTTTTCCATACATAGTAAAAGGAAAAACTGCATTTTAAAAGCCATGTTAGTTTTTGTTTCATTTAAGTATTTGCACTAAATATGTATTTAGGGGGCTTGATTTGCCCAAAATAAGTATTGTTTTCAAATTTGACAAGTTTTAAAATATTCTTTCAGACCACTGAAGGCAAATTAATCTTCACAATGTAGGATCATATGATGTATAGAGGAAAATTAGAATGGAAAAATAGATTCTGGTCAAGATGAGTAGGCAACAAAGAAACGGTTCACTTCATACTGTTTTGTTTTACGATTTTTTTTTTAAAGTAATCCCTACACCCAACATGGGGTTCAAACTCACAACACTGAGATCAAGAGTTGCATGCTCTGGGGTGCCTGGTTGGCTCAACCAGTTAAGTGTCCAACTTTTGATTTTAGCTCAGGTCATGATGTCACAGTTTGTGAGTCTGAGCTCTGCGTCAGGCTCTCTACTGTCAGCCCACTTTGGATCCTCTGTCCCCTCTCTCTCTGCCCCTCCCCACTGGTTCTCTTTCTCTCTCTCTCAAAAATAAATAAACTTTAAAAATAAATTAAAAAAGAGTCGCATGCTCTACTAAGTCAGCCAGGCACCCCAGTCTACTTCATTATTTCATTCCTTATTTAACAAATATTTGTAGAATTCCCAATGAGCAAGAAACTGGACTAAATGCTGTGGAGAAAGCAGAAATGCGCCACAGTTTAATAAGGTACGGTTTGAGTTGCAGGATCCATTCCACTTTGGAAGAGAGAGAAGACAGGTAATTATTATATAATGTCACAAGCACTAAAATAGATATGTGTTCAGTGTTGTGGAAGAACGGGAGAGGGCACTAATTACTCAATTTCATTGCTAAAGTATATATAAAGTATGTTTGGAAAACCAAAACAGGAAATAGAATCATCCCAATACATCAAGTTTAAAAACTCTGCTTGTGTCTCAATTACTTGTTGTCCTCACTTTAGTTATGGAAATTTATTCATCAGGCTTCTTCAAAAAAGTCCTAGAAAATGAGATCTGCATTTTTTTGCGCGTCAAAGCCAGTGCACATATTCAAATATTTACAACATGCAAAAAAATAACAAAACAACCCTTCTCTTTGCTATGTGCAATGCACTGTGATATATTTTACTCTGTCCTGTTTTTCTTAGTCCAACATGAGGCTTGAACGCAGGACTCCAAGATCAAGAGTTGCATGCTCTGCTACTGAGCCAGCCCTGCGCTCCTGCTCAGTTCTTTTGTTCTTTCTTTTTAGATTGCTGGAGGCAACTCATTAAATTGATTTCATATCTCACTAATAGATCATGGCCTACAGCTGAAAAACACTACTCCAATATGTTCTTTACAAATGAAAAAGAGGGGCGCCTGGGTGGCCCAGTTGGTTAGGCAACCGACTTCAGCCAGGTCACGATCTCGCGGTCCGTGAGTTCGAGCCCCGCGTCAGGCTCTGGGCTGATGGCTCGGAGCCTGGAGCCTGTTTCCGATTCTGTGTCTCCCTCTCTCTCTGCCCCTCCCCCGTTCATGCTCTGTCTCTCTCTGTCCCGAAAAAATAAATAAATAAATGTTGAAAAAAAATTTTTTTAATGAAAAAGAGGGGCATCTGGGTGGCCCAGTTGGTTAGGCAACCGACTTCGGCTCAGGTCATGATCTCGCAGTTTGTGAGTTCGAGCCCCGCATCAAGCCCTTGTGCTGACAGCTCAGAGCCTGGAGCCTGCTTCAGATTCTGTCTCCCCCTCTCTCTACCCCTCCCCTGCTCACACTCTGTGTCTCTCTGTCTCTCAATAATAAATAAATGTTAAAAAAATTTTTTTTAGTAACAATGAAAAAGAGGAACACCTAGCTGGCTCAGTTGGTAGAGCATGCAACTCTTGATCTTGGGGTTGTGAGTTCAAGCCCCATGTTGGATGTAGAGATTACCTTTAAAACATCGTAAAAAAAAAAAAAATCGTAAAAAAAAAAAAACCATGAAAAAGCATGGCAGTAGTGCTCAGAACAGAAGCAGTGTGGTCAGGAGGACCCCAAGTCACACCTTCTGCCCAGCAAATTAATAGATATCAAAGCCATATAGGAATAAGTCTCTGGGAGAAAAAAAAAAAAAAAAAGGCCTGTGATTGCTCAACCCTTTAACCATGAACCCACATGAACAAAAAAGGCCCTCTAAAGTTGTCCAGTCCCCAAAGGGTGAATCCTCCCTAATGGAGGATCCTTTGAAGAGACTGTGGAGTATAAGGGCAATCTTCTGGAGAGCAGAACTGGAGCATCCAGATTGACTGACCAAGAAATTCACACACTGCAGGACTGAGAGTCATCATTTTCCCTGTCCAGCTGAGTAAGTAACATGCTATGATCTACTGACATCCCATTTTCCCTCCACATCCTACATTCCCTATGTATTGGGTGCATTGACATTTGGCCTTATACTTCCAGATCATGAGGAATTACTCTGGACCTGAACAAAAGGAATTCATATTACTCAGAGATCCTAAACTAGGGCATGGACTTGATTCCTAGATGAACACCATCTTTCCTGAAGAATACTAAACCCTAGAATCCTATCTCAATCCAATTGCACTTCATCAGAGTTTGCAAAACTTCAAAAAGCTAGAAGTTTGCAAAACTTCTAGCTAATTAATGGCATCTTCCCCTGTTTTCTATCATTTATACCATCTTTTTCTATTTCCTATTTGATATTTTAATGTAACTTGAATGGAAGTTAAATGAATGCACTCCATAGCCATCTTGAAATAAAAGTATAGTTGGTTCATTTTTAAAGCTTTTTTACTGTTTCATTTTTAAAGTTCTGTTCTTGATATTTTAAATAATTTTTAATTAATTTTTTAAAAAATAAGTTCTATGTCCAACATGGGACTTGAGCTCATGACCCTGAGATCAAGAGACACATCCTTTATTGACTGAGCCCACCAAGTGCCCCTGTTCTTAATATTTTAATTTTTAGGGGAACCTGGATGGCTCAGTCACTTAAGCCTCTGATTCTTTTTTTTTTTTTAATGTTTATTTATTTTTGAGACAGAGAGAGACACAGCATGAATGGGGGAGGGTCGGAGAGAGGGAGACACAGAATCTGAAACAGGCTCCAGGCTCTGAGCTGTCAGCACAGAGCCCAACGTGGGGCTCGAACTCATGGACCTCGAAATCATGACCTGAACCGAAGTCAGCCGCTTAACCAACTGAGCCACCCAGGCGCCCCAAGCCTCTGATTCTTGACTTTGACTCAGGTCGTTATCTTGTAGTTCTTGAGTTTCAGTCCAGAGTCGAGCTCTGCTCTGACAGGGATATGCCCCGATTCGAGAGACCCCCCCAAAAACAAACCACCAGAGTCCAGAGTCAAAGCCAAGCGGCAAGGGTCGTTTACTGCAGGTTCCAACCCGGTCCTCTGCGCACTCGTTGCCGGTGACGCTAAGAGGCCCCGAGCGAGGATCTCACAACTTCTTTTATAGACAGGCACAAACAAGTTAGGGATTTTTCGAGGTTACAGAGCTGTTATTGGTTGACATTTAAATTTGAACACTCAGCAGAACTTGATTGGTTCCCGCCTTTATTTCAAACCACTCAGCAGACCTTGATTGGTTCCCGCCTTTAGGTCAGACCACAACCGGGCATGCCCTGGCTGGTTTCGGGAATGGGGCGGGGGGGGGGGGGGGGGGGTCTTTTCTTTGCGGTTGTGAGTACACCTGGTAATTTTTCTCTTAGTCTCTCAACAGCATGGAGCTGGCCTGGGATTCTCACTCTCTCCCTCTCTCTGCCCCTCCCTTACTCTCTCTCTCTCTCTCAAAATGAATGAAACAAACTTAAAAAATTAAAAGAATAAGAATAAAGTATACCTTAATTTTTAATCTTGCATTTTAAATTTTCTTCAGTCTTTTTTTTAAGACCCAATAGCTGAATATTAAAAAAAATTGTTTAACATTTATTCATTTTTTGAGACAGCGAGAGACAGAGTGCAAACAGGGGAGGGGCAGAGGGAGACGAAGACACAGAATCTGAAACAGGCTCCGGCTCTGAGCTTTCAGCACAGAGTCCAATGCAGGGCTCAAACTCATGAACCGTGAGATCATGACCTGAGCCGAAGTTGGCCACCCAGCTGACCAAGCCACCCAGGAGTCCACAGTCTTTTTTAATGGTTATGTATTTTTGAGAGAGAGAGAGAGAGAGAGCATGAGCGGGGAGAGGCAAAAAGAGGGGGACAGAGGATCCAAAGCAGGCTCCATGCTGACAGCACAGAACCTGATGCAGGGCTCGAACTCAGGAACTGTGAGATCATGACCTGAGCCAAATTCATGATTAACCAAGTGAGCCACCCAGGTGCCCCTTTTCTTCAGTCTTTTTATAAATTTGCATTGCTTTCTTCCTGTGACTTGCCTTCAGTGAAAGAGTTGCATTGGTAATGGCGTTAGAGAAGCTCCAAACCCAGAGATTGAGGACACACTATCCCAAATGTGGCACCTTGGCAGAGTGAACATTTTAAGTTGAAGGAGTCAGAAAACAGCAGGAGCAGAAAGGTCATTCTGATCTCCCTCCCTTGCCCTTTTTCCCTGAAACTGCTCATAAAATCATCCTCATCATCATCAGAGAAGTGTCCTCCCAATAGCTGGAGGTCTGTTTCTCCTGTTACATAAAACTTATGTTGAATAAATTTGCATACCTTTCTCCTGTTAATCTGTCTTTGTCGGTTTAATTTTCAGACTCAGCCAGCGACTCAAAGAAGGTGGAGGAAAACTTTTTCCTCCCCTCACCACAAAGAAGAGCCTGCAAACCAGACCACCCCAGCTATCCCAGCAGCAAATGAGCTCCTTAGTGTATCTGCCATCCCTCTTAATGGTGGCTTAAGTAATAATCATTCGTTGGGGCCCTGAAATTCTGAAGTGCTGCTGTTTTTTGGTTTCTTGAATCGTGTTGTTTCTCGTTAGAGTCACTGGGTTCAAATCAGTGCCATATACAACTGCTGGATTTGCGACAAACTGTGTCAACAATATGCCCCTTGGCAGCAAAAGGAGGGATTCAAATCTCAAAGATGCAAATGTAGGGAAGCAAAATGCACCATCCCAAAAAATTCTTCTTTGGCATAAGGATTATCTTCAGAGGGTTATTTTTAAGAAACTGCAGACATAAGAGAAGCTGTGAAAACTAAGTAACAGTTAATCTTTTGTAAGAACAATTTACATTTATAAGGAAAATCTCCGTTTGTCAAGGTGTCTCTCTCTGTACCAAGGAAACTAAATCTGACTCTAAATCTCTAGAAATTTACCAGTGGAGAAGGCATGGATTTAAGTCTGTATAACAACCTTACTCTTGTTTACTGTGCTTTTCAGGGTAACCTCTCCTAACTGGCCTCGCCATCCCCCAACATCTTAGCTGGAGATACTATTTAAGGTGATGGCTTGGGCCATCTGGGGGAGTTACTCAGTTTTCCTTGGTGTCCCCCAGGTATACAGGAGGTATACATGTTATTAAACTTCTGTTTGATTTTCTTCTGTTAATCTGTCTTTTTATTACAGGTGTGTCTCAGCCAAGAACCTAGAAGAGTAGAGGGAAAATTATTTTTCCTCTCCCCCCAAACTTCACTTTGGTGAGGAACCAAATGATGCTGGAGAAATACAGATGATAAAACTCTTGGCATATTATCTACCTCAGATGTGGTTAATTCTCCTAAGCGGTTTTGCAAGTGTACCAGGTTGGTGTGAGGTACTGACCGGGAGCTTTACTACACTCAGCGTGACGTGAGAAAGCAGGCATAAGTAAGAGACAGCAGAACTGTTGAGGTCCGTGGCCCTATTTTTAAGTCAAGTTTTTTAAAAATGGCATTTCAGGCAGCAGATTCCCCAGGCTTTCCCAGTGCTGGGAAAGATCAAGCTGATTTAGAAGGTTTCAGGACCAAAAGGTGTAAGAGGTTTTGGAATAAGTAAGAGTTGGACAGTTAGAATTCGTGGGGCAGCAACCATCTCTTCCCTCTCCTGTTCACACAGAGGAAGATTTGACATGAGCACTTTACTGCCTTTTCGACAAGACTGAAAGTGCCATATATCCTGTTTCCACTATGTTAGGAAATAGTGATTATGTCTTTTCTGATATTTGCTAAGCTACACAGCCTTCTAGCACCTCATTTACCTGAGACAAGCAGAAGGAAGCATGATAAAAAGGGAAGCAAGAGAGAGGGAGTGGCCCACATTCCCATCACTTCGTTTAAGAATACATGAGTTTCCTGCAAGTGGAACTGACACCATGGAAAGTGGCAGGACTGAAGCCGACTTGCTAATAGTCCCCACAACACACACCCATGAGTGGAGTGAGTAAGCCCAGTCACTTTCCACAAGCAAACTCATGTTCCTTTCCATCCCAAGTGGTGGTGATCCAAGAGTTAAAGGCTATGGACTAAACTGCCTTGGGAGTTAAGAAGGAAGGGAGAGAAAGAGGTATGAATCTCCCAAGCCAGGGGACTATGATAGAGAGCCCCTACAGAACCCTCAAGGAATAAGCATGGCCAAATTGTGCTAGAGAAGAAACTGTCTCATGGACAGAACTAACAAATATCAACACACAAGAAAAGTAAAATGTAAGGAGACCTTGGTTGTGTGTTTTCTCCCTGGGTGTTGCTGGAATATGCTTTTAGCTGTTTTCTGTCATTATCATCATCCTCATGATTTTGTCCAGAGGGTTACCCTCTTCATCTAACAATAGGTAGAAATTAGCCATTCTTTATTACTAGAAATGATCTACAGTGACCTTCTCAAAACTTTGCCCCAAATTCACAGTTAGAAGACACTTGGGAAAAGAGTAGCCTCAGACATGATGCATAGAGTTCCTTTATTATACGTAATCAAAATTGATAAAACTGGAAAAGTAAACAAAATATTCTCGTTGAACAAAAATTAAATATGGCTGCCCCAAATAACTAAAATAATACAGTGTCCAATAGTTAAACTCTGTCTTCAAATATTAACATTACAGATATACATCCTTTATCCTGGTAACTTTATAAAGTATTTCATTTTTCCTAAAAGCATATTATATTAATTATATTAATCACAATTTGCTTAAGTAATTCTGATATGACATTTAAAATAATCATCTCTTAAATATTTAAATACCATTAGAATGCAACTTTGATCATTTGGAGGAATTTCCGTTTCAACTCAATATCCATATATTTACATAGTTTACTCTTTTCTGAGTAGGTCACCTCCAGGCCTCTTAGAATATTTCACCCTTTTCTACGAAAATGTATGCGATTCATAAGTTCTCTGAACTTCAGTATTAAGGAGTAGTTATTTATGTGGTCTTTCCATGTTTCATAAGTCCTTCTAAGTTTGTCATAATAACTTTCATTTTTCAAACTGAAATCTGATCCAATTTTTTTTAAATAATTGTCTTTTTTCCATATTTCTCTCCAGGAGCCTTTCAATTTTTCCAAATAACTTTCTTTTTCATATTCTTCCTTCCATATTCCTTCTCCTTTTTTTAACGCTGTTAATTCAGCTTTAAGTAAGTTTCTGTGAATTGTCCAATAGATTTTAGAATCATAATCTAGCCCTTTAACAAGAACAGTTTTGCCAAGGCCTCTTCTCAAAATTTCTTCATTCAGACTCACACTAAAATATCTACCCTTGAATAAAAAATAAAACAAACCAATTACTTAAGAATTTAGTAATTTATTCATTTACTTAAAATCAGTCGTTCAGCATTTTTTCCTCCAGAGAAAACCCAAAAAACAGGAAGCAAAAGGGTCCCCAAGAGCTCAAAACAGCTAATGCTAAATCCAAGAATTTCATTACTAAAAGAGATTCTTGCTCAAAGTTACCTGCCTCTTTTGTAACGTAATAGTTCTTCACAGACTCACTGGTCATCTAACCCAAAGAAGGTAGAAGTAATAAAGTATAAGAAGTGTTCTTGATCTGTTTGTTGTTCAGAGGAGTAAAGGAGCACACAAAATAGGCGAAAAGACAGAAGGCCACAGCAAAAGAAACTAAAAAGTATAAAATGCAAAATAAACTGAATCATCACTGAACTGTTAGATTAGGTTCAGAATTCCACTGTGTAGGAAGGCACTGGCATGTAAATGCATTTTTTTTTAATTTTTTTTTAATGTCTATTTATTTTTGAGACAGAGAGAGACACAGCATGAACGGGGGAGGGGCAGAGAGAGAGAGGGAGACACAGAATCGGAAGCAGGCTCCAGGCTCTGAGCCATCAGCCCAGAGCCCGATGCGGGGCTCGAACTTGCAGACGGTGAGATCGTGACCTGAGCTGAAGTCGAACGCTTAACCGACTGAGCCACCCAGGCGCCCCTGTAAATGCATTTTTAAAAGACTTCCCACATGAGGCGCCTGGGTGGCTCAGTCGGTTAAGCATCCCACTTCAGCTCAGGTCATGATCTCCTTGAGTTTGAGCCCCACGTCAGGCTCTGTGCTGACAGCTCAGAGCCTGGAGCCTGTTTCAGATTCTGTGTCTCCCTCTCTCTCTCTGACCCTCCCCCCGTTCATGCTCTGTCTCTGTCTCAAAAATAAATAAACGTTTAAAAAAAATGTTAAAGACTTCCCACAAAATTATTAACATTTAAAATAGTCCCAGACCTTGAATCTTCATCCATAAAGAAATTTCCTTCATGGAAAACCTTACTTCCTAATGAAACCGGATAAATGGGACTTTTTTCCCCACTAATTTACAGTATAAAGGAGATCCTGCTGGGGTGCCTGGCTGGCTCAGTTAGTGGAGGAGAGACTCTAGATCTGGGGGTTGTAGGTTCAAGCCCCACACTGGATGTAGAGATTACTTAAAATTTTTAAAAATCTTGGGGCGCCTGGGTGGCTCAGTCGGTTAAGCCTCCGACTTCAGCTCAGGTCACGATCTCGTGGTCCGTGACTTCGAGCCCCGCGTCGGGCTTCTGGGCTGATGGCTCAGAGCCTGGAGCCTGCTTCTGATTCTGTGTCTCCCTCTCTCTCTGACCCTCCCCCGTTCATGCTCTGTCTCTCTCTGTCCCAAAAATAAATAAATGTTAAAAAAAATTTTTTTAATAAAAAAAAATTTTTTTTA
Source organism: Prionailurus viverrinus (assembly GCF_022837055.1). Taxonomy (NCBI): domain Eukaryota; kingdom Metazoa; phylum Chordata; class Mammalia; order Carnivora; family Felidae; genus Prionailurus; species Prionailurus viverrinus. The sequence continues at coordinate 49,941,787 of NC_062569.1, forward strand.
ATCTTTTAAAAAAGGAAATCCTATTTAGTTATTTATATAGTCCTTGTGAAATTTTAACCTAACAAGATCAATTTTAACAAAGTATTAATAGCTGAATAGCTTTGTTAGACAAGTATTAAATTCTAAAAATGTGAAAACCCCAGGTTTAAAGTAGGACTATCCAAAGGAACAAAGTAATCTTTTTTCCCTTAAATGCAGTAACTCTGAGTCATACTAATAAGGAGTTCATGGGGAGCCTGGGTGGCTCAGTGGGTTGAGCATCTGACTTTGGCTCAGGTCATGATTTCACAGTTCATGAGTTCGAGCCCCACACCAGGCCTTCTGCTGTGAGCACAGAGCCCGCTTTGATCCTCTGTTCCCCTCTACCTCTGCCCCTCCCCAACTCGCACACTCTCAAAAATAAACATTTAAAAAAATAAGGAGTTCATAAATATAGTTTTAAAGGATTTATCATATTTTTCTCAATCTTTTAAATTTTTTAAATGTTTATTTGAGAGACACAGAGAGCACCAGCACGTGTGCACAAGCGGGGGAGGGGTGCAGACAGAGAGAGGGAGAGAAAGCATCCCGAGCAGGTTCCAAACTGTGAGTATAGAGCCCAGCTCAGGGCTTGATCTCAGGAACCATAAGATCATGACCTGAGCCAAAATCACATTGAACTGAATGAGCCACCTAGGCGCCCCTCAATATTTTAAACTTTAAGAGCTCATTCCCTTACACCAAAATGAGAATAACTAAAATTCAATCTGACACATTAGTAAAATTCAACAGATGTAAATTACCACAATATGCATACTGCATAGTTTGGTCACCTAGGAAGGAATATAAACTAAAGTATATAAGGTGAAGTAGAAGCTCAGGAGCCAGAAAGCGCTGGGTTTGAATACTGGCTCTATCACTTGGTTCCCCTGAGGCCCACCTGTAAATGGGAGTAAAAACAAGGACTCCAGAACAATGGTTTTGAGGATAAATGAAATACACTCCTCAACTTAAAAGAGAAGATATTGTTTCTTTTTCTTTTTTTAAGATTTTTTTAAAGTAATCTTTACACCCAATCTGGGGCTTGAACTCACAATCCTGAGATCAAGAATCACATGTGTCACCGACTGAACCAGCCAGGTGCCCCCCTGCCTCCCAGCTTACTTTTAAACATATGATGCTTCAACCGATCAGTGTTGGATAATTCTTATTTTGAAAGAACTGAAGATGACTTGGACATACAGAAATTAATGGGTCTCATTAGGCTATCTATTAACAGTTCAAAGGCTCTAAAAAATTAAAATGTTTACAATTTTAATCACTTTAATGTGAAGTTATATTTTCTTCAGATTGTTTGTGTTTGTTACATAATAAGAGACTTTAGAAATAAGAAAACTGTTCTTAATCCTGTGATCACATTTTAACTATTAATTTTCTACACTCTTTTTCCAGTACTCTTCCACTAAAAGCAGTGTGGAGTAAGGCACACGCAAGGACTCAGGACAGTGGCACAGCAACACTGATGAGGCTAGTTACACAGCGGTCATGGCCAATCATAAAGGTAGGAAAACTCTGACGCAAAGTCTTCAGATGACTGATTACTGATCATTAATAGTATGCAAGTACACTCAACATTAGAGTTCAAAGATTGAGCAGTATTAACCTTCAGAAAACACACTTACTCTTTGTAGTTTCCAGTTGACAGGAAACCCACTCAACAAGTGGTTTCTAATAACAAGGGGGATATAATATACTCATGTAGAAATAAATCTGTAAAGCTACTCCTTAAATTATCAACGTCTGAAGTCATTAATGATTTTAAGTTTTTTCCATTTTCTTAGTTGTCTATTTTTTCTATAATAAACATATAAGTAACATTTTATAACAAAATTTATATATGAAACAGCTGGTTCTCTATACATAATCACTATGAGTACCAATTAAGAAAAGCAAAAATTCAGTCCCATTATATATTCAAGGCTCTAATTAATAATGTTTATGTATAAATAAAAAGAATAAAATATTGCTCATTATTTCTTCATACTACTTACCTTATTCACTAGAAGATAGCAAATAAGTGCTGAATTCTCCTTTGCAAGAAGTTGAAACCATACCACCTGGGAAGGTTTTAACTCTTTTTGTAACCACACCTTCCCGGTTTCAGTGAGTTCTACTCCTGCCAGCTTAACCAGCAAAACACCACATGGCTCTTCTAAAAAGTTTAGGTAGAAAGGAATGTAGCTTTAATACCATGTTGCAAAAATGAATTTCAAGGTCACGCTCCCCCTATGCCAAACAATCAAACATGTTTATTTATAAACACCCAGACACTCTAGATTGCAGGCTCATTTACATCTGTATTCAAGTTTTCTTTTTTTTTTTAATTATTATTTTTTTAACGTTTATTTTTGAGACAGAGAGAGCCAGAGCATGAACGGGAGAGGGTCAGAGAGAGAAGGAGATACAGAATCTGAAACAGGCTCCAGGCTCTGAGTGGTCAGCACAGAGCCCGACGCGGGGCTCGAACTCACGGACCGCGAGATCATGACCTGAGCTGAAGTCGGCCGCTTAACCAACTGAGCCACCCAGGCGCCCCTCAAGTTTTCTTTTAAAGCAACCTAAGCATACAACAGATGGAATAATCTAAAACCCCCATTTCAGTAAGCTCCAGAACAGGATGTAGAACCCATTAATAAAAATATGAATAAAACAGCGCCTGGGTGGTTCAGTCGGTTAAGCATCTGACTCTTGATTTCGGCTCAGGTCATGATCTCACGGTTCATGAGATCAAGCCCCACATCCATCGGGCTCTGTACTGACAGTGCAGAATATGCTTGGGATTCTCTCTCTCCCTCTCTCTGCTCCTCCCCTGCTCTCTGTCTCTCAAAATGAATCAAGAGGGGCGCCTGGATGGCTCAGTGGGTTGAGAGTCCTACTTCAGCTCAGGTCATGATCCCACTGCTCATGAATTTGAGTCCTGCGTTGGGCTCTGTGCTGACAGCTCAGAGCCTGAAGCCTGCTTCGGAACCTGTGTCTCCCCTTCTCTCTGCCCCTCCTGTGCTTGCTCTCTGTCTTTCTCTCTCTCAAAAATAAAATAAACGTTAAAAAAATCTTTAAAAAAATAAATTAAAAAAATAAACATTTTTAATAATAATAATATGCACAGATGGCAATTACAGTGCCGTGGCGCTGCAGGGCCTCTGGGGGCAGATCCTACTGAATATCATCCCCAGAGCAGTATAAGGTACAGCCTGGACAAACCCAGGTGGCAACTTTGCTGCCTGGGCACTGAAGAGTCATTACTATTTCAGGGAGAAGTGATTTAAATTATTATAACATAATGACAACAACTTAGAAGGTAGAGGACTTATGAAGTCTAAATCCTGCTTAGACTGAAATGGTCAACAAATAAATCTCTCTTTAGGGAACAATAGTCACTCAAATTGTTTAAATTCTGTTTGATTTATTAAAAGAATCAATCACGTAGGTATGTTTGGGGGGTGGAATCAATCTTATTCCTTTATAGGCATATCTCCTTGAACAGGTGAAATTCATTCATCTGAGGGTAGAAAAGAATCTTCTGGGGCAATTGGCTGGCTCAGAAAACCATGTGACTCTTGATTTCAAGGTTATAACTTCGAGCCCCACATTGGGTGTAGAGATTACTTAAAAAAAAATGTGGGGAGCCTGGGTGGCTCAGCTGGTTAAATTCCAACTCCTGATTTCAGCTCAGGTCACAATCTCCCAGTTTGTGAGTTCGAGCCTCTCATCAGTCTCTGCACTGACAATGTGGAGCCAGCTTGGGATTCTCTGTCCTCTCTCTCTGGCCCTCCCTCCACTTGCACCCTCTCTCTTTCTCAAAACAAATTAAAAAAAAAAAATTAAATTTAAAAAAATGTTTTAAACGAACTTTAAAAAATAAGAACCCCTTCATAAAATTAATATTATGAAGCTCCTTATTATTTAAAAAAAGTTGTTTTATTTATTGTTGAGAGAGAGAAAGACAAAGACAGAGACAGAGACAGAGCATGAGCAGGGCAGGGGCAGAGAGAGAGAGGGAGACACAGAATCTGAAGCAGGCTTCAGGCTCTGAGCTGTCAGCACAGAGCCGGATGCAGGGCTCGAACTCATGAATGGCAAGATCATGACCCAAGCCAAAGTTGGATGCTTCACCGACTGAGCCAGCCAGGCACCCCAAGAAGATCTTTAAATATAACTAAATTTAGGGGCACCTGGGTGGCTCAGTTGGTTGAGTGTCTCACTCTTGGTTTCAGCTCAGGTCATGGTCTCCCAGTTCATGAGTTCGAGCCCCACGCTGGGTTCTGTGCTAACAGTGTGGAGCCTGCTTGGGAGTCTCTCTCTCCCTCTCCCTCTTTCTCTCTCTCTCAAATAAACTTTTTAAAAATGTATTTAAAATATAAACTGAATGTATAAGTAAAACTAAATTTATTCAACAAGCTTTGCCAAGTCTCCATTGGCTAACAATTATTTTTCTAGGGCCTGTGAATAATGAGATAGGTAGGAAAAGGTCCCTGCCCACATGGGGTTCAGTTTAGTGGAGGATATAAACCTAAAATACATGACTATAGGAAAATGTGTTTAAGTACTGTAACCACAGTGTGTGTCCACTGTTGTGGGTGTAGTAAAGAAAGAGGCTAATTCAGCTCCAGAGTTAAGGAAAGCTTCACAGAAGAGCTGACATTTGAGCTGGATACTAAAGAATGAACTGGAGCTCAACAGGAGCCAAGGCACTCTGGGAAAACTGTGCCCAGGGGCATGAGAACACAAATAAGCAGCAGGCAGGAAGGTCTGTGTGAGTGGGGTCTTTGACACAAAGCAGGGAGAAATGGGAAAGCAGCAGGGGACATCAGCCCCTGTTCGGCTCTCCAGTCTCCTTTGGTGACTCTTGTCCCTTTCTTCCCTAGGCCCCAGCACTCTAGTCTTCATATGGCTTCTCAGAAGAGCCATGCTCATTCCCATACACGTTCTGCCTAGCCAGCCCCCTCTCATTCTTCAGGTCTCTGATTAAATAACAACTCATCCATGAGGCTTTCTCTGACCACTTTACAGGTATCGGTTCCCCATTCACATGACCTCCAGTAATGTTCATCCTAGCATCTTGCTCTTTTCTTCATAGCTCTTAGGACAATTTTCATTTGTCTGTTGTCTATTTTCTACTTAGACTGTACGCTCCAAAGGGTAGTCTTATTTGTTTCACTCAGTGCCATGTAGCTACAATAGGTCCTAGAACATAACAGTTGCTCAATATTTGTGGAAAGAATGCTTGACTGCCTGAATGAAATACTGAATGGTTGAATAAAACGAGGAGGGGGAAGTAAAGAACATCTGGAGACCAATTAAATAGTTCCTTGTATTTAAAACCAAGAGTTTATACTTTCTCTCATAGACAGTGGAAAGTTATTAAAATTTAAAATGACATTGTTTGCTACTTTACAAATAACTTCTAATTAACAAATACTAAAACAGTTGTATTATTCTTGTACTTTACTTACTTTTCCATGAAGTTATAATAGGTAAAGCAATGGGAATATGCTCAATTTCTAAACCATTCTCAGTTATTCGGCGTAATCGTCCACGTAGTTTAACATTCCTTCTTATAAATTCTACTGGAATATCTGAAGAACTTGTAAATTTTGATGTCTGTTGATTTATAAAAAAAATATAACATTTGATTATTATTTTCATTTTAACATTAAGCATGTCAAATTGTTACCTAAATATTTAATAAGAAGACGTAACCCCTGAAATTTTTTAATTTACCCCTTAATTTTATATATTAATATTTTAGTGTGATTTAATCAAAAGTGTTTATAGGAAGGGGGCACCTGGCTAGCTCAGTCAGCGGAGCATGCAACTCTTGATCTTAGGCTTGAAGATTTGAGTCCTACATTGGGTGCAGAGATTACTTAAAAAGAAAATCTTTTGAAAAAAAAAGTGTTGAGGCACCAAGATGGCAGTTAGTTAAGCGTCCAACCTTTGGTTTTGGCTCAGCTCATGGTCTTATGGTTTATGAGTTCAAGCCTCACACTGGGCTCTGCTCTGCCAGTGTGGAGCCTGCTTGGGATTCTCTCTCTTTCTCTCTCTGACCCTCCCCTACTGTCTCTCTGCCGCTCCCCACCTTCCCTCAAAAATAAATAAACACCTAAAAAAAAAAAATGTGAAATACTACAGGTTAGAGTCAGTATTTTAAAAGATCTTGACAACTAGGATGATGGGATAAAACTAATGAAGGATAAGAGAATAAACTAATTATAGCATAGATTAAAAAGATTAAGAAACTTTAGTTAACTGTGAACTCAAAATGAGTGGAAGTGTGACAAAGCTGCAAAACAAAACACAAACTCCCTCTCCCCTACACTCCCCGCTGCGCCCACCTAAGTTCAAACACCAAGCAACATTATAAGGAACAGGATCCAAAACGAGAGAGGTGAGGAAGGGATGGCTCTAAATCAGGCCCTAAGTGGAATATACTATGCTGTGCCAGGTACCCGTTTCATAAAAGACTCAAACAAACCGGAACAAAGCTAGAAGAGGAGAAAAAAGATGATAGAGTCTGGAAACCACATCACATGAGAAAACTAAGATTATTTTGCACCAGTGGGGGCGGGGGGTAGGCTGTGCCTGGGTTGTTCAGTTTCTTGGGTTTCCTGGGCCTCGGACTCTTGTTTTCAGCTAAGGTCATGATCTCATGTTTCATGAAATCAAGCCCCTTGCCCAGCTCCTGACATCGCAGGGCCTGCTTGGGATTCTCTGCCCCATCTCCCACTCATGCTTGCTCGCTCTCTCTTTCTCTCTCTCAAAAATAAATAATTTTTTTTCAAAAAAGAGTATTTTGCACAGGGGAGACAGACAGTAAGTAGAGAGGATCATTAAAGATGTCTTCAATTACTAAACATCCATCCCTTTTAATTTTTAGGTGTTTTCATTAAAGGACACACATAAAAAAGACACCAGAGTGCCTTGATGTTTGGAGTTTTAGAAATTTTGGAGTTTTAGAAATTATTAAGCAGCTAGCTAAAGAGGAAACTAAATAGAACCCAATGTTCTATTTCCTTGAGTTCATACTCAAGGAATATGTGAAAAACATTTAAAGGCAGATCCCACTGTATCTACCTTTTCTGGATCCAATAATCCCTCAACAACATAAAGTTCAGTGCTGTGTTTCTGTGACATGGCACTATCTGGAAGATGAACTAACTATATACATAAAACCAGAATACAACTGCAGAGCAATACATAGAGAGGTTTAAGATAAAGTGTAAGTGCTAACAGGTCAAAATGGAAAGGATAAGAACACCGGAGGAAGATATTTTTAAAGGAAGTGAATCCTGAGCCTGTGATAAACAGTCTGCTTTCCAGAAGAGGCAGAAAGATGATGCCACTGACAAGGATGCTGTCCCTAAGCTTCAGATGGTGAAGTGTCTTAGAGGCAAACAGACAAAAGCGGGAAGCTCTGTGAAGAGAAAATAGTAAGAGTTTCAAATTCAGGAATATGACATTTGAAATCCAGTTCTGCCACATACTAGCTGGGTGATCTTGTGAAAATAAATTTAACTTTTTTTAGCATCCATCTCCTCATCTATAAAACCTGGGTGTAAGAATACCGGTTTCATAGGATTATTATAAGTGTTAAATGAAATTACGTAGGGGCACCTGGGTGGCTCAGTCGGTTAAGTATCTGACCTTGATTTCAGTTCAGATCATGATCTCACGGTTCATGACATTGAGCCCCGAGTCAGGCTCTGTGTTGACAGTGAGGAGCCTGCTTGGGATTCTCTCCCCTGCTGGTGTGCGATCTCTCTCTCTCTCTCTCAAAATAAATAAACACTTTTAAAAAATGATTTTAAATGAAATTATGTATATGAAGTGTTTAGCACAGTACTAAACTCAATCATCATTTTTTTTTATTTTTTTAATATGAAATTTGGAATTGTCTACCAGTAATTGAAAGAATATGAGAGCTTGGTAAACTCAGGAGGAAGAAAAATGAGAGAAAAACAGCAATACAAAAAGGACACTGAAGGGGAACTATTAAGGCTCCCTGTGGCAGGCCCTTTGTTGGTTAATGCAATATTCATTCTCAAGCCTCTCTCCCTTATCAGCAGGCACTGGAAGGGATGGGAAAGTTAAATGGCCGCTTTCCCAACTCCTTTCCAGCTAGAGGTGGCCACACGATATAAGGATGTAAGCAAAAGTCTGCTGAAGGCTTCTGGGAAAATTTTTGCTTTCTTCATGAGAGGTGGCTCGCACCTTCCTTTTCCCTCTCCTTTTGCTTTGAACAAGAATATGCTATTTGGAGCTAGAGTAGCCATTCTGTACCATGAGGAAAGGCACAGAGAATCATACACCTAAAAGCCTCTGTCACTGAATCACTCCAGGCATCTTGTGACATGAGGAAAAAGCCTTTTTACTTGGTTAAGCCGCTGTCGGTTGGGGTTTCTCTTACTTGTAGCCAAATTCCTTCAACTGTTACACAACTGAGTTTTTTGTTCTCTAAAGTTCCAATGTTCTTTTTCTAGCTTCTTAGCCTGCTCTTCTCATCACATGTCACTATTATCAAAAGCCATAAAAATCCAAAAAAAAGACACCAGAACTAAAGTCTAAAATGAATAACTTCATAATATACTAATATAAATTTGTATTAATTAATGCATAATTTTCATAAATCAATAACATACCTAATATTGTGTAACTTAAAATCATCTATAACTGATTCATGTAATTTTTAAGGGCTAACAAGAGAAATAACCCCTCAGCATTATTTTTACCTAAACACTTTTTTTTGTCAAGTTTATTTATTTTGAGAGAGAGAGCATGAGCAGGGAAGGGACAGAGAGAGAGGGAGCCAGAGACTCCCAAGCAGCCTCTGTGCTGTCAGTGAGAAGCCCAATACTGGGCTCGATCTCACGAACCATGAGATTATGACCTAAGCCAAAATCAAAAGTCAGAGTCTTACCTGATTGAGCCACCCAGGCCCCCTGTATTTTTACCTCAACTCTTACTCAGATCATTTAATATTTTGACAATTTTGAAACCTTCAAAATACAAATGTCATGGAATACAGATTGTAAGATAAAGAAAAAATGAAATGAATGAAAACAACTAGTTTCCAAAGTTCCATTCTAAAAACATATATAAGCTAAAAATGAATGACTTACAAAATCATGGAAGTGTTAAAAGAAAAAGCCTATTCGATTATTAGATATAAGGTTAAAAAAGAATGCAGGGCACTTAATAAAGAGGATGAAAGTTCTGACATTGGAGTCAGGGGAAAAAGGCAACAGATGGAAAAGATACAGTATAGTAGAGTAACACTGTGTAGTCAATGATAATATAAAATAATATAGAGATAATAAATACAGGAAATAAATATAAACCCATACCAGATTGTAACATGACACTAAAATTACACCCAATGACAAGAATCAGTTATATAAAAAATACTTCTAAATCTTGAATTACTAAATGGATTTCCACAGTATCTATTATTAAAAAATTATTGAAAGGGCAAAAAAATACGCTAACTGAAAGGATAAATTATTTTTTTTTACATCATACTCCCTGCTTTATTCATTGAACAGATATTAGATTGTTGCAAATCAGAGAAAGCATAAATTATTCAGTGCTAAAGGACATAATTCGACTGTGATCTAAATCTAAAACCACTATACAAAACACTTTTGAGACATTCCACAATGTCTGAAATGCAAATTTAGTGATTATAGCATTCTAGCAAACCAAATCCTTTACAGATTCCTTTTTAAGCATGAAGACGTGATTATGAAAATATAGACTGTGCAATTACTTTCCATAAAATCCTGCGAATGTGTTACTTTTAAATCAAGGTCTTTAAATATGTTCATTGTTCTAAAATAATACTTAAAACTTCTAATATGAATAACAAAATGATACCCAGCTTGAGACAAAAACTGTTTTGAAGTGAGAAATTAACTGTCTCTTGTTTATCACAGTTCACAGTGCCTTCTTCATTTTTTAACTTACCATCCGAATACTTCTTAGAAGTAACATTATTCCAGCTATGGCCATTACGGTGCTGATGTTCTTCAGAAAAAGATTAAATGATTAATTCTCATTAGTTATTATTCATAATAGTGAAAGTAGTAATTAGAAGGGGGGAAAAAGAAGACTGTCCTCCCAATAATCTGTCCAAATAAGACACATCCTTCAACTAAAGGCCCATTTCTTCCAAAAAAAACTTCCTTAACTGCCTACCTACTCAGTAATCTCCCGTTTCTTTCCCAAACACTCTGACATGTATAGTAATTATATACATAACATTGTATTGTTCTCTATTGCCTTTTACTTTAACCGTGAGTACCTTAACTGCATGAATCAGTCTAATACTTCTTGAATAATGCCCACAGTAACTAGCATAACCCCGAGCCTAGAGTGGGAATTTAAATCTTTGAAAAAAAAATTTGCCACCAAAACGTTACAATACAATGTCTTCGATGTATATATGGATGAACAGTTGGGAAAAACTTATCAATGTTTTTAAAGTGCTCCATTTAAGCTGAAACAGACCTAAGAGAGTTTAATTTAAAAATAAGAACCCTGCGGGGCACCTGGGTGGCTCAGTAGGTTAGGCGTCTGACTTCCCGACTTCCCGACTTCAGCTCAGGTCATGATCTCACTGCTTGAGAGTCTGAGCCCTGTGCCTGGCTCTGTGCTGACAGCTCAGAGCCTGGAGCCTGCTTCGGATTCTGTCTCCCTCTCTCTCTGCTCCTCCCCTGCTCGCACTCCGTTTCTTTCTCAGAAATAAAATAATTAAAAAAAAAGAACGCTGCAACTGCCTCAACAAGAGTGATAATCTAACATGCTTTCCTTCAATAAATACAACTAGGTATGTAAGAAATGAACCTGAAAATTATATGCAAGGAAAGAAATGAAGATACGAAGATTGGTCTTAGTGTTGAAGACAGATACAACTCTGATAATGCTTTAAACATCAGGCAAACAGAAAATAAGGCAATGGAAATTTTGTAATTACCAATACACAATGCTTTTTGTTCTGTGGATTTTGCATTTGTAGAAGGAAAAAGAAAGAAAATGAACACTAGGATACATTCTGTGATTGAGATATTTGGAACAATGTTATCTGTGGGCTAATTTAAACTGTTTCCTCTCTCAATCTGTTGAAGTCATTTTTTAATTTGAAATGACCCATGCATCAATTTTTGCTTCACTAGAAGAACCCAGGCCTTGCCAATTAACACCTATATCATTCATTCATTCATTAATCTATCATTCATTAATGCCACCAATATGTATCTAGTACTTAGTAAATGGCACGCAATACTCCGAGGACAGGAGCTGTAGGGGTGAATGAAAACTGCCATAGCCCTGGCCCTTGTGCTGCTTGGCTGCAGAGCTTTTGCAAAGCTGATGGTCCTACTCAACTTCTCAGAAGGATGTAACAAAGCTAATCATTCTCTCTGAAAATTCTCTTCACTTGACTTCTAGAACGCCTGGTTTTCCTTCTCCTCCACTGTTTCTTCCCAGTTTTTGCTGATCTCCTCCTTTTCACTTCCCATATTCTAAATGTTCAGTGTTCCTCAGGTCCCATGTCTGAATTCTAGGACTTGTTCCACAGCTTTTCTGACTTGCTCCAAGATGTCATCCAAGCTTTAAACTTAAGATTTAGGCAGTTCATTCCTAAAGTTGAATGTCCAGTTCCGATCTCCCTTCAATGCCAGATTCCTATATCTAAGTTGCCTAGATAATATCTACAACTCCGTTTAGAATTCTAATAACCATCTTCAAGTTCACACATCTCCACCTCCAAGTTCACATGTCCAAAGGGTCCTCTGAATTTTCCCAACAAATCACTGGCCCCCACTCCTCCACAGAAACAACTTTCACCACCATCCACCCAGTGGGCAGCCCCCTTGATTCCTCCTTGCACCCCACACCTAAATCATCCACACCATCCCCAGGGTCTTAGCCACAATCTTGTCTTGCCTGGACACCTAAGATGTCCCATTCTTGGTCGAACTCCAGTGCCCTCTCACGTCACTTAAAACACAAGGCCTACAGTAGGACCACGTGCCCTATCTTCCACCCCGTCGTCTCCGGGCGCTGTGTCCCCAACTGCTTTCGGGGGACGCACCAAGCTGTGCTGCGTCTTGGTCTCTGAGGTATCTCCGGGGCCCAGCACTGCCCTGGCAGTAATTAGAGATGGTCTTTCCAGCCCACCGCGGCCATCCCCACGCACCGAGCCCAGCCGGGCCGCGCTCCCTCCCCAACCGCCCGCCCCGCACTCGCGACCCCGGCAACGTGGCCCTCCGCCCAGTCCGGCCCCGACGGGCTCCACTGCCCGTGGCCTGCCCGCGCCACGTCTCCCTCAGGCTCGCTCCGCGCGACCCTGCGCCCCCCGCCTGCCCGGCCGGTCTGCGATACCCGGACGAGGCGCAGGTGGTCGTCCGCCCATTTCGAGACGCGCGCCACCACATTGGGCGCCGCTCCGTCCGGGTGCGGCGGCTGCGAGGCGGGGGCCTGAGGCCGGTCCGCCATGTTGCCGGCTTCCCGCGAGCCCGCGTCGCGCTCCTCGGGCGGACGGCAGGGGGCGCCGCGCTCCTGGGGCGGACGGCCAGGATCCGGGCTCCCCAAGCTGTTAGGGGAGCCGCACGGTGGTCGACGGTGGGGTCCTCGTCTGCGTCGCCTGAGAGTGGCCTTACGACTGGCTGTTCTCTCCCTCTTCCCCTGGAGGTGGGCCTCCCGTATCAGTGACCCCCCTCCCCCAGCATTTATGCAGGGTTTTCCCACTGCGCCGGACATTTTTATGGGACAGGGACGGGGGCTGAAGGCTTCCCGGCCATGCTGGTGGGAAGAGGATCAGTTTGTGACTTCAGTTAACCCAGCCTCAGTGTGGGTACCGAATCTCCTCTGCCATGCAGAAAGGAAATTGAAGTAGTTCATTCCTTCACCTGCTCCCAAATATAATAAGATGCATATTTCTTATGTTTGAATTGTGCTTTAAAATTTGCACAGTTCCTTGGTAATCCTATTAGGTGCTCTAAATTGTTGAACTGTTAATTAATTAAAATATATACGGAAAGCTGACTATATTAGTATATTTCGTATATTAGTAGTAGTATTAATTAGTATATAAGTATATTTTAAAACAAAAATTAGATGCCGGATAGTGTAAATGGTATAGTAACATTTGTGTAAAAAAATTGTGTGTGTGTGTGTGTGTGTGTGTGTGAGAGAGAGAGAGAGAGAGAGAGAGAGAGAGAGAACCATGGAAATCTATGCAAGAAACCTACAACAGTGATTGCCCCTGGAGAGAGGGATTGGGGTAGGAATGGTTGGGAGAACATTTTGCAATTATGGAAATGTTGTATATCTACGTTGTTCGGTTTCAAACTTAATAGCCACTTGTGGCTCTTGTGTGCTTGAAATGTAGCTAGTACAACTCAGGAACTGAATTTTTATTTTTTTAAAGTAAGCTCTAAGCCCAACCTGGGGCTCGAATTTATGACCAGAATCCAGAGTCCTCTGATCTTCAGACTAAGCCAGCCAGGGGTCTCAGGAACTGATATATGTGTGTGTGTGTGTGTGTGTGTGTGTGTGTGTATACACACACACACACACACACATATATATATACACATAAATACATATATACATATACATATATATGTATGTATATATATATATTTTTTTTTAATGTTTATTTATTTTTGAGAAAGAGACAGAGACAGAGCACAAGTGGGGAACGGGCAGAGAGAAAAGGAGATCCAGAATCTCAAGCAGGCTCCAGGCTCTGAGCTGTCAGCACAGAGCCTGACACGGGCTCGAACTCACAGACTGTGAGATCATGACCTGAGCTGAAGTCAGACACTTAACTGACTGAGCCACCCAGGAGCCCCAGGAACTGAATTTTTAATTTTATTAATTTTAATTAATTTCAATAGTCACATGTGTCTAGTGGCTACCATATTGGACAGAGCAATATACTGTTAGAATTTTTTTACTTTTCTTTATGCACATATTATTTTTAGAAGTGAAAATGGAGTATGTTGTACTCCTAACACACATATTATGAGTAGTACCTTCAAGGAATGTATTGCCTCAGTACTGTAGCTAATAGAAAGTAAATTACTGGCTAACACTTAGATCTTACTATGTGTGAGGCACCATTCTAAATACTTCTCTAAATAGCTCCCTTGATGCTCCCAACAACTTTATAAGATAGACACTATTATTAATACCGGCTTTAAAGAGTAAATATGCAGAGTGATTAAGCCAGTAGCCAAGGTCACCCAGCTAGGAAGTGGTGAGCTGGGCTGTTATGCTGGGATTCAGCTCAGTGAATTGGCTCAGTCTGTGCACGTGACCACGACACTGCTTCCCATAAAGGCAATCAGCTAAAACGCATCAATCCCTATAAATTTTCAGAGAGGGTGCAATGCACATGGTTTTGGGGGAAAGCCAACTAAAAAGATACACTATAGGGGCACCTGGGTGGCTCAGTCGGTTAAGTGTTGGACTCTTGATTTCGCCTCAGGTCATGATTTCACAGTTCATGAGTTCCAGTTCCAAGACAGGCTCTGGGCTGACAGTGAGGAGTCTGCTTAGGATTCTCTGTCTCCCTCTCTCTCTGCCCCTCTCCCCATCTCTCAAAATAAATAAACATTAAAAAAAAAAAGATATGCTATAACCAAAATCCTTAATCACTATTTCAAATAAAAACAACAGCTTTGTGTGTTAAGAGATGTTGAATAGCTTTAGTTCAAAAGTAGAAAAACTAAGATTCCTTCATGGGCAATTCTGTTCCCAATTCTTCTTTTGCTGTTTCAGTGTCCTGTCTCTACATGCTTTCTGCTCTCTCTCCTGTCCTAGTTGAAGACAGTTCTATCCAACATCCCTACTTTCCAACCTAAAGTCTTCTTTTCTGTAACCCAGATATCAGTCACCTGGGTGTTTCCAAGTCCTCCAGATATCTGAAGGTGTCCCTTTCAATATTTCAGCAGCATCCCGCTAATGATTGATGGGAGAATCCTGACCGCTGCAGGATTTCTGCAGATTGAGAGATTTACCATTCTCCTGGGGTAGCTTTACCAAGGACTCCTGCTCCTTTTGCTGTTGATGACCTCTCTGGATATGCTGCTTCTATGAGTAGAGAGGTATGCATGAAAGCCACACTTAGATTCATTGCCCGCCCCTCAATTTCCCACAATACCGTAAACACAAAGACAGAGTTTGTAAGACTTTTATTGGAAGTTTTATGTTAACTAT
The DNA here is from genome assembly GCF_022837055.1 of Prionailurus viverrinus. Classification (NCBI taxonomy): domain Eukaryota; kingdom Metazoa; phylum Chordata; class Mammalia; order Carnivora; family Felidae; genus Prionailurus; species Prionailurus viverrinus. The sequence goes on from NC_062569.1 coordinate 49,957,051, forward strand.
GCAGAATGATTATTAAAAAGAAATTAATTGGACATTAATGTGAATGTTCCCAGAACCCAAAGAATTAGAAAAAAATGAATATTTAATGAGGACCCCCTCTCACAAAAACATCTCAGTTTCTAGCATTGATTTCCAGTCAAAGTCAATCATTCCACTGTGTTATGGACTGAATATTTATGTCACTCCAAAATTCATATGTGACATTCTAACCCCTGATGTGATGGTGTTAGAAGGTAGGGTCTTTGGGGGGTAATTAGGTTCAGATAAGGTCTTGAGAGTGGAACCCCTATGATGGGATTTAAGTCCTTATAAAAGAGGAATAAAGACCAGATCTGCATCTCTTCCACCCATGTGAGCACAGAGAGAAGGTGACAGTCTGTAAGCCAGGAAGAGGACTCTCAACAGGGACCCAATCTGCCAGCCCCTTAATCTTGAACTTCCCAGTTGTGGGAAACAAATGTCTGTTTAAGCCACCCAGGTTCTGGTAATTTGTTACAGCAGCCTAAGATGACTAAAACACGTGTGTACCTCAGGACCAGGAGGTGAGCTCACTAACTTCCTTGCCATTGCTACTAATACCTCTTGCCCTCTTACCCTCTTCAGGACTGTCAGGAGTGATGGAGGCTGTCATCTTGTGATCTCTTGGTCGCTTTGTGAGATCATGACCTGAGCTGAAGTCAAGAGTCGGATGCTTAACCCTACTGAGACACCCAGGTGCCCCACGGTCACTCTCTTTTATTCATTGAACACTTTAGCAGCTGACTTAAAGTCTTTCTCTTCATTTCAATCCCTGTTATTATTCTGATCTCTCAAGTCTCATGCCCAGTGACTTTTTCCTCTACCCCAACTCAGCCATCTCTTCCCATGGTTACACTCTGGGTCTTGTCTTCACCAGAAATCGCCACATCTGCAGTCACAGCCCTGACACTGCCCTCTCCCACCACAACCTCCTGTTCTTCTGGCTCACTCGAGAAAATACCCCTTATGGCAATAGCTCTTTGAGCTCAGTAAAATGATCAGTCCATTGAACCACGATGTCCTATTCATCAGCCCCCTCTAGTCTTCAGTTTCCATCTTAACCAGCTTGGACTCTGGTTTAGCATTATAATCACTCCCTTAAAAATAGCCTCAACTCCAACCCCTCTCTGCCTCCTTTGCACTTGCCCGCCAAAACCCCAGCACTGCATTACACCCAACCTCCACCAAAAAGTTGGGAGTCCAATAGGGAGAGATCTTCAGCTTTTTTCAAGAAAAGCTGCAGATCTGGACTTTCATATGAAGTCACCCTGTTTTGAAATTAAAATTGTTGGCAAAACACTGTGGTAGGTAAAGAATTTATCTTGAGGCAGAGACTACAGACTTTTAGTTTATTACCTCTGCTTGTATGGCTTTCCATTATGCTTCAAGTAATGTCAAAACTGTAGGTTCATGTACAGGTGCTACATAATCGAGGCTCTGCTTCTCTCTCAAGCTCTTCTTTCCTACCCCCTACTTCACTCATTTTACCTCAAGCACACTGAGCACATTGACCTCCCTCTTCTTCACACGGGCCAAGTTCATCCCTCTGCCTTAGAGCTTTTGCATTTACTGCTCACTCTGCCTACAATGCCCTAAGCCTTTCCTTTCACCCTCCAGCCCCTCTCAAGCTGCCCCCTTCCCCCTTATCCTTCAAGTCTCAGTTTAACAATCATAACCAGGGGGCTCCTGGCTGGATAAGTTGGCATGTGACTCTTGATCTCCGGGTTGTAGGTTTGAGCCCCACAGTGTGTAGAGATTGCTTAAAAATAAAATCTTAAAAAAATTTTATTCTTTAGAGGACTAGAGAGAAATGAATGACCAAAAAAGTACAAAACCTCTATTATTTCTTTTGTCAGAAATTATTAACCTAATAAAATATAAAATGTTCAAAAAAACTGTGAAAGTGTTATTTTGAAATTATTTCACCATTTTTTAAACCCAGAGTTGTTTCTTTATGCTTTTTCAATTATTTCCTGACTTACAGGGTCTGATTTCTTCAGATAAACCCAATTTTTGCTTTCGCTCACACCTCACAACTGAAATTCTAGATTTAAAATATCTTCTACCCACAGGAGTAATAATGCCTTTTTTTTAAAGGCACCATTTTTTAAAGTTTATTTATTCATTTTGAGAGAGAGAGAGAGTATGAACAAATGGGGGAGAGGCAGAAAGAGAGGGAGAGAGAATCCCAAGTAGACTCAGTGGTGTCAGCACAGAGGCCAACGTAAGGCTTGAACTCACAAGCCGTGAGATCATGACCTGAGCCTAAGTCAAGAGTCGGATGCTTAACTGACTGAGCCACCCAGGTGCCCCTATTAGCACTTTAAATTGAACTACTTGGAAAATTTGCCCATTTAAACTAGAAGAAAATATAAAAGGAGACATCTAATCACTCGAGACCGAACTTTTGGTTCTAAAACCCAGACTTTCAAAAACACAAGTGGGGCACCTGGGTAGCTCAGTCGGTTAAGTGTCCAACTCTTGTTTTCAGCTCAGGTCATGATCTCACGGTTTCACGACTTTGAGCCCTAAGTCTGCCCAGAGCATGCTTGGGATTCTGTCTCCCTCTTTCTCTGACCCTCCCCAACTCGTGTTGTCTCTGTGTCTCTCAAAATAAAGAAATTAACTTAAACACACACACACACACACACACACACACACAAAGTGTTGGTGAGGATGTGAAAAAGAAGTCTTCACATACTGTTTGTGGGAATACAAACTGGTGCAGCTACTGTGGAGATTCCTCAAAAATTTGAAAATAGAATTACCATATGATTCAGTAGTTGCACTACCAGGTATTTACCCAAAGTATACAAAAACACTAATCCAAAAGGAAAAATGCACCCCCATGTTTATTGCAGAATTATTTGCAATAGCCAAATAATGGAAGCAGCCCAAGTGTCCAGTGATAAATGAATGGATAATGAAAAATTGAAATGGAATACTCGGCCACAAAAAAGAACAAAATCCTGCCATGTGCAACAACATGGAGATAGAGAATATAATGGTAAGCAAAGTAAGTCAGAGAAAGACAAGTACTATATGATTTCACTATGTGAAATTTAAGAAACAAAACAAATGAAAAAGAAAAAAAAAAGACAAACCAAAAAATAGCTCTTAGCTATGGACAGCAAACAGACGGTTACCAGAAGAGATGGGGGATGGGTGAAATAGGTGAATAGGATTAAGAGTACAGTTATCTTGATGAGCAATGGTTGATATATGGAAGTGTTGAATCACTATATTGTATACCTGAAAGTAATATAACACTGTTAACTATACTGGAATTAAAAATAAAAAATAAAGGTGCACCTGGCTGGCTTAGTTGGAAGTGTGTGCAACTCTTGATCTCAAGGTCATGAGCTTGAACCCCACATTGGTGTAGATTATGTAAATAAATAAATAAAATTTAAAAACTTAAAAATAAAAAATAAAATAGGGGCACCTGGCTGGCTCAGTCATTAGAGCATGCAACTCTTGATTTTAGGATTGTAAGTTCAAGCCCCATGTTGGGTATAGAGATTACTTAAAAATATAAATCTTTAAAAATATAAACAAAGTGTTAAAAATACTAAAAGATAAAATAAAGAATAGTCAATAGGGTAAAAAAACAATAAAACTTAATTGTTTTAATTGTTTAAAAATAAAACCCATACTTTCATTATCCCAAGCTTCTGAACATATATAACCAAAAAAAATGAATTAAACAGAACACAATTTCAATAATTTCAGACAAAACATGTCTGTCAAGTTAGGTTTATTCACATTGTACTGGAAGTACACAGTTTCTAAAGCAGGAATAGATCTAATTACTACTTATAATAACCACACTGGTTCCCCACATTCCTATTTCACCTGTATGGTGACCAGTGAGAGCCAGAGTGGTAACAGCTTATCAGACTAAGAGACTAAATATACTAGGGTTTGTGCTGTAGTTGAGGAGGCTCAAAATATGAATCCAGGTGACTATATAGGACAGTTGTATGGAAGACTTCTTATGTCCTTAATATAAGCAAATACTCCTGGGAAGGATCCTGGGTTCTTATCCTTTGGAATGTAAATATGTCTTCAGGGTCAAGACCAGATTTAGAACCCACAGATGTGTCCATGGTCCTAAATCTCATCCCCTGCCTTGAAATGTGCATACCAGAGAAATAAAGATCTCTTGTGTTATGGACTAAATTGTGTTCTCCCAAAATTCATACGTTGAAACCTTAACTCACTATGTGATCATATTTGAAGTCAGGGTCTTTACAGACGTAATTAAGGTTAAATGAAGTAATAAGGAAGGAGCCATAATCCAATAGGACTGGTGTCCTTATAAGAGAAACCTGCAATGTGCAGGCAGAGAGGAAGGTCATGTAAAGATAGAGCAAGAAAGCGGCAGGCAGTCTCTAAACCAAGGAGATGGGCCTCAGGAGAAACCAAACCTTCTGCCACCTTGATCTTGGACCTTGCCACCTTGATCATCCTCCAGAATTGTGAGAAAAATTAATTTTGGTTATTTAATAAGCCCCCTAGTCTGTAGTATTTTGTTATGGTGGCCCTTAGCAGACTACTACATTCTGGATGTCTCTCACTATTTATTCATTCACAATTTAGCCTCAAAGGCTTCTTTCAGCACAGGTCACAAGTTGCAGTAAAATTTGCTTAGAAAGTTCTAACTGAAGAAATAAAATATCTTCTCTACCATCCCAAACTATTTTTTAATTTCAATAAATTCTTCAAAATTGTAGCTACTAAAGAAGCCAATATCCAATAACAAATGTTTAAAAAACAAGATATTTTATAATGAAGTTTCCCAGTGAAATTCCCTATAATCCCAAACTATCCATATAGTGTTGTACCTCCACGGGTTCTCCATTTTACCCAAGTTACTAATGGAAGATACAATAATTCAGGCTGGCTTCATCCAAAAAAAAAAAAAAAAAAAAAAAAGGTTTGGTGGTAGGTGTACACCTCTTGAAATTACCTTGCTTTTAATTACATAATTTTAATCTGGTATAATTTTAACATTACTGATTTTCAGGTAAATTTGGCTATTAATAAAAATGAAAACAAGAATATTTCATTAATGTTTTATTTTTTAGAGATCAACTGTGAAACAATTATTTTGAGCACTTAAGTAATCCTTTATGTAAAAATCTGGAGAATTTATTTCAAATATACTTCAAATATTTAAACATTGCATAAATATTTAATAAATATTTATTATTATACATTTGAAAATAAATTAACCAAATCAACATTTCACATATACTAAAACACTTAAATAATGCTAAACTATAAAAACTAATGTTAGATCTTCTAAAAATAACAATAGAAATGATTTTGTGCTGTGCATTTTTAATTCACAACTGTACATGGGTGCAATTATTTCATAAAGACCCCAACAATGACCACTTTCAACACTGAGTATGTTTTCAGTTTTACACTAATTCTTGCAAAGGCAATATCTGAGGAACAATAGATATCGAGTCACTGATATAACTTGACAGTGGTAATCTTATCAATTTATCAAATATGCCAAACTAACTTCTTAAAATATCAAATTTTGTCCCAATTTTATATTTTCCTAGTTTTATAGATGCATGTGATAAAAATTTCAATTTCATTAACTATAAGGCTATAAAAAGTTTTCCCAACATATAAGGTCATTTTGATGAAAATAAGAATAGGCTTTAATAATTTAAATTTATTTTATAATAGTGACTGATTAATTGTAATTGACTAGGGTACTGAGAGACTTATGATAATTCCCTAAAAATTATACCAGTACCTTGTTCATTTCAGTCATTTTATTGGTTACTCTTCACACAAAATTGTTATAAAAAATTATGTCTTATAGTGCCAATAAAAAACTAGTAAAATGTAGCAACCTTTTTCTCAATGCTTCAAGACTTCATATATCATGCAAAGTAATATCGCTAATATTTTAATATAACCTTTAAAATTATGTACTTGGCAAAATTCTTTAAGGAGAAATTAATCATAAAATTTTCATTTTACTACATAAAAGTATTGCTTTCTGTAAAATGTTCACCATCCCACAATAAACAAAATCAAAAACTAAAACCTCCTTAAAAGCAAACTTTATAATCTGACAAATAAAAATGTTTCTATTCACATAAGGAGATGGCATGAGTCCTGGCATGAGTCCTGTACTGTACATTAACTATACTGTCCTGATATAGGACCTGCCTCTACCAAAACAGAATTCCAGGAAAAAACATAAACTCTCCAGGCCCATTTATCTTGCTCACAATTTAAAGGAGTAAAATGAAGATTCTAATAGCAGTTTTGACAGGTAGGAAAGGGAAAGGCACCTACTCCCAAATTAAATAGTGGTTGCATTAAAAATTTGGCACTGTCGGGGCACCTGGGTGGCTCAGTCGGTTAAGCATCCGACTTCAGCTCAGGTCACGATCTCACAGTTTGTGGGTTCAAGCCCCGCATCGGGCTCTGTGCTGACAGGTCAGAGCCTGGAGCTTGCTTCGGATTCTGTGTTTCCTTCTCTCTGCCCCTCCCCAACTTGTGCTCTGTCTCTCTCTTTCAAGAATGTAAAAAAAAAAAAAAAAAAAAATTAAATTAAAAAAAATGGCACTGTCAAATCAGGCAGAGATTAAGCTGTAGTGGAAAACAAAAACAAAAGCAAGGTCTATAATTGGTATTTAAAATCTGCTAAGAGAAAAATCAAATAATTATGCCTTGCTATTCACCAAAGACATTGGTTAAAAAGAGTCTCACTAGTACAATGCACTCTATCACCTTTCTTCTGTAATGAAAATATATTAATCCTGGTTAAAATGGAATCATTTTTTAACATTTATTTTCTTTCTCTAATACTAAGGTAAAATACATTTTGGAAATATGCATGGAATGTCCCCAACAAATTGGTTCTGTATTTTTAGCAGAGTCTGTGTTATAGTTTTATTCATTCTTTCAACCACATGAGAAAACATGATCCCCCCAAAATACAAAACACAAGTCTGGTCCTATGTTATATTAAATTATGATTAAATATTATCTCAGCCATTTAATATAAAACAACATACTTTTTGGGTATCTGTTAACAGGGCAAATAGAAATTATCCATAGGAAAAAAAGGTTAAATTAATAGGAAATATCTTTTCTTAGGGTTATATTTACCCTCATATCCCTCCCCTACCAGTAATCCCTTCAAGTTCACTACTACAAATGCAGACATTTTCTAGTTTTCATCATAGATTTTTCTTTTAACATTGTTTTTGGGATGCTTTAAACAATTAGTTTCAAAACTATTATTTCAAATTTATGTTTACAATTCAAAGTCAGTTCACATTCAATAAGGCATAGCTTTTACAATTTTTTGGATCACAGAGCATTTAAGATTTTAACAAGAGCTCTCTTCAGAAAGACAAAAAATTACATATCCAGTTTTGCTAGCAATTCAGGGGTTTCAAGACCCCACTGACACATGTTTAGGGTAAAAATCCTTGTAATAAAGGAATTAAATCAAACAATAGGTTTACATCTCAAAAGTTTAATGTTAAAAAAACAGACGAATCGGTTTTAGGTGCTGAACAATTTTTTTTATGATTAATCAGGCAAAATTAACTACAAAGGAAGGAAGCTTTGGTTTTAATTTTAGCTAATCTTACCAGATTTATAAGAATATTAGCTAGTAAATATATAATATATTAACTGGAAAAGTTAATGTTCATACTTGTGGGCAGAGTTTATCAGATCTATCAGTAAAGAAAAAGATATGGAAAAATAGGTAGTATTTTTCTAATACTACCAATTTAACATCAACAGATCCTCAGATTCAAGTAGATCATTTATAAGATGCCATCAGTGATCAATGTATACAACCTAGTTGCACATAGCTATTAAGAAGTCATTTTTTGGTATGTATTACAAGCATGTACCCAAATAACCAAACAACTATAATCCAAAATAATTGTTCATTTCTAGAGCAAATGCAATTAATAGCTTTCACCTTAAAGGCTTAAAATATATTTTAATACTTCAAGTCATTAAAGATTTGTCGACTTCAAAGTATGTTTGAAAGTATGTAAATTTTAGGAATGGGTAAGAAATGAAAGGTAATTATGGCAATGTGACCTTATTAATCCAACAATTAAAAAGTAAAATACATTTCACATTTGAGAGTTAAGTGGGTTTTTTTCTTTATTCAAGTAAACATTTTGGTTATAATACATGATAATGGACAACCCATGTGACAAAGTATGGTAGACTATGGTTTGGTGTAGCCTCCTTGTTTCTAGGATGTTTTTCCAGGTGATTCTTCAGGATCTGGCATCGATGCCCAACACAGGCTTTCCAATGGCAATGCATGAGTTCTAGAGGTCACTGCCTCTATCTTTCTTCAGATGCTGAGTGCCATTTTCTCCCACCCATTTTTATCCTCCATTACTTATAAAAAAACCCACTCTAAAATTCAACCTATGTTATAAAATTAACAAAATCAAAAATTAGTATTTTCCCACAAACACAAAATTAAGTAAAACTCAATCTTTCTTTTTCTATAACTTTGGAAGGATTTACATAATCTCTAGAGTCAGAGTAATACACAACACAAAATATGCAAAGAACCTTATTACTGGGTATACATAATATGTTGGGAGTTGCTAACATATTCAAAAGCATAATTCTCCTGGGATACCAATCCTCCACTGGAAATTACAGTTTACAAACAGATAGTTGTGTTTTCATAAGTGGAAATACAGTACCTGATTTCATATAAATTGTGAGGTGTTTTCTCACTAGTAAAGTGCTTAATTGAGAAACCATCTTCTACAACACGATTTAACTTGTCAAAGGCACAAAATGTCTTTGTCTCTCTAAAGCATTAGTCTTTAAAATTATGGTTAAATTACTCATTTACATTTTACTTAATCGGAAAGCTTTACTGTTTTTTTTTCCTCTCAGTAATAAAAAAAACTGCTTGAAGAAAAACATTTTTTATTTTCAAAACTTTGCCATGAACATACATACAACACTAAATTGGATCCCTTCATGAGCTGTCTGTATGCCATGAAGCACTTATGACAAAAAACATATGTAAGCTTTAGGGTAAAAGTTAACACAGAATCAAAATAGCTTCCAAAAAAAGGGGAACAGGGGAATCATTAAATTAAAAATCATAGCTTTCATTTTATAAAAAATAGTTTGAATAATCTTCTTATAAATCTTTAACGCTTACAAAAGCAGTAAATACATTTAAGAGTCTTTTTAACACAGATTCATTAGTACAATGTGGTTATAGTCAGAAGAATAACAACTAAAAAGGCATTTCAGTAGTCTACATTCTCTTCTCAGCAAATTCCACATAGAATTTAACCAATTTGCAATTCAAAGTAAGATTTAACTGCCAACAAGGCCAGACTAGTTGTAATTAGTACCTGGATATCAAGCTTTGTTCTATTTAATATATTTTACCAAAATTTTAAATATAGCTCAATGATAGGTACTGATAACAATACTTGACTGCATGGTTGTCACCCATGACTACTGCACTGCAGGTTAAAACATACTTTGGTCAGTAAATTAAAAAGATATAAATCAAATAACAAGGCCAGAAAACTTGTTTTAGAACCAATGTCCTGACCTTAAGTAAACTTTAAATACATTGACAAGGCAAGGAAAATATAATCAACTATACAGAGAGGTCTCTATTTTTTAATCATTTGGCATTTTATATTAATAATTTCTGTGTTTAAAATAACATTTTATACTCCTGTACACTGATTATCATAGCTGTCTGAATTAAAATGAAACTGCAGTTACCTTCCTAGAATGTCCAGTAGTGAATGCATTAGTTGCTTCTTTTGCACTTCCATGAAGATGGTCCTTCATCCTGTAATTTTTTCAGTTTTGGACCAAGAAAGAACCACCAACAAAATCCAATAAAAACACAAATGATGGATTCTACATAATAACCATCCAGCGCTGTAACACATGAGCCACCAAGTTTTTTGCAAAGCTGCAAAAATAAAATTATAATAAATATTCCACAGTTTCAAAATGGAAGTATTCAGCAATTTAGATGTTTTTACTTTGTAATTTAAGAGATTAACAAAAAATATTTTTTAAGTATTGTTTATTTTTAAAAATTTTTCTTAATGTTTGTTTATTTTTGAGAGAGAGAGAGAGAGAGAGAGAGAGAGAGAGAGAGAGAGTGTGAGGGGCAGAGAGAGGTAGACGCAGAATCTGAAACAGGCTCCAGGCTCTGAGCTGTCAGCACAGAGCCACATACAGGGCTCGAACTCAAGAACTATGATGGGTGGCTCCCCTTATTTTTTTTTTTATTATTATATTTTAAAGAATCCAATGTGGGGCTCTCATGACCCGGAAATCAAGAGTCACAGGCTCTACCCTTCAAAATATACTTAAAAAAAAAAAAAAATTTTTTTAACATTTATTCATTTTTGAGAGACAGAGTATGAGTGGGGGAGGAGCAGAGAAAGAGGGAGATACAGATCTGAAGCAGGCTCCAAGCTCTCAGCTGTCAGCACAGAGCCTGACATGGGGCTTGAACTCACAAACTGTGAGATTATGACCTGAGCCTAAGTTGTTTGCTTAACGGACTGAGCCACCAAGACACCCCCAGACATAATTTTTTTAAAAGACATAGTACCTCTAGAGGCAAAATAAGAAAATATCTTCCTTTTTTTTTTAAGATTTTATTTAGTTTTTAAAGTTTTATTTTATTTATTTTGAAAGAGAGAGAAAGCGTGAGCAGGTGAGTGGGGAGAGAGAGAGAGAATCCCAAGCAGGTTAGGCACTGCCAGCACAGAGCCCCATGGTGCAGCTCAAACTCAAGAACTGTGAGATCATGACCTGGGCCGAAACCAAGAGTCAGATGCTTAACCAACTGAGCCACCGAGGCAACCCTAAGATTTTATTTTTTAAAGTAATCTCTACACCCAATGTGCAGCACAAACTTAAAACCCTGAGATCAAGAGTTACGTGCTCCATGGACTGAGCCAGTCAGACACCCCTGAAAATCAATATCTTAATATTAGCTTAATTTTATCTATAGTTACAAAATACTTACCTCAACAGCATCAGGTGTTCGACAATTCTGGTTTGATGCTCCTACACACTCTTTCACTGTAAGGGGGTCTACCAGCCAAAGAGCTACTGTAGAAGGCCAGTTTCCTCCCAGATTGGACACAGTGTTTAAAAGGGTCATATATGTTCCTCCAATAAGTGGATCACTAACCTTTGCATTGAAAGCCATTATGGAAACATACATGCTATACAATGTAACCTACAGGGAAAATATAAAACATCTTTAGCATAATCAGACCTTATAAAACTACAGTCTGAATTAAGAACATCAAAATCACAAACCTAAAAGTTAATTTTCATGACCCGTATTAAACTCAAATCAACAAAGATTTATTTAGTACCCACTATAGGGCAGGTCAGACCATGGCAATAAAAAGATGAATAAGACAACAGTCTGTCTGTGCCCTTGAAGAACTTGTTCTAGGCTAGGAAAATAAGAAATAAATAATTATGATGAAATACAGTAAGTAAGTAGAAGTACACACTTTGTGCTACTGGGGACCAAATAAATGAGATATTAATTCTACAATAAGTAGTGTACTTACTAATTCTACTTATTAATAGTCTACTTATTAATTCTACAATAAGTAGTCAAGGAAGGTGCAAGAGAGAAAATGACAGATAGGGTGCCATCCAAGGATACATATGGCAATTAGCAAAACCCCATGTTTGTACTGTTTCTAAATACATCATATATACATATACATATATATATATGTATATGTATATATGTATACTACACATGTAAGCAAATATCCAAAGGAACACGAATATATAATTATATACATACATATGTATATAATTTTATTTTATATCCATGAAAGAAAAATGACATTACAAAACTCACAAGACAAACTAAAGAGAAAAATCTCCTTAAGAGGCAAGAATTAACCCTCCATTTAGGAACATGGAAACAAACCATGTTTCCAAAACTGCATTCCTTCGAATATTGCTTCATGGGATGTTCATAGAAAAAGGAGTTCGAAAGACAAGTAAGATGGAAAACACTAAGTTTCACAAAAAATAAATAGGTCTCTTTCACTATAGGCCTCTGAAAGCCTTTAGGATATAAACTCCCTAAGGTCAGGGATATACACTGTTATATTTTAGTGCTTAGAATGGTTCCTGGCATGGAATAGGTGTCCGATTAATATTTGTTGAAAGAATGATTAAGATGCTACATAAAAAAAGTTATGTCATGTATCATTTATTTCTCAAATTTACGTGGCATTGTACTGTTTTCCCAGAAAGCATCCGGCTGTCTGAATAATCAACACTTTAGAAATTTTTTTTTATGAAATCCAAAGCCAAACAAATGATTTTGGATTACTTCACTGTAGTTGTCCTTTACTTCCACACAGAGTGAAACATTTACTAAGCTAAAGTACTACTTTAATTTTAATGTTTTATTTATTTTTGAGAGAGAGAGACATAGTTTGAGTGGGGGAGGGGCAGAGAGAGAGGGAGACACAGAATCTGAAGCAGGTTGCAGGCTCTGAGCTGTCAGCACAGAGCCTGACTCGGGCTCGAGCTCACGAACCATGAGATCATGACCTGAGTTGAAGTGGGACGCTTAACCGCTTAACTGACTGGGCCACCCAGGTGCTCCTTAAAGTACTTCTTTAAACATACAGTTATTTATTTTTACAGTTATTAGTTTACAGTTATTATTTAAACATACAGTTATTTGGGGTGCCAAAATCCAACTTTTGGTTTCGACTCAAGTCATGATCTCACAGTTTGTGAGTTTGAGCCCTGCGCTGGGCTCTGCACTGGCAGCATGGAGCCTGCTTGGGATTCTTTCTCTCTTTCCCTCTCTCTCTCTGCCCCTCCCCTGCTAGCACACACACACACTCTCTCTCTCTCTCAGAATAAGTAAATGAACATTAAAAAAATTTTTAATAAATAACTAAAAATAAACATACAGTTAGTTGGACAGATCCATTATGGAGTTCTCCTAAATGAACTGTATGCAAAAAATTATTGAGATAACTTGGTAGCCATAATTTTAGGTTTAAGTTAAAAAACAAGAGAAGAATTTATAGATACAACTTTCAAAGAATTTAAACTAGGTTCCAGAGAAAAATCCAAAGTGACTCTTAAATATACATTGGTAATAACTGCAGTCAAGTCCCAAAGTTTACTGCTGGGAGTCTACAGTTTAGTGATGGCAAAACATACCTAATAAAGAAAGAGAAAGCATATTAACACACAACTTCCAACATCACAAAGAGTCAGTCATAATTTTCAATACAGAATCTAAACTGAAAACCTGGGATTTCTAGCTCAGTAGCCATCATTTCTCAGTACTTTCAGAAAGAAAAGGCATGTGGAATAGAAGAAATAAAGAACCCAAGTTTACACACGGACTGGGGGATACTTAGCAAGGGTAGAATTACTGGCTTTGGAATAAATTCTGTAATGTAAGAAACACTGGTTGAATGGACAAAAAAAATGAGGAAGAAACTTTCTACAAATAGAGCTCAATAAATCAAAAGCCACTAGGTTTAAAGTTCATTGTTAAATAATTTCTTCAGTGTCAGATTCATGGTTCGGTCTTAAAATTTATCATCATTATTTCAAGGCAACTGTAGAAAAATGTCTTCTTTATTTGCCAAAAACAGTTTACTTCCTGAGAAAACCACGGCAAACTTACCTGATGTAACGCGTAACTCAGCAGCACTATGATATAGTAATATACAGGGAATCCTCCTTGATGCTCGACTTTGGGAGTCCACCAAACTAGTAGAGCATATTCTAATCCAAGCAATAATCTATAGACAAAGAAAGACACATGGAGTTTACTTCCATTAACGTTAAAAAATAGTAACAAAAACAGAAATCTGTATGCTTACTATGTGAAAGAAGCCTGCTATCTAAAACCTGTTAAGAAGTTAAAAAGAGGTAAAAGTGCATATAAATGATATTGCAGTTAAAGACGTTTTTCAAGTCTTTTTCATATATACTTTACACACAGGCATTAATGATACTGACGAATATTACTCATTTAACCTTTCTTACATAGTAAGGTTTTATTTCATTGTTACCTGTAGGGCATGGCTTTGTAAAATATGTTTAGTGGCTGGGGACCTGCAGTGTATTTGCTGATAATCAGAGGTAATATTATCTGCAAAGGAACCATTGGAACTGCCAATAAGGCTAAATGTTCTTTGGGTACTCCCTCTTCTACCAATTTCAGTCCTGTTACTGCATCTGCTGCTGAAAAACCAATCTGCAATATAAAAACAAAAAGTATTTTAATTTGTAACTTACAAAATATTTTCCCCCAAGCATATGTAAGTTCTCCGAGACCTCAATGTCATTACTGATTTACAAGAAAATAGATTATTCTATCTGGTACAACAATCAAATTATGGAAGGCACACTTTGTCCTGTGGTCTACTAACAATATTTGGTGAAAACAACTGAAAATTCATCACTTTTAGGAAATGCAGATGCTTGTAATTACTATTAAATTTCAAAAACTTTAATGTCTTAAAATAAACAACATTCAAACCCAAACTTACTGATCTCTATGTTTTAAGTTTTAAAAAAAAAGCTTTTAATTGACTCCAAATAAAATCTGGCTAAAATGAAGAATCACTGGGGCACCTGGGTGGCTCAGTCAGTTAAGTGTCCAACTCTTCGTTTTGGCTCAGGTCATGATCTCATGGTTCATGGGTTCAAGCCCCACGTTGGGAACTGCACTGACAGCACAGAACCTACTTGGAATTCTCTCTCTCTCTCTCTCTCTCTCTCTCTCTCTCTGTCCTTACCCCACTCATGCTCTCTCTCTCTCTCAAATAAACTTAAAAAAATTTTTTTAATAAAAATAAATAAAATGAAGCATCACTGCCACACAAATACATTTTGATGATTTCTGACTAATCACAATAAAATTTCCAAAAATATTTAACATTTCAAAAGTAATTCCAAGAAAATATTATACTTGAAGGGCTAAATAAGAGGGAAGAAAAATTATAGATTAATTTTTTAAAAAGCAAAAACCAAAAAACCAAAAAAAAAAGCAAAAACAAACAGAGTAAGAATGCTAAAAGTAGTGAGTAAAAGTTTGGGGTGAAATAAGATATTTAGAGAGTCTCAAAGTATCTCTTCATAAATTATTTTTTAATTACAAAAAGAAAAATAGTAACTTTACAATGGGTTATCTGAGTAATCAAAGTTAATAACTGTTAATGGGATAAAGGGACATGATAAGGCTCCTGATGTAATTCTCTGAAGTCATCAATATTTGCATAACATGAACCTCAATATGAAGAAACATCAGTTACACATAAATGGAATGCCATTCTACAGAATAATTGGCCTGTATGCTTTAAAAATATCAGGTCATGAAGGACAAGGAAAGGCTGATGCCAACTAAATCCACTGTGTGATCTGGACTGGAGCCCTGACCAGGAAAAGTAAAGTTATACAGGCTGTTATTGGGACAACTGGTGAAATTTGGATATAGATTGTGATTAGATAATAGTATTATATCGATTTCAAATTTCTTCCTTTTTATTTATTTTTAATTTTTTTAAGTTTATTTATTTATTTTGAGAGAGACAGAGAATCAGTGGGGGAGAGGCAGAAACAGAGGGGGACAGGGGATCCAAAAAGGCTCTGTGTTGAGAGCAGAGAGCCTGATACAGGGCTCAAACTCACGAACCGTGAAATCATGACCTGAGCCCAAGTTGGATGCTTAACCAACTGAGCCACCCAGGCACCCTAAACTTTTTAAATTTTTAATTAAGTTGTGGCTTGGAAGAGAAAACCTTTGTTGTTAGGAAATACATACTCAAGGCATTTATGGATAAAGGGGCACATAATATGTACAAATTAATATTTCAGAAGAAATATATGATAGAGCATAAATCTACAGAATACAGAAAGTGGAATTAAATGTTAACAATTAGAGGATTTGAGTAACGATATACGGGAAGTCTTTCAACTATATAAACAAATTTTCAGTAAGTGTGAATCAATACTAAAAAACTTTTTTTTTTTATTAGTTTTCTTTATTTTTGAGAGGCAGAGAGAGACAGAGCACGTATGGGGGAGGGGCAGAGAGGGAGACACAGAATCTGAAGCAGGCTCCAGTCTCTGAGCTGTCAACACGGAGCCTGATGCAGGGCCCAAACTCACAAACCGTGAGATTATGACCTGAGCTGAAGTCAGACACTCAACCAACTGAGCAACCCAGGCGCCCCCTAAAAAACACTTTTTAAAGGAATTATAATAGTATGCACTTTAACTTCTGGAGCCAAAGGGCAAATTTCACCATGGAAGAATTAAAGGTCAAAGAAATTTCACTTAACTCCAGAAAAGGATTTCACTATTTCACCCACTGTCTTTGTAAATATTAGATATACAAACTAACTTCAACATTTACTCTATCTTAAAAGTGCTATAGTAGGAGATATTTGTAGTACAAATATCTAACAAAACACCCAGCATATATAAAACTTCTACAAATTTAAAGAATAAGGTAGCTCTGGATATTCAAATGGCCAATAACCATATATAAAGATGCTCAACTTCTTTAGTCATCAGAGAAATGCAAATTATAACCAAAATGGGATTCCACTACACACCCACCAGAAAGGCTAGATTTGAAAGGACAAAATATGTCTTCTCAAGGCTGTGAAGCAACTGGAACTCTCTTACACCACTGGCAGTAGGGAAAAGTGGAAACAACCACTTCAGAAAACTGTTTGGCAGTATATACTAAAGCATTTCTCGTGACCCCACAATTCTATTCCTAGGTATTTACCTATCATAAATGTGCATCCATGTTCACCAAAAGTAATGTATATTTTTTATGAATATTCATATTTTATTTTTATTTTTAATAAAAATACAGTCCAAAAGTAGAAATAACTATGGTCCAAAAGTAGAAATAACTAAACTTTGGTGATAGAATGGATAAATAAATTGTAGCATATTTATATAGTGGAATATTATAAACAATGAGATGAACAAACTGTTGCAATAAATAGCAATACGGATAAATTACACAAATATCACATTAAGTGGAAGAATTCAGAAGCCAGACATAATACATATGGGATATTCCAATGCTTACAAAATTCAAAAGCAGAGAAAACTATCCTAAGACATTAAAAGTTAGAAGAGGTGTTACTTTTGGCCAGGTTTACTTTAAAAGCGGGACATAAGGGGCGCCTGGGTGGCTCAGTCGGTTAAGCGTCTGACTTCTGCTCAGGTCATAATCTCACAGTTCGTGAGTATGAGCCCCACGTCGAGCTCTATGCTGACAGCTCAGGGCCTGGAGCCTGCTTCTGATTCTGTGTCTCCCTCCCCTCAGCTCCTCCCCTGCTCACACTGTCTCTCTCTCAAAATAAATAAAGATTTTTAAAAAAAAGTTTTTTTAAAAAATAAAAGGGGGACATAAGATTCTTATACATTGCTGGCAACAGTATAACTATAATCTTTTAAAAAGCAATTTAGCAATCATATTCACTGATCCACTAATTGCCTATTTAAGAATCCACTGAAAGGAAATATTCAGAATGTATATGCACAAAAATACTCACTAGTGCGTTTTTATAATTAAAAAACGTAAGCAAATTAGGGGCACCTGGGTGGTTCAGTCAGTTAAGTGCCTGACTTGGGCTCAGGGCACGATCTCACAGTTCGTGAGTTTGAGGCCCACATTGGGCTCTCTGCTGTCAGCACAGAACCCACTTTGAATCCTCTGTCCCCCTCTCTCTCTGCCCCTCCCCAGCTTGCAATCTCTCAAAAATAAACATTTTTAAAAAATTAAAATAAAATAAGCAAATTAAATGTACAACAGAAAAATGAGTAAATTGCAGGAAATCGATACACTATAACAATTACATAGGTATAAAAAAGTATGTTTTCAAAATAAATGTTTTTAAATTTTTTTTAATGTTTATTTTTGAGAGAGACAGAGCATGAGTGGAGAAGGGCAGAGAGAGAGGGAGACACAGAATCCAAAGCAGGCTCCAGGCTCTGAGTTGTCAGCACAGAGCCCGACACAGGACTCGACCTCATGAACCATGAGATCATGACCTGAGCCGAAGTCAGAAGCTTAACCAACTGAGCCACCCAGGCACCCCTCAAAAATTATTTAATGATAAGGAACATGGAGTAATAAGACAAAAATGAGATAAAAATTATATATTATATGATCCAATTCCTTTTATTTACATGTGTATTTGTGTATATATATATATATATATATATATACACATCTATATTATTAATTTGTTGATTATAACATTAATTATATTTACATATGTAAAGTATACACACACGGAAAAAAGAGTGCTGGAAGAAAATATACCAAAGTGTTACCAATGATTATCTCTAAATGATGTAATTAGATAATATCTTCCTTGAACTTTTCATTATTTCCTAAAGTTGAATCTTAAGTTTAACCTTCCCAATGTTTCCTTAAAATGTAACCCTCCCTATTAGGAAGGAGGAAAAATTCACTATTTCAAAAACAATGAGGCTCCAGATTTTACTTCAGGAGTGTCAAAAGACACCTATAAACTCTTTATGTAGATAGCTTTAAATATGTAATATGAAACTCCTATAACTGATTTCAGATTCTAGGAATATTAATTCTAACACTACCAATATTTCACTATAACAAAATATACTTCCTTTCCTCTAGCATAATATCTTTAAAAATGTTTTTGGACTATAAAATTAGGACATCTTAATACAGAAAACATAAAGAGTAAAATAAAAGTCACCAAAATGCCCATTTATTTATGGTATACTTCTTTCCAACATTAAAAAAAATAAGTCAACTGATTTTTAAATAGATTTCTAATGCTTATATATTTCCATATCTTTGTAGATCACATTCTATGTAAATAATTATGATACTTCTTATACTAAATGTATGTTCATTATAACAGTAGTGAACTATTATTTTTTCAAGGCATTCATTTCCATACCAAGCAATATCATTCATTAGATAAAATTTCACATTTATTAGAAGTATTTCAAATTGGCATAATTCTTTTCAAGATCCCAAGAGAGTTAGCTTACTTTGAAATTACATTTGATATCATCACACCTTTTAAAACAAATTTAACAAACAGAAAATACTGCTTTATACTGTTAAATTCTAATAGTAGCAGGAAGGGACTTACGATATGAAAAGGCAAAGGAAATATTCCATGATATTGGTAATTCTAGCAGAGTGGTAAATTTTGCTTTATAAATCTCTTACCTTTGCAGTTAGAATCAGAAGGCAAAAGGTCAGAACTGCTGGCATTTTTATAATTGCAAAAAGCAGCTTGTAAGTATCTGTGATCCCTTGAGTTTCTTCTTTTCCTACTGATACTTCTTTGTTTTCTTTTTTCAGAAGGGCAACTAGAGTTGTTGTTATCAAAAATACAGTTCCCCAGAAAAAAAGGAAATCTGAAATTAAAAAGTTAAAATCTATTAACTTTTTTTGTTTATTTATTTTTGAGAGAGAGAGAGAGAGAGAGAGAGAGAGAGCATGGGAGGGGCAGAGAGAAAGGAGACACAGAATAAGCACAGGTTCCAGGCTTTTGAGTTGTCAGCACAGAGCCCCATGCGGGGCTCAAACTCATAATTCATGAGATCGTGAAGTGAGCTGGTTGGACACTCAACTGGCACCCGTTAACTAACTTTTGAACTGACATATCTGCGTTGATACTAAATAATTCTGCATACAACTTTACTTCAATTAAGTGGGTTTTTTTTTTAATATTTATTTTTGAGAGAGAGACAGAGACAAAGCACAAGTGGGAGAGGAGCAGAGTGAGAGGGAGACAAAGAATCTGAAGCAGGCTCCAGGCTCTGAACTGTCTGCAGAGCCAGACACAGGGCTCAAACTCATGAACCGTGAGATCATGACCTGAGCTGAAGTCAGACGCTCAACCGACTGAGCCACCCAGGAGCCCCATCAAGTAAATGTTTAAAAAACAAAACAAAACAAAACAATACTTAGGTGTTCAAGGCAACAAACATATCAAGCATAGCAGATAAACAGTCCTGGCTCTGTTGAACATATATTATATAGACAAAATAAACAGTGATGTCTAACAAGGAAAAAGAAATGGAATGCAGATATTTGTGGGCTGAATGAAACCAAAGCCTATCGTGTCATTTTCTTCAAGGAAAGTGTGAGCTGGGGTGACCGATGATTTTCATATACCATATGATCCATCAGTCATACTTATTTTTTCTAAGTTTGTTTGTTTATTTATTTAATCTCTACACCCAACGTGGGGCTCAAACTCAAAATCCTTAGATTGAGTTGTATGCTTTTCCACATAAGTCATACTTAAGCACAGAAGCCATTTCAGTTCTTTATTGAATTGTGACAACTTAGATAACAGATGCTCATTTACATTTTCCAACTTTTATTTTTAAACTTTCTAATGTTTTTATCTGTTTAGGAAAATAGGCTTCAATAGTGTGATACAGAAGGAATTTCCTCATTACTTGTACATGCACAATGGGGACAAATGAAGAGTACTGTTTGGGTTGTTTCAGTGAGAGACAGCTGGGCAATTAGCCATTTTTTTTTAACAAATTAAGCACAGGGAATGAATAATTTCTGGAAGCTTCTGTGTAATAATTAAAAGTAATAGTAGTATTAGAGGCACCATTTATTAAGTGCGCATGTGTCACAAATGTGCTAAGCATTTTACCTATGTATCTTTTTTTAAATTTTTTAAATGTTTAATTATTTTTGAGAGAGACATAGAGAGTGCAAGTAGGGTAGAGGCAAAGAGACAGAGAGAGAGACAGAGAGAGAGAAAGAGAGAGAGAGAATCTGAAGTAGGCTCCAGCCTTTGGGCTGTCAGCCCAGAGCCCAATGTGGGGCTCGAACTCACTGACCGTGAGTTCAAGACCTGAGCCTGAAGTCGGAAGCTTCACCGACTGAGCCACCCAGGCACCCCAGGCATATGGAATTATCTGTTTAGACCAATTTCACCTTACCATTTTTTAAAAGATTTATTTATTATTTAAATTTATTTTTGAGAGAGAGAAAGACAGCGAGCAGGGGAGGGGCAGAGGGACAGAGTGAGAGAGAGAATCCCAAGCAGGCTCTGCACTGACAGTGTGGAACCAGTGGGGCTCAAACTTACAACTCTAAGATCAAGAGTCTCCTGCTCTACTGACTGAGCCAGCCAGGCGCCCCTCACCTTATTACTTAAATGCTTCTTTCTTTATGTTATCTCATTTGATTTTCATAGCAAACATGTGAGACAAGCAAAGCAGGCATTATTATTATGTGGGTACACATGAGGAAAAGAACCTCAGAATATTTAAATCTTTGCCAAAGTTCAAATAATTAAGAGGCAGAATTTGAACCTAAATCTTCTGAATTGGAGTTTCATACTCTTTCAATTATTTCACACTGCCTGCACAAAGATTTTTTTTAAAGTTAATGTTGAAATAAGAATCCACTAGAATTGGCTAATTATTCAATCTCCACAATGCTATTCAAATTATGAGAATTAAAGAAACTAAGTCTTTACACATACATGGAAATTTGTTTTTTGGAGTCAATTCTTTTTTCCACCATGAGAAATTTATAATTAATTTTAGATGTTAAAAGAAAAATATGAAACATTCTTAAACACAAAGGTATCCATTTTATTTATTTTTTCTAATGTTTTTTATTTATTTTTGACAAAGAGAGAGAGACAGAGCACAAGTGGGGGATGGGCAGAGAGGGAGTCACAGAATCTGAAGCAGGCTCCAGGCTCTGAGCTGTTAATAAACAGCCTGACATGGGGCTCGAACTCGAGAACCACAAGATCACAACCTGAGTGTAAGTTGGACGCTTAACCTACTGAGCCACCCAGGCCCCCCAGATAAGATTATTTCTAATTTCTTTGTGCTCTCTGAATAAAATAACAGTACATAGAAAGGAGGAAGTAGTGAGAACATGTCATTTCAGAGCCCTAATTCAAAGGCTTTCCCAATAGCTCACATGGAGAGAAGAATGAAGCCAACAGCTCAGAAAAAGAGGCTTAGCCACTGCCAGAAAATATATTAAGTTTTATGAACATAATTACCATAAATAGTAATTATCATTAGGCTACAGGCTATTATTTATTAACATTGCTTTGATGCTAGAGAACATCCATAGGGTGATATACCAACCATTGCAAAGATATTGTTACCAAAAATAATCTAAATATTTCATCACTGAAATTTCATTCATATATGTGTGTGTGTGTGTGTATGATTAAGATATCAAAGCTGATGTTCATATTTCATAAACATGACTTTTGGGCAAAGACCTATAAGACAAACAAAATATTCTAAGTGGCCACTAAATCTCATCTAGTACTTCCATAAATGCAAAATTTAAGAGCATGTGCCAATTCACCAGTAACCAAGAAGGATATAAATACCTAGCACATAAGTTTCTACTATGCCAAAGCAAAACATAGGAGAATGCAATAAATCTTAAAGTCGCCCTCCAAGACAAGTAGTATTATTCTCACTTAAAAAAATTTTTTTTTAATGTTTGTCTTTATTTTTGAGACAGAGAGAGATAGAGCACGAGCAGGGGAGATGCAGAGAAAGAGGGAGACACAGAATCGGAAGCAGGCTCCAGGCTCTGAGCTGTCAGCACAGAGCCTGATGCAGGGCTTGAACTCGTCTACTGCGAGATCTTGACCTGAGCCAAGTCGAACGCTCAACCGACTGAGCCACCCAGGCGCCCCTTATTCTCACTCTATACACAATGAAACAGAATCGCAGTCCACAAAGTGCCAGAGGTGGGTCTAAATTAGATCTGATTCTAAAACAATAATATCTCTCATTTTACTACCCAGATGCTCAGATACACCTATCTACAGCAATTAGGCTCTTTCATATCAACAGATATGCCTGAGAAGATACCCATTTTAGCTCCAAGAAGTCTGGAACATAGATTCTTCAGTATGCTTCTTTAACCTGGCTACTTGTATTCCCCGTCCTCACTTCCAATCTCCCCATATGGCAGTATGGCAAAGGGTATGCAAAGCCATAGAATAAATAAACATGGTACATCTTCCTAAATAATTCATTTTACTCAACAGTTTAGAGGGAAGCCTTTTTTTTTTTTGTTTTTGAGAGAGAGAAAGTGGAGAAGGGGCAGAGAGAAAGGGACAGAGGATTCTGAAGGGGGGCTCTGTGCTGACAGGATGACAGCCGCGAGCCCAATGTGGGGTCGAACCCACAAACCGTGAGATCATGCCCTGAGCTGAATTCAGATGCTCAACCGCCTGAGCCACCTAGGCGCCCCTAAAGGAAAGCCTTTTTAATGAAAAAAAAAAAAAAAAAGGGATGGCAAAATTTCCAAGAATTTTTAAGATAAAATATCAGACTTCAAAAGCTTTTACATTTTCAAGGCTTTGGACTAGGTCCCCAGACAATTTTGGACTAGGTGTAGATTCACTCTGCCATCATCAGAAGAAATAGAAGAATTAAGTAAGTAGCATTGTCTGATACAACCATCCTTGTCTCAGATGAGATTCTCTCTCCAACTCTCATACTATGGAAGTTAACCTAAGTCCTTCAGAAGTCAGTGACAGGAAAGCAAAACTTCAACTTTGTTCTAAATGTCAGGCCTTCCTTTCACCTTCATGCTTTTGGCACAGCTCTCTATTTCACACGTTAGAGCATGAAGGGACTGTAGACACCCATTATC
This sequence comes from Prionailurus viverrinus, assembly GCF_022837055.1. NCBI lineage: Eukaryota > Metazoa > Chordata > Mammalia > Carnivora > Felidae > Prionailurus > Prionailurus viverrinus. The sequence goes on from NC_062569.1 coordinate 49,980,836, forward strand.
CAGTCCAATGCTCTCATTTTCACAGGGCTGGAAACTGAAGTAGAAATAGTGTATTTGGCCCTGGGTCACCACCTGATTCTTAGTGGAAACTGACCTTTCCATGCCACAAATCTCTCTCTGAAACATTTGCTCAAAATATCCATGCTGTCGTAGGGCCCTCCCAGAAAATATTATTTGATTATACAATATAGTCATATCTGATTTGGGGATTAGGCTTTTTAAAAGACAGCAATGTAATGCAAAACTCAAAATACAAAGCGGATTCTGAAACCTTCCTAATCCCTTAGTTTTCCTAACCCCTTAGGAAAATGAAGCCATGTTTGAGATCACATACCTTTTCATTAACTCCAGCATTAGATTTTCCTCTGGGGTAGAAGAGATTGTTTCTTCAATCAAGCATTGGATTAAGCAGCTATATTGCTATTTTGAGCCATCTTGTCCCAACATTTGGGCTCAAACTCAGCCCAAGGTTCAAGGCTGAGGCTGAGAAGCCAATAGATTCAGTGCTCCCATCTCATGCTAACTCTGGGCCTCTATCACTGAATGGATGGAAGTGAATCACTCTTTTAATTTTTAAAATATGTTCTGGTCAGGCACAAAATCTATTTTACACATATACATATATCTCTACTCTGATGCTATGATAGGTTCTGGCATTCAGCTTTTGTTTAACCTATATCTTGACACCCGTAAATCATTTTTTGTAAGCTGAATTTAGACATTTATAAAACAGTAGACAACGAACATTCCAAACTACCACATGAGATGCAGAGTACATTCGAACAGCTTAAATTAAAAATAATGATAACATCAAATGCTGATAAGGATAGAGAAACAGAATCATTCATATATTTCTGGTAGGAAGACAAAATGGTGTATCCATGCCAATCTGGAAAAAAGTTTGGCACTTTCTTTCAAAATAAAAATGGACTTACCAGAAACCAGCGTTTGCATACTTGGGCATTCATCTCAGAGTAATGAAGACTTATTTTCACATAAAAATAGCCCCAAACTGGAAACTACTCAAATCCCCTTCAATGGATGAGTGGTGAAATAAACCATGGTATGTCTAACAAATGGACTACTTCTCACCAATAAAAAGCAACAGATCACTGATACATGTACCAACCTGGATGAACCTCAAAGAAATTATGCTAAGTGAAGAGAGCTAATCTCCAAAGAACATGTACCAAATGATTTCATTTGCATCACATTTCTGAAATAACATAGTTATAAAGATGGAAAACAGATTAGTAGCTTCCAGGGGTTAGGGATGGAGAGGAGGAAATGGGTATAGCTATAAACAGGCAACACAAAGGAGTCTTGTGATGGTATATTTGAGTATCTTCATTGTGGTGATGGTGGTTATGCAAGGCTACACATGATGAAATTACACAGAACTACTCACATGCACACACATAAAAGCAAACACAAATGAGTACATGTATAATTGGTAAAATCTGAATAGTGGTATGGATTGCACCAATGTCAATTTCTTGGTTTTGAGATTGTACTGTAGTTATGTAAGATGTTAATGGAAGAGGCTAGGGAAGGGTGCATGGGATTTCCTTAAACATTTCTTTGCAACCTGTGAATCTATAATTATTTTAAAATTAAAATTTTTTTTAAATTAATGGGAAATTTAAGAACACAAAGATTCTTTTTTGTTTTTTTAAGGAAGCAAAAATTATAAAACTGGGGTAGGAATAAGAAATATAGGTCTCAAATACAAGATAATATAAAGCAATCAAAAAAAGAAGTCTTTAGGTATGTTGAAATCACTTATGCTGTAGTTTTAATTGATCACCATTGGACTTCAGCCAGTAAGGACTGTGTTCAAAAGTGAAGGGAAAGAATGAAATTTAAAAAATAATAATAGATAACACCAAACCAAGGAATAGAAATGGTGGAAGGTAACTAATATCTTGCTTTTTGAATATGTACCCCATTCTTTAAAGTTACAGCATGCACACTCATGTATAAATTTTATTCTTGTGACCTCCTATACTAATATAGTATATACAATGTAAAATAAAAAGCCCAAATTAAAGGATATGAATTATTTAAAAGAATGAAATTAAAGAACATGTACAGAGGTACCTGCCTGGCTCATTTGGTAGAGCATGTGACTCTTGATTTCAGGGTTGTGAGTTTGAGTCCCACATTGGGTGTAGAGATTACTTAAAAACAAAATCATTAAAAAAAACTAAAGAAAGATCATGTATAAAATGCCAGATTTACCCAAGATTGTGTCTTTAAAAAACAAACAAAAAACCAGGTGAAATAGGGGGCTTTATATATATATATATATATATTTTTTTTTTTTTTCATTTTCTAGGAAAAGAACATCTTTTATAAGGTAAGTCTCTTTTGCTTTCTCAAATTATACTTTTCAGGAATACTAAATGAAGGTAGGAAACTGCCGGTAATTAGTGAGGTTCTTTGATTCTTTCATTAATAAATTTATAGTAAAGACTAATTCAATTGGTCTCTACATAAATTTCAATAAAATCAGAAGTGAAATTCAGAGTAAAATATATGCCAAATAAAATCACATATTTTTTTGGTTTGGAGTGTATTTTGTAAATTGACTTTTCCATACAAAACCAATCCCAGAATTCTTTACTGAACAAAAAAAGCACAGCTTTGCCTTGTTTTAAAAAGAAAAAAGGCTCTTAAGACCTTGCTGGGGTGTGGGCTCCAGTTTTTAATATCTAATCCCTCCTAAATCTACTATCTCCAGTGTTCCTCCACTTATGTCACTTTATTACTAGCATCCTAACATTTGAAAATAAGTTCAAATCTGCTCAGTTTGTGTGTATGGAGATGTACGATCCACCAGATTTATGGACGTGTTCCATTCAAGGCAAAAAGGGACTAATCTCAAGGATTTTATTTTTTTTACTTTTTATAAATATTACTTTTTAATTTTTTTAATGCTTATTTATTTTTGAAAAGAGAGAGACAGAGTGTGAGCAGGGAAGGGCAGAGAGATAGGGACACACAGAATCTGAAGCAGGCTCCAGGCCCTGAGCTATCTGCACAGAGCCCAATGTGGGACTTAAAACTCATGAACCATGAGATCTGTGACCTGAGCTGAAGTCCAATGCCTTAACGGACTGAGCCACCCAGGTGCCCATAAATATTACTTTTTAAATGATTATACAGTAAACCTAAAATTTTTTGGTGTACAGTTCTATAAACTTTAAATCACTACCACCATAATCAAGATATGGAACATTTCTATCACTCCCCAAAACTCCCTCATGCTGTCACTCACTTATAGTCACCTTTTCCTCACCCACCATCCCTAGCAACTGCCTATCTGTTCTCCACCTCCACAGTTTTATCTTTTGAAAATGCAGGAAAATATTTTAAGTCTAGATATATATGCTAAAAAATGTACTACAGCCTATTTAAAAATAACTGGTCTATCTAGAAATGGGTCAGTTGGTCCTGTCCACATTCTAAATAGCATTTCTAGTCACACAAAATGTATTAATGAGTCCTGTTTCAGAAAGCAAAGAAATTTGTCACTAAGTAAGAATTAATTGGTCCTACTCACTTCTAGTTCAAAGGAGTATCTTACAAATACTGTTTTAACTATATTCATTGCCAGTTTGATTAGTTTTCTTTCAGCATCATTTTTTTCAAAACATTTCCTTTTTTTTTTTTGATTGACTCCTCTGTGCATACCTACCTATAGACAAACCAATCCATAAGCTCTAAATATGTTTAGCTCTCTTCTCCAGTATCAGACTAATCTGCTTCCTGCCCAAACTCAAATACCTTGCTCCCTATCCCAATCACTTCTTCTATTCATTGTTGTTACCACTGCTTCTAGAGGAATGGGTTGCAACTACCAGTTCACAGATTGGATCTGGCCTAAAGACAGAATTCATATGAATCTAATTAATCATTTTTTAAATGACAAAATAAAAAAGGGATTTCTAGTTTCTCTGAACACTGATAAGATCCAGCAATTGTAGGATCCTATTGCCACAAGACAAGAGTTTATTGAAATTGAAACTTGCATCTTTACATGGGCATGAGTTTTTCAGGTTACCACTCTCCCCTTCAAACCGTACATCCTGTACCAACTCACTTGATTCACTTCTACTGTCCATCATTTTGGTTTGTAAATTCCCATTACAAATTCCCTGGGAGCAGAGAATTTCCAGGTCTTATTCATCAAATTTTAACACCTATCATATCGCTAGCACCAAATAGGCACTGAGTGAATAAATGCTACACGTTACTTAAAAAAACAAAAAAATTTTAATCTGTCATTTCTAGACCATCAGACGTTCCAGAAGAGGGCTGATTGGGCTGATGTTTTTAGACATCAGCAGTCAGAGTGCTACTTTTCTCTAGTAGAAGAGCCCAATCAGCACAAATTGTATTTAGGTTTTAAGGTTTTTCCTGAGGTTTCTTCCTAGTTTCCTAACAACTATAAGAAAGACACTAGTTAAGTCTTTTGTAAAAGAAAGTGTGGATACTCTGCTTTACACGATTTGGCTTTCAAGTTTCCTAAGAATGCTCTATGTTCAGATAGTGGGGGGAATCCTGTATCTCTACCTCCAACTAGGCGCTTGACCTAGTTTCTTTATCTATAGGAATGAATTGAGATGGTAACTAGATTTACTGTGAACACTGTGTAGTACATACAAAAATTGAATTATGCTGTACACCTGAAACTAATATTATTATATAACAATTTTACCTCAATTAAAAATATCAGTTTCCACAAATACAAATCAGAATCTAAATTACAAAAAAAAAAAAAAGAAAGAAAGAAAGAGAAGAAATTGAAATATACAATCTTTTCAAGTCATAAAACTATGTTCCAATCCCTGTGTTTTTCTGGGTTACTTTCATCATCTGTTCTAACTTAAAAGGATGTCTCTTTTGGATCCCCAAAATCCTTGAAAACCAAACAGGGCAGGACAGTAAAAGCTCACTTCTGAGTTCAGGACTGCCTTGGATCCCTGAAGGGGCCAAAAAGCCAACCTCTGCATAATCAAGTCTTTGTTTCCAAAGGATTCCATTCTCATCTTATCCTTCATGTTCTAAATTTATTATTTAGATTGCTGCTTTCTAAATGGCAAAAACTGGATTTTCTCAATATATTCCATTTCTATTTATCTGTAACTCAAAACAAAGTCTTAATCAGAGAATGTATTTTAAAATTCTAAAAAATAATTATGCCTCCTTGTAATTATCTGATTTTTCTAAACATCTGCCTCAGTGTTTGGCTCTTCTTTTAATAACTAAGCAATTTTATTTCCTTCAGGATTCCTTCTATGCTCTTAAAATTCCAAAAAAACACATTTTTTTTAGTTATACTGTTACTACATTCCAGAAAGATCAAAACTATAAATATGATATGTACAATAATAAAAAAGTGAACGAAAACTCTTCAACTCTTAACACCTTAACTCTTAAGTGTTTGAACTAAACACAGTCGTCTACTACAGACAGAAAACGTTAAATTAAAAAGTAAGCGGGGCGCCTGGGTGGCTCAGTCGGACTTCGGCTCAGGTCATGATCTCGCGGTCCGGTCCGTGAGCTCGAGCCCCGCGTCGGGCTCTGTGCTGACCACTCAGAGCCTGGAGCCTGCTTCCGATTCTGTGTCTCCCTCTCTCTCTGTCCCTCCCCCATTCATGCTCTGTCTCTCTCTGTCTCAAAAATAAATAAATGTTAAAAAAAAATTAAAAAAATAAAAAGTAAGCTATTTTTACAATTTCCTGGATATCAAAGTTCAAATTCCACAGAACAAACCGCTATTCAAAGTAACAAATCAGTGTAAATAAAAAATCCAATGGCAGCACAATTCTGATCTTCCCATTGGGGAAGAGTTGTGGCCAAGAAAAGATAAAATTAACATGGCTCCTGAATGCATAATGGCATTCCTGGAATGATGTTTTATCAATCACTCTTATACTTAAAAGCATTAATTTGCCTAGTTAGTAATTTATTTTCCACAGCCTCTAAAATCTTGATTTCTCTTCTGAGGCTTTTCCATGTTAAGTAACACATCATTTCATTAGTCCTTCCTGGTGACATGAACAGTCCCAGTACCAAATGAAATGATGCACAAAAAGCAGTAAGGTGCTAATACAATGGACTCATAAAGTATTTCCAGGCAGAGAATTATCCAGAGAACAGAAGCGGGACTCCAGAACGCTTGGAGACAAATCTGTTTAAGCTCAAAGCAATATCTCTCAACCATTTTTGGCCTCAAACCAACTAAGAAAAAGTATAATGATCATTTCATCAGTAGTAGTAGCTCACTCGCAAAATGAGGAGGTAGAAAGGGGGTCCCTGGGGCACCTGGTTGGCTCAGTCTGTTAGGTGTCCAGCTTCAGCTCAGGTCACGATCTCGCGGTATGTGAGTTCGAGCCCCACACGTCAGGCTCTGTGCTGACAGCTCAGAGCCTGGAACCTGCTTCAGATTCTAGGTCTCCCTCTCTCTGCCCCTCCCCCTGCTCACACTCTGTCTAAATAAATAAATAAATACATGTTAAAAAAAAAAAAAAAGAAAAGGGGGTCCTTTATAGGGCCTATGGGTACAGAGGGAGTGTGTAAGATTTCAAGAGATGAGTAGTGCAGTTGTGAATCCCTCCATCCTCCACACTCCCTAAATTTATTACACAACCCTTACACTTCCCTCACCACACAACTACCCCTGACATTTCCACTGTTAGGAATCCCTAAGTTAGTACTGGGAAGATGAGAGAAAGTTTAACTGCTTAAATCTCAAGAGAATCTCTGAAATCTGTCATCATTACCAGAATGAGGAATTCTGGTAATACCATATTCCTGATGTTGGTTATTCCTACTATTGATAATTTTACTTCTGTTTCCTAATTGTTAGGACAGCTTTAAAAAAAAAAATGAAAGAGAAAAGAAAGGAAAAGAGAAGAGAAAAGAAAAGAAAAGAAAAGAAAAGAAAAGAAAAGAAAAGAAAACTTTCCAGGGACATGTATTTTACTCATGAAGAAATAGGGAAATTTTGTAGAACTTACACAAAATTGCTTACTGAATAAACTTCAAACTCTTATTAGCAATTCAAAAAAAAAATCTTACTAATTAGGTCACAACTTTTCTCTCATCTTCCAAACCCAGTCTCCATGCCTGGTGTTGTGCATTCCAGAATTCCACTTATCCACCTCATGGAAGCTTATAATTCAACAGGGTCAACTGTTAAGCTGCAGTTTGAATCCTGACTCTCACAAGCAGTTAGTGGCTGGCAACCCTGAGCTCCCCTTAAATGTTCACTTCTCCCATCTCTGTGGGTTGGACTCTACTTAATTCACAGGAGGCCCTCAGAACTCTGTCACTCAGCCAACTCATTAATGACGAATAAATTAACCCTATTCTATTCACCAGAAGGCTAGAAGAGGGCTCTTGGTATAAGAGTAGCGGCAGAAATGAACCAGAAAGCAAGGAACTAGAAATCTCAATCGAACAAAAGAGAAAAGGGAAATGTGAACCACAGGAATCAGGCTGGATTCATGCCTTCACACTAGCCAAACTTTAAAAAAAATGTGCATCTGTGTGTTAGTCAAGTGATAGCAGCTCCCTAGGCTTGAGAGTTTTGTTTGCCATTACACAACAATGTTATTGGATGAGCTACCTCTCCCTGCTCATTGCCCAGTATTCATCAATTATGACTGCTCTGATGTACTCATTCTGGCTCAAGCTCATTTTAGTAGAAAACTTAACCTCGGGTAATCTCCCCCCAAATCATCTCCAGTAAATTAAATTATGAGATTCCCTCCAACGTCACACCCTCTGTCAAAAGGATTCGTAAACGTAAAATAATCCTCACCGCGTAATAGTTTTAAATACACTACCTGAAAGAGTAACGATTCCCCTGGGTTGAGGCTGAAAGCGCAAATATTTGTTACAAAAGTCGGCAGACTCAAGGGCCAAAAACAAAACATTGCCCAAAAAGTAGCCCGCTGTCTGGCCCACTGAATTGCAAGTGGAAGCATAACCCACGTTTTCCCGGGATAACATAGTTAACGCCCAACCATCCACAGCGATGTCCTGAGTGGCGGCCAGGAATTCAAACAAAAAGAATGTCACAGTGAGAGCAATCACATCGGGGGTTCTGCCATCAGTGTTCCCGAGCAAATGGTCCACCTGAGTGGACAAATATATCATGAACAGTCCCAGTATATACTGTGTAGGGACAAGCCAAGATTTGCGACGACCAAAGTTCCTAAAGTAAACTGCATCAACCAACGGGGCCCAGAGCAATTTGAGACTGAAGGGCCAAAAGACGAAACTGAAGAAAGCTTGATCTGTATAGCTAACGTTTTTGCTCTGCAAAATGAGTGGGATGCTTCCTGCCAGGCCCAGTGGAATGCCCTGAAGCACGTAAAGAAAAAGCAACAGCAAAATGCTGCTTAATTCCGCCCGGCAGCTCCGTGGGGGTTTTGAGAAGTCACCAGTGCCGGTATCCCGCAAAAGAGCTTCTTTGTCCCCTTCCCCACCCACCAATTCCGGATGGCTGTCCTCCCAGCCGCCTGGCGGCAGAGGACCGCTCTTCATATCCAGAGAGTGGTTGAAAGTCCCTGGGCGTCGTTGCCGACTGTTGTCCTTGTGGGAGATGGTGGGTGACATATCAGAGACGATGCAAAGCCCCGTCTGTGGGGTGCCGGGACTGAGCGTCTTGGATCCTCCTAGCCCCGGGTCCAAGGCTGTCGCTCTGGACCAGGGCCTCGATGGTTCAGGGAGGAGGACAGAGCGAGGGGCGATAAGGGCACTTCTTACAGTGGCCCCGAGTACTGAACCCAGGAGCCAGTCCCCTGGCTGGAGACCCAGGCGATGCCCAGGTAGGTGGCCCTCGCAACGGCGTCAAGGTGCCTGAAGGAGTCCCCCCGGCATCCGCGCCGGGCTCGAGGCTGGAGGAGAGGGCCGTGGTGCCACGATGGAAACGGGCCCTTAGCTTCAGCGAGACCGAACGGCCAGTCTCCCGACCCACCTCCAGTTCTCGCCGCCACCACTGCAGCTGACAGCACTTTCTCTACAGGACTCCAGCGAGATCAGGTAACTTCCTGCGTTGAGCCTCAGGAAGTGGTCCTAGGCTCAAATGAGTCCTGTCCCCGCCTCCAGAGCAAGCCGATCAGGGCATGCTCCCGAGACCGAGTTCGGAAACAACCATTGGTAGGAACCCGAAACTCAGGCGATCGGGACCTCATGGGAGGATTAACGCTGGAGCACTTTGAGGCCTGGGCGGGGCGCAGCGCGCGCTCTGCTCTGTGAGCGCATGCGGCCGTCTGGAAAGCGTGGGCCTCGGTCATTGGGCCCGCGCGGCCACGTGAGTGAGGGCTGGTTGAGCCAGGCCTGCGCAGGCTGCCTCTGAAGTTGCCGCGGTTGCGCTGGGGCTTGTAATTAGGTGGGGAAAGGCAATGCCCAAGCTTTGGGCCGGTAATTGTGTGGGGTCCTTGCTTTTGTGGGCTAGACAGAAACGGGTGGAGAAGGGCTGAAGTTTACGAATGTCTTTATCAGCAGGCAAGGGTGCCCCAAAAAGGGTAATAAAAGGCCTGGCTAATGGAGAAGTGCGTGCCTGCATATTTATGGAATGATTGAAACTGCTCAGAGGTGCTGGGTTTCTCTGTACTGCGTTTCTTCCAGTGCAGTGGAAGAAATGTAGTGGAACGGGGGCCGAATAATTAATTCGTTACATTGGGCAGGTTGGAATTATAAGATTCCATAACATCTTCCTTAATTTTGAGCGACCTAAAAGGTCTTATAAGAGCCAAATATTAAAATTTTGTTTCATGTTAACTCAATATGTATGCATTATTGAAATGATAAGGGAAAATAACCTTAGGGAACCAATAGCATTATTTGTAACGCATTGAAAATGCCTATAAAATTTTACATAAAATATTTACTTATGGTACATATTGTTTTCTATTGGGCAACTAATACTAAAAACAAAAATAACCTGTACTTTAAAAAAACGTACCTGGGGCGCCTGGGTGGCTCAGTCGGTTGAGCGGCTGACCAGCTCAGGTCATGATTTCGCGGTCGGTGAGTTCGAGCCCGGTCTCGGGCTCTGTGCTGACAGCTCAGAGCCTGGAACCTGTTTCAGATTCTGTGTCACCCTCTCTCTGACCCTACCCCGTCCATGCTCTGTCTCTCTCTGTCTCAAAAATAAACGTTAAAAAAAAAAAAAACCTAACCTCAAACCATTTAAAAGATAAAACATGTTATTGCCCACCTCTCCCAAATATAGTTAAATGTTGCAATAACTTCTCCATCTCAAGATTATTATTTTTTTGTTGTTTATTTATTTTGAGAGAGAGGGAGAGAGAATCCCAGGCAGGCTTGCACTGTCAGCGCAGAGTCCCATGCAGCGCCTGAATTCCCACCCTGAGAACATGACGTTAGCTGAAACCAGGAGTTGCAGGCTTAACCGACTGAGCCACCCAGGCACCCCTCTATCTCAAAATTATTAAGAAAAAGGTTGGTTTCCTGAAGACTGACATTAAAATTTTAATACAAAAAGTTACACATTTGTTAAATGTAGCCTGTTTAGACAGGAAACCAAACTATACAAATATTACATTTCTGAAAACTAATTTCATGCAATGTTTCAAGAAATTTTTTGCAACTCTTTAAGGAATAGTTTATGAACTTAGATTCTTCAAAGAATGACTTCAAAGGTCAAGGAACTTCTGAAATATTTTTTTAAAGTACATATGCATGGTACATAACTTGGGTGATGGATTAATGTATTAGAAAGTTTAATACTAAGATATGTAAATAGAAGTTATTTCTAGTTCAAGACTCATGTTAGAAATTATTCATACTGTCTCCATCCACTTAAATATTGAAAAACAGCTTCTTCTGTATTCTTTACCCTAGGATCTCAGGGTAGTCATAATTCTATTCCATTTTTATTTATTTATTTTTAATGATTTCTTTTTCTTTTCTTTTCTTTTTTTTTTTTAAATGGGGCAGAGGGTGAGAGAGAGAGAATCCTAGGTTCCACACTCAATGCAGAGCCCAGCTTGGGGCTTAATCCCATGACCCTGGTGATCATGACCCGAGCCAAAATCAAGAGTGTGAGGCTCAACAGACTGAGCCACCTAGATGCCCTGGATGTTTTCTTGTTTGTTTTTAAGTAAACTTCACATCTGACATGGGGCTTGAACTCAAGACCCTGTAATCAAGAGTCTCATGCTCTACTGACTGATCCAGCTAGGTGCCGTAAGCCAGAGCTTTATTTATTTTATTTATTTATTTTAACGTTTATTTATTTTTTTTAACGTTTATTTATGTTTGAGACAGAGACAGAGCATGAACGGGGGAGGGTCAGAGAGAGGGAGACACAGAATCTGAAACAGGCTCCAGGCTCTGAGCTGTCAGCACAGAGCCTGACGCGGGGCTCGAACTCACAGACCGTGAGATCATGACCTGAGCCAAAGTCTGCCACTTAACCAACTAAGCCACCCAGGCACCCCCCTCCCCCATGCCAGAGCTTTAAATGTTACCATATGGCTATCCAAAGCTGACATTCAGCTGATAATACCGCATCAAAAGAGACCAAATCCTTTTCAGTCAAGTGCTCTTCTATAGGAGCTGAGTTTTAACCAAAAACAGGTTGAGGTGAGGGATGGGTCAGGAAATTCTGATATGGAATATGGTCTGATCTTGGCTTAACTAAGGTATAAGAGACACTGTAATGTGATGCCAGATATTACACATAGTAAGTCAGGTGGTCATACGTAATACGTTCTCTGCATTTAAACCCTCAAGGCTTTTTAGAGGATCCATAAATAACAAACGGATTTCCTTTAACCTGATGTGGCAGTTTTATTTTAAAAATTTATTTTATTTTAATGCTTGTTTATTTTTGAGAGAGAGACAGAGCAAGAGCAGGACAGAGAGAGAGGGAGACACAGAATCCGAAGCAGGCTCCAGAGCTGTCAGCACAGAGCCTGATGTGGGGCTCGAACTCATGAACGGTGAGATCATGACCTGAGCCAAAGTTGGATGCTTAACTGACTGAGCCACCCAGGCGTCCCATAATGTGGCAGTTTTAAAACATAGCTTCCAAAGTCTTTATCATTTCTCTCTTTAAAACATTTTTTTAATGTGGGGCACCTGGGTGGCTCAGTCGGTTAAGTGTCCAACTTCGGCTCAGGTCATGATCTCACAGTTTGTGAGTTCAAGCCCCGTGTTGGGCTCTGTGCTGACAACTCAGAGCCTGGAGCCTGCTTCAGATTCTGTGTGTCCCTCTCTCTCTGACCCTCCCCTATTCACGCTCTGTCTCTTAATAATAAATAAATGTTAAAAATTAAAAAAAAAATTTTTTTATTGTTTATTTTTGAGAGAGAGCGTGAGCGGGGAAGTGGCAGAGAAAGGGAGACATAGAATCAAAGCAGGCTCCACGCTATCAGTGCAAAGCCTAGTGTGGGGCTCAAACTTACAAGCCATGAGATCAAGACCTGGGCCTAAGTCAGGTGCACAACTGACTGAGCCACCCGGGCGCCCTCGTTTCTCCCTTTGAGAGGTGGAGTCTGTGTCCTTTCCCTAGGATCTAGGCTCTCTGACCAATAGCATACAGCTGAGGTGATGCTGGACTAATTTCCAGGTCCAGGTCTTAAGAATCTGGCAATTCCCACTTCCTGTCTCTTGAGACAGTCTCTTTTGGAACTGAGTACCATGCATTAAGGGAAGAACTATCTGGACAGGACCTAAAGCCCATGGCTCTCAGTTGCTGGCTGAACTCCCAGTCAGCAACACCAACTTGGTTGCCATGTGTGTGACTTATCTAGGAAGTGAATCCTCCAGCCCCAAGTTAAGCTATGCTTGCTGATGCCAGTGGAGCAGAGACAAGTCTTTACTGCTAAGCCATGCCCAAATCGCTATTTCTTTCTCAGAAGACCTTGTGGTAGTCTTGTGGGACAGGCTGAGACACTCTTCTGCAAACCTGGACATGTTTCCCCACCAGGGTCTCAGTGTACCTCAGCAAATGTGGACCAGCTCTCACTATGAAAACAAGACTGATACTGCATGGGACCTTTAGCCTGCACTGTGATGCATAGCTATTCTTTTTGCATACTCAGTGCTCAGTGCTCACTCACTTCTGGTAATGTCATTCTTTTTCCTGGTCTACCCTGATCGGGGTGTTCTGGTAAAGCTGGTGAAACTGCCCAACACAAACCCTCCTGATGGTAGCCACGGTCCCTTCTTGCTTTCAACTGCTCCACTCCCTACTTTGCCCTTCGCCACTGCACATGCTTGAATGACCAGAGAGTGAACACAGGGTTCATTCTAGTCCTATCAGAGTCCACTGTATAGATTTGTTACAATTTCCAGCCAGTCTCAAATTGATGATACTGTCTATTTAGGTTCTTTCTAGTTTGATGATTTGTTTTCACTATCCCCTTCCAAATTATGTATATATATGTATATTATAATATAGTATATATTATATAATATATAATATATAATATATAATATATATCTAATGTATAGCATTTACACACAGTACAATAATAATATATAATATACACATACATGTATATATTTTAGAAGTAAAATTTCTGGGTGAAAATGTATTTTTAAAATGTGATAAAGGAGCACCTGGGTGGTTCAGTCAGTTAAGCATCTGACTTTGGCTCAGGTCATGATCTCACAGTTTTTGAGTTCAAACCCCAGGTCAGGCTCTGTGCTGACAGCTCAGAGCCTGGAGCCTTCTTCAGATTCTGTGTCTCCCTCACTCTCTGCCCCTCCCCTGCTTGCACTCTGTCTCTCTCTCTCTCTCTCTCAAAAATAAACATTAAAAAAAAATTAAAAATTAAATGTGATAATATTGTCAATAGTCCTACAAAATTTTTTTGCCAGTTTACACTGTTTAACTTTGGTTAGTTCCATCTGCTTATCCTCATTAATCCTTTATTAATTAAATGTTTTAATGTTTATTTATTTTTTGAGAGAGAGAGAGAGAGAGCAAGCTGGGAGGGCAAAGAGAAAGGGAGAAAGAAAAGCCAAGCAGGCTCCATGCTTTCAGTGCAGAGTCCAATGCTGGGGCTTGAACTGACTAACTGTGAGATCCTGACCTGAGCTGAAACCAAGAGTCAGAGGCTTAATTGATTGAGCCACCCAGGCACTCCCTCATTAACCCTTTATATATCAAATTTTCAGCCTTCACCAATATGACAGGTACAAAAATGTGGTGTTATTTTAATTTGTATTTTTTTAATGGTAAAAGCATATGTTCACATTTATTATATATGTATACATTTTTTAAAATTTCATTTATTTTTTTCTGTGATCTGAGGCTGAATCTCTCAAAAATAAGGTATAAATTACATCAAAAAATGTTTTCATATTATTTTATTATTGTTAGTTAATATCAACACAGTTTTTGTTCCTTTTCTGGTATTGTTGCAAGATTTTTTACCTCAGGACCCGGGATTCATTGACTTGCCACTTGGAAGAATGAAGAGGTGGACACAAAATGAACAGTAGGCAAAAGTTTATTAGAGTAGAAGATTTGAAAGAAGAGTAGGAAAGCTCTCTTTACAGAGAGGGGACACTGGAAAGTGAATGCCCACCGATAATAGACAAGGGTTCTTGTTTTATAAGGTTCTGGTCGTCCCCCCTCTTCCCTTCCCCTTTGTTCCTTCTGAGGTCCTACCTCATTGGCTGGACAACTTTAGGCGCCGGTTTGTCCATTCCTGAGTGGCTCGTTTCCATTGTATGAGGGGTGGTCTATGGCCATTCTTAGGTCTGTTGTCAAATTCCTGAGGGAAACCTGAGGGGGAGTAGGTGGTGTATGTTACTTGCTTAAGAGGAACCTTAAGCCCGAGGGGGTTTGCTGTGGTCAGACACTCGCAGCATTGTGCCAAAATATGTGCTTTTCCCACACAGGGACATCAGGTCCTAATCTTTTCCCTCTCTGCCTATGTATTCCTATTTTTCCCTACAGTGGTGTCCTGTTTTTCCATTTGGAAGTTTGTGGAATTTCCTTTTTCTTAGAGTTCAGAATTTTCACCATGATGTATGAAGGTATGTGCATGTATGTTTTTCTATTAATCTTAATAAATACTTTTTAGGCCTTTGAATAAAGTTCCAAATCTTTCTTGAATTAAGGGAAATTGTCTTTCAAACTATGTTCAGTTTTTCCATTCTTTTTTTCCTCTTTATTAATTCCTGAGAATCCTAGTAAACTTTTCATTTGTTGACTGGATTTACCTCTTAAGTTTTCTCTCAAAAAAATTTTTTTTTCTTTTTGCTCTATGCTATTGGGAATTTCTAAACCAAGTCCTTCAAAGAAAAATTGGAAGTGTACAGTTAAAATTTGTGCACTTTGGCAGGGCTTAGGGTAAGGAAGGGATGAATAGGTTGTAGAACATAGAGGATCTTTAGGGGAGTGAAGCTGCTCTGTATACTATAATGGTGGTTACATAAAGTAAATATTTGTCCACACCCATGGAAGTACACCCCAAGAGTCATCCCTGATGTAAACTATGAACTTTGGGTGATGCTGGAAGCCGAGCTATCCAACCAGCCTGATGGCAGGGCCCGGGTGGTGGACGGATGGGGACTGCAGGGCGGCCCGACAGTGAAGCTTCTTGTACTCCTGCTTTTATGTAATTTGGCCTTAGCGTCGGTCGGGGCAGCCTCCCTACCAATGAAAGTACCTGGGGATTTGTTGGTTGGGGAATTGCCCACGACGGGCCCCCTGGGAAAAGAACCACTGGGGAAAGAAATAAGATTCCGCAGGGAAATTATGGCCCTACATCCAGCCCTTGCCACCCCCTATGAAGACTCCTCTACCTAAAGGAAGGATAGCCCCATATATTTCCCAGCCAAGGAAGGGGGACAATGGATTCGAAACCCCCACTCCGGCAACAAAAGAATATATCTATGGATACAAGTTACTCCAACCCCTAGGCCCACTTGGCCCCCAGGAGGCATTCCAGATGATAACTGGACCTGGTGGGTTAAGGTACAGAATGGTTCATTAGTTCCTAGGTATACATTGTCTCTCTGGGAGCACATAAGGCGTGGGTTCCCAGTGCCCTCTTGGCTCCCTCCTGGCACCCCAGACCAAAGCGAATACTTTTGTCCCTCATACCGCAAATGGCACAAAGGAACAATTTAGAAGTCATGTCCTTGTAAGACATTCCACTTGAGGTGTTGAGAGCTAGATGACCTTGAAAGGGTAGGAGGGAATGTTACAAGAAAATAACTATGTTGTTCCCTAATGGGTGACTACACAAAGGAGCATTTTTAGAATTAGGTAATGCCAAGAAACATAGATAACTGCACGCTACAAGGAATTTGCTAACAAATATAATGCCACGCTTGCTACAATAAAGCGGCCAGTCTAACACACTGCTGTTGTCTGTGTCCTTTTTTTTTTATTTTCGCCGACGCTGTTCATCCTTCGGGAACCCCTGGACCTGCTGGGGCTGGACCTCGGCAGGGTGAAAATGAAATTCAGTGCAGGTTCATCAGTTATAACAAATGAACCATTTTGGTGGGGGATGTTGTTAATGGGGTGGGGGAGGAGTGTGGAGGCTATGCATGAGTGGGGACAGGTGTATATGGGAAATATCTGTACTTTCTCCTTAATTTTGCAACGAACCTAAAACTGCTTTTAAAAGTAAGTCTATTTTGGGGGTGCCTGGGTGGCTCCATCAGTTAAGCGTCCAACTTCCACTCAGGTCATGATCTCCCAGTTTGTGAGTTCAAGCCCTGTGTCAGGCTCTGTGCTGACAGCTCAGAGCCTGGAACCTGCTTCAGATTCCGTGTCTCCCTCTCTCTGTCCCTCCCCTGGCTCACACACACACACACACACACACACTCTCTCTCTCTCAAAAATAAACATTAAACATTTTTAAAAAATAAGTCTATTTTAAAATATGTAAATTTTATCTCATTAAAAATGATTGTAGAAAATTATTTGCACGGGGATTGGGATGGTTGGAAATTTGATGAATTAAGAGCAGCAGATTACTCTTAAAGCTGACTCTTTAAGATGACTCTTAAAGCTGATGGGTTTATTGGGGGATCATTTTACCGTTCTATTTATTCTGTACATATTCAAAATTCTCTGTAATGAAGAAAAACAGGCAAAAAATGCATTGGTTAACAGCTGTTATTCGTTGTGCTTTTCAGTTTGTTTCAAAAAACAAAAACAAAAGCAGAGAGAGAGTTTTACTGGAAAGATATTGATGGCCCCCCGGAATCAGTGGAAGGCTCAGAGAAATGGCTTAGCAAACACACAGAAACCAATGCAAGTCAAGGCCAGACACAAGGAGTTATAGCTATCAATTACAGGAAATTTTCCAAAAAACAGCTCCAATGACAGGCCTGTGATCTTCGAGCTTCAAGTCTCTCCTGGGCTCTGATACAAAAATGAACACCACCATCTAGTGGTTCCTTCCTACACTTATGTGTGGTTGCAGATCTCTTGACTTGTTTCCCAGCTCACTACCATCTGAATTATGTCTTCTATACATCCCTCAGAATTTTTTCATTGCTTGGTTTCTTTTTGTTTTTGTTTTTTTGTTTTTTTTTGCGGGGAGGTGGGGAGGAAAGGTAGAATCAGGTTTACCATGGTCTAATTTATATACGGTAAAATTTTACTTTACAGTTCTGTAAGTTTTGATAAACTATTTTGACAAATAGTTATATAACCACTGCCACAATCAAAATATGGAATAGTTTCTTTCACCAGTCCAAAAAGTCCTTTGTGCTCTTTTGAGGGAAATCTCTCCACCCATCCCTCAGCCCCCACTGATCTGTTTTCTCTCACTATAGTTTTGCTTTTCTAAAATGTCATATAAATGGAATCACTCAATATGTAGCCTTTTGAGTCTGGCCTCTTCAAGTTAGCAAAACACATTCATCTATGTTGTCACCTGTATTGACAGTTCTCCCCTCTCCTCACCCCCTTTTTTTGTTTTAGCTGAGTAGTATTTCACTGTATGGATATGACAGCATGTGTTTATTATCCATTCACCAGTTCAGGGACATTTGGACGGTTTCCACTTTGGGCAATTATGAATAAAGTCACTATAAACACTGTGCACAGGTTTTTGTGTAAACATAAGTTTTCATTTCTCTTGGGCAATTACCGAGAATAGGATTTCTGAGTTGTATAATATGTGTATATTTAACTTTATAGGAAACTACCAGTATGTTTTCTAAAGTGGTTGTGCCATTTTGCACTCCAACCAATTTTTTTTTTCTGCTTATGACATCCTACCTGGTTTTCCAATATTGCCATGTTTTACTTCTAAATTTTTTTCTTGTGTTATTTTATGGGATTTTCAGAAGACTGGGAAAATGATACCAAAATATTTTAAGTAGCATATTATGTTTATTAACTATTTGTAGTGACTAATTTTTAAAATTTATCTCCCCCTTTCGTGATTGGGGTCTTGATGTTTGTCTTAATTTCAATAATGTTTTAGCGATTACTATGCCTGTTATTTTGCTATAAAAATTTCCCCATATCTTGCCATATTTTAATGTACATGATTTTTAAAATAAGGACAGAGTACATAATGCTTTAGTAAATGATTCCACAATCATATACAGTAAACACGTTGGTTTGGGAGCATAATTCATTCTGGAAACATGCTTGTAATTCAAAGCACTTGTATATAAAAGCAGATTTCAAGAACCATTGGCTCAGTTGTGATCATGTGATGTTCAGTATCACATACTATTTGTATTACAAGACACCGTTCCTTTATCAAGTTAAAATTTATTAGAAATGGGGGCATCTTGGGGTTCAGTCCATTAAGTGGCTGACTTTGGCTCAGGTCACGATC
This sequence comes from Prionailurus viverrinus, assembly GCF_022837055.1. Classification (NCBI taxonomy): domain Eukaryota; kingdom Metazoa; phylum Chordata; class Mammalia; order Carnivora; family Felidae; genus Prionailurus; species Prionailurus viverrinus. The sequence continues at coordinate 49,999,660 of NC_062569.1, forward strand.
TCAGGGTTTGTGAGTTTGAGCCCCACATGGGACTCTCTGCTGTCAGTGAGGAGCCTGCTTGGGATTCTCTCTTTCTCTCTCTGTCCCTCCCCGTGCCCTCTCTGTCAAAAGTGAATAAATAAATAAATTTTTTTAATTTGTAAGAAATGTCTGCTTGCCTTGCAGAATACTTCCAGAGCAAGTTACTCGCAATCCAAGGTTTTATTGTTTTGGGTACTCACAATGTGCTAGTCACGGGACTATATTCTGAAAGTAACTAATAGTTTGTATCGTCTTTTATCATTTTAAAGTGCTTTCATATAAATTATTTAATTCTATGTAAGTTAAGCTGATTTTAAGTGGCTAAGAGGTGGAGAAAGCTGGAGAAAGAGGTAAAAATGTGTGAGGGAGAGGTTGGGAAGTGGAGAAAAGAAGGACATTCATGAGTACTATGTTGGGTAGCCATGTTCGTCCCACCCTGAAATTCCCTTGGGAGTCTTTAAGATACACCTTCACATATTTTTATAGTCTTTTGAAATGCTAATTAACTTCTTACCTACTTTTTACAACTAGTGGAATTTTACGTTGGGCCACACTACCAATAGGGAAAGACATCTTAGATAAAATAGAAGTAGGTATGGAAAGGCAAACTTTGTCAAGTTTCTCCTTTCAGGAAAAGTATCTATTCTTGTAACAGGCCCAAAGTAAAGTTGGGTCATGCTGCTTTCTTCTACTCAGCTCAGATTTGTGGCATCTTGGTTGAACCGAGGCTCTGAATGAAGAGCTGATTACTAGGAAGATGTTGAAATAAAAACATAAAAACATCAAACTATTGGGGCGCCTGGGTGGCTCAGTCAGCTGAGCTTCCTATTTGGGCTCAGGTCATGATCTCATGGTTTGTGGGTTCGAGCCCCAAGTCGGGCTCTGTGCTAACAGCTCAGAACCTGGAATCTGCTTCAGATTGTGTGTCTCCCTCTCTGCCCCTTCCGCACTCGTACTCTGTCTCTCTTTCTTAAAAATAAACATTAAACAATTTTTAAAAATCATCAAATTATTGGTTACAAGTAGAACGCCCTGTATTTGTATAAGTATTATGATGCCTATTGCCAGAATACTAAATTTGTGCACATTATGTGAAGATAAGTGATTTTTAAAAAAATTTTTAATGCTTATTCATTTTTGAAAGAGAGAGAGAGTGTGAGCTGGGAAGGGGCAGAGAGAGAGGGAGACACAGAATCCGAAGCAGGCCCCAGGCCCTGAGCTGTCAGCACAGAGCCTGACACTTGGCTCGAACCCACAAACTGCGAGATCATGACCTGAACCGAAGTCAGATGCTTAACCAACTGAGCAACCAGGCGCCCCAAGATAAGTGGTTTTAATATAGGAAAACAGCTTATCAAGTCCTAAGGTAAAAATTCCATGGAAAGTGTTACCATTACTTGTATAAAAACAGATAGCATACTGCATTTCAAAACCTGGAGGACTTCATTTTCTTCACCCTCACTGCAAGCTGTTTTATGGTTACTTCTTTCATTCTTATATATATATATATATTTAATTTTTTTTATTATTTATTTACTTCTGAGAGAGAGAGAAAGAGACAGAGAGAGACGGAGCACAAGTGGGGCAGGGGCAGAGAGTGAAGGAGACACAGAGTCCGAAGCAGGCTCCAGGGTCTGAGCCGTCAGCATAGAGCCCAAAGCAGGGCTCGAACCCACAGGCTGTGGGATCATGACCTGAGTTGAAGTTGGATGCTGAACCGACTGAGCCACCCGGATGCCCCTATTTTTTTTTAATACACAAATGCTCCAACAGCAATATTATTCACAACAGCCAAGAGGTAGAAGCCACCCAATGTCCACTGGCAGATGAATGGATAGATAAAATGTGGTATATACATACACACAATAGAATATTATTTGGCCTTAAAAAGGAAGGAAATCTTGTCCCATGTTACAATATGGATAAAACTTGAGGACATTATGTTAAGTGAAATAAGCCAGTCATAAAAAGACAAATACTGTATGATTTTACTTATAGAAGTTGTACCCCTCTATTTCCTAGCTGTGGAGACGGGACAGGATTTGGCTGAATCAGTTCCTCCCAGCAGGATGTCAGTTTAGCTACAAGAGAAGGAGACTAAAATCTAAGAGCACAGTGGGACAGAGGGCACAGCAGGGATAATCAATAAAAATATAATTATGATAATAATATCCAATGGTCTGCTTTAATGATATTTAAACATATGAATGTATCATATATGGGTGGTTATTTTTATTATATAGTCATTCCTTCAAGAAAGGATTAACTGCAAGATTTTTTTTTAAGGAGCTTTCATGGTGTATATTATCTTTTAAAATTTTAAAGTATTCTCAAACTTACAGCAAAGTTGCAGTAACAGTACAAAAAGCTCCCATTTGCCCTTCCCTTACAGAGGGCATTCAAGTTTTGCCAATTATCCCATTATATCCTTTATAGCAAGAGGACTCAACCCAGGAGCATGTATTTACTCAGCTCTCTTCTCCAATCTAGAACAGTTCTTCAGCCCTCCCTTGACCTTCATGTTCTAAGATTATCGGGCTAACTGTATTTTTTCCCAGCATTGCCCCACATTTCCAGTTCCCCGTGTTCTTCTAGAGCTCTGTCTCTTAATCCAGACAAACTCTGTGCCTCAGTCCATGAATAGAAGTAGACCTGTGTCACTTATGAGGCTGGGGTAGAAAAAGCCATATAATCTTCTATTTGGCTCTCTTTCACACACAGACACATACACACATTCCCTGGGAAGTCCTGAGATCATGTATAGGATATCCAGTTACTCTGAGGCTGTGGTGATGAAGAGACCATAGAGAGGTAGAGATTTCAGATGGGCTGCAGCCATTCCAGCCCTCAGCTGTTTGAATCTTCGAGATCAGGTGTCATGGATGTGAGTGTGCAAAAGTCTTCATGTGATTCTAGCTCTCAGCCTTTGAGCCACACTAGCTAAGGCCTAGTGGAGCCAGGCTCTGGGCTGTATCAGCTGATACCTTAGGATGGAGAAGAGTTGTCCCTGCTGAACCTTGTTCAAATTGTAGCAAAGTAGTGTTGTTTTAAACCACCAGGTTTTCGGGTGTTTGTTGCAAGCCATTAGATAACTGGAACACTTGTAGACCCGTTATTTTGTGGAATGTACCTATATTTGGGTTTGCCTGATGTTTACTCACAGTTGGGTTATGATGTCCATTTGTTCCACTACCGTTGATGTTAACTTTGATCACTTGAGAAAGGATGTGCCTTCAGTTTTGTCCATAATAAAGTTATTTTTTCCTGTATAATTATTATTTTGTAGAGATCTACTTTGAGACAATGTAAATAAAACCTGTTTGTGACCCATCTTTCATCCATAAGTTTTACCATCCACTGATGTTTCTTGACTGAATTTATTATTTCTATGAGGGTTGCAATATGATAACTTTATAATTCAATTATTCTTTTGAGTTTTATTAGTTGACATTCTATTTATCACAAGGGTTTTCTATTTAATCATTCGTTTATTTATATCATCAGAGACTGATGGGCTCATAATTTAATCAATGGGTATAATTTGTTTACTGTCACTATTTTGATACATTGTCTCAGATTTGGCTAGCAAAGTCCTTTCAAACTGACTTCCCCCAAACTGACATGTCCCCATTATTCTCTGAACACTTCCTCACTTCCTGACACAAAAAAGATGTTCCTGGTCATCCTGTCCCTGCTTTGATCCTAAATTAACCTTTTCTCCAAGAAGACCTGGTTCTTGTGGGAGAATAGTATTTAGAAACCGCTATCTAGAGGCTAGGTTTGCTTGTTGCTACTGGTGGATACTGCTTCCAGGTTTTTTCTGTGCACAGAGACAAGTAAATACAGTAGAGGGTGGTGAGTACTAATGAAAGGGATATGAGAGCACAAAAAGGAAGAGACATCTAACCCAAGCCTTCATAGTTTTGGGAGGGGAACAGAAATATTCTAGACAGAAGATATTTATGCGCAAAAGGCCTGAGTCAAGAGAGAACATGTCTTGTTTAAGGAACTAAAGCAGTTTAATATGGCTAGAGTAGAGTGAGGTGGCATTGGTAAGAGAGCAGGATACAGTCAACAGGGGCTAGCCAAGTCTCCAAGGACAAAATAATGTTAGAAGTTTTAAGTTTATCCTGAGAGCAATGGTGAACTATTAAGAAGATTCTGAGCAAGGGATATATGATTAAAAATCACTTTAGAACAGTTGGAGCATCTGAGTGGCTCAGTCCGTTGAATGTCTAACTCTTGATTTTGGCTGAGGTCGTGATCTCATGATTTGTGAGTTTGAGCCCCACAATGGGCTCTGCAATGATGGTGTGGAGCCTGCTTGTGATTCTCTCCCTTTCTCTCTCTGCCCCTCCCCTTCTCTCACTCTATCTCAAAATTTTAAAAAATTAAAACAAATTAAAATAAAAAATCATTTTAGAACAGTTGTCTTCAATAAAAAAACCCCTCACATTCCACCCTAAAAGGATTTTGAAAAACAATGTACTTCCTTCCACATTTTAAGTTGGCATCTAATATTTTTCATGAGTTTAAAAGTTAATCGTTTAATTTTTATTTATTTATTAAATATTTATTTTTGAGAAAGAGTGTGCACACGAGCAGAGGAGGGGCAGAGAGAGAGGGGGATAGAGAATGTGGAGCAGGCTGACAGCCGTGATCCCCATGCATGGCTCAAACTCACAAACTATGAGATCATGACCTGAACTGAAGTCAGACTCTCAAGTGACTGATCCACGCATGTGCCCCTAAAAGTTAATTTTTTTTAATGGGAGGTTTAAAATATCTTACATTTTGAAAGATGAAATGACCTTGGATTGTACCTGAAATAAGTATTTTATGATACGATACTCGCCAAATCTGAAAAGTCATGTAAAATTTCTATCTGTGGATTTTATCCAATGTTATTACCTAAAAAAATGGCTCCAGAAACCACAAAATTACATTTGTAAGTATTAGGATCACTCATTTATGTTGCCTAAGTTGTCCCGTCACCCCCCCCCCCCCCCCCCCCCCCCCCCCCCCCCCGTCCCGGACAAAACTATGTATGAGACAGGTGAAGTTCTTGTAGGTTTCAGATGCTTCAATTACTCATTAAAAGGTTTTCAGACTTCCCTTCCAGCAAAGATAGAGGAACAGGAACTGGATTTACTCTCCTGCTGGAACAACAACAGCAACAACAACAAGAATTCAGACAAAATATATGAAGCAATGGTTTCAAAATACTGGATATCAAGCATCAAAGGACAGTGACCCGTGAGAGACAAGAAACAAAAGAGATGAGCCCTTCAGTTTCCCCAGCTACTGCCTTGATAATCTCTAAATTATAGATATAACTGTATTAATTAATAATCATGTAAAGTGTGAATGATCTAAATACTCCAATGAAAAGAAATGAGCAGATCAGACAATAAAAGCCAGACCCAATTATTTGCTGCCCATAAGAAACACTTTAAACATAAATACAAAAACAGGTTAAAGAGTTGCAAAAGATACCACGTCAACAATGAGTCAAGAAAGCAGGCATGCTGTTTAATTGTATTTTTTTTTTTTCATTTGTTTTTTAGGTAAGCTCTAGGCCCAGTATGGGGCTTGAACTCACAACCCTGAGATCAAGAGTCTCATTCTGACTGAGCCAGCCAGGCACCCCAGGCATGCTATTTTAATATTGGACAAAGTAAATGTCAGAGTAAAGAATATTACCAGGGATAAAGAACGTCATTTCATAATGATAAAGTGGTCAATAACAATTTAAACATTTATGACCCTAACAACAGAGTTTCAAAATACATGAAGCAAAAACTGATGGAACTAAGAAGTTGATAAAAATCACAAGTGTAATTGGAGATTTTAGAACTCCTCTCTCAATAACTGATAGAACAAATAGAAAATCAAGAAGATAATAGTCTTGGTGCACCTGGGTGGCTCAGTCAGTTAAGTGTATGACACTTGGTTTTAGCTCAGGTCATAATCTCGCAGTTCGTGAGTTCAAGCCCCACATCAGGCTCTACGCTGACAGTCTGGAGCCTGTTTGGTATTCTCTCTCTCTCCTCTCTCTCTGCCCCTTCTCTGCTTGTGCTCTCTCTCTATCTAAAAATAAATAAATAAACTTAAAAAAAGAATTTAATAGTCTTGGGCAATACTATCAAACAGCTTGACCTATTTGCCATTTATAGGACACTCTACATGACAACAGCAGAATACACATTCTTTTCAAGTACACAGAGAACATTCACCAAGATAGACTATATTCTAAGCCATAAAACAAACCTCAATAAATTTAAAAGGATTCAAATCATACAAAATATATTACAAAATATATTCTCTGACCACAATGGAATTAACTTAGAAGCCAATAACAGATCTCTGAAAAATCCTCTAATGTTTGGAAATGGAATAACAGGCTTTTAGATAAGCCATGGGTCAAAGAAGAACTCAAAAGAGAAATTAGACACTATTTAGAACCAAATGAAAATTAAAATATCATATATAAGATTTTGTGGGATATCAGTAGAGCAGTTCTTCGGGAGAGACATAGAGCTACATATATTAGAAAAGAAGAAGAAAAAAGAAAAAGAAAAGATCTCAAATTGATGATCTCAGATTCCAACTTAGTAAAATAGGAAAAGAGCAAACTAAACACAAAGTAAGAAGAAGAAAGGAAATAATAAAGATTAAAGTGGAAATCAATGAAATAGAAAGCAGAAAGACAATAAACCTAAGAGCTGTTCTTCGAGAGGATTAATAAAATTGGTAAACTGCTATCTAACCAGACTGAGGAAAAGCAGAAAACAAAATTACCAGTATCAGGAATGAGAAATTTGACATCACTACAGAGTCTAGATATCAAAAGGATAATAAGAGAATATTGCAAATAACACTTTGCCTATGAATTTGACAACTTAGACAAAACTGACAAATTCCTTGAAAAACACAAAATGCCAAAGACCAATCAAGAAAAAATAACCTGAACAGCCCTAGGTCTTTTTAAAATTTTATTTGGTAGTTAAAAACCTTACTACCAAGAAAACTTCAGGCTCAGATGGCCTTATTGGTGAATTACACCAAACATGTAAGAAAGAAATAAAATGAATTCCACACCAACTCTTTTAGAAATAATAATTCTATGTAAAATTTCAGGGAGTGCCTGCGTGGCTCAGTCGGTTAAGTGTCTAACTCTTGGTTTCAGCTCAGGTCATGATCTCATGGTTCAGGATTCAAATGGCACATCTGGTTTCACACTGACAGTGTGGAGGCTGCTTGGGATTCTCTCTGCCATTCCCTGCTTGCATTGTCTCTGTCTCTCTCAAAATAAACAAATAAACTCGGGGTGCCTGGGTGGCTCAGTGTGGGTTAAGAGTCTGACTTCAGCTGAGGTCATGATCTGAGTTCAAGCCCTGTGTTGGGCTCTGTGCTGACAGCTGAGAGCCTGGAGCCTGCTTCAGATTCTGTGTCTCCCTCTCTCTCTGCCCCTTCCCCACTCACACTCCATCTCTCTCTGTCTCTCAAAAATGAATAAATGCTAAAAAAAAAATTAAAAATAAATAAAATTCTACACAAACTTTCAACCTTATTCTCTGAGGCCAGCATTACCCTGATACCAAATCCAAAGACATTAAAAGAAAGCTACAAGCTAATATTCTTCTTTAAAATAGATACAAAAATTTGAAATCAAGATTTAACAAATCCAATACATAAAAAGGAAAATATATCATGATTCCTTCAAACTTGTCCCAAGAATATAGGGCTGGTTTGACATTTACAAATCAGCTCATCAATGTAATTTACCACATAAACTGAAAAAAGGCATATAATAATCTCAACAGACACAGAAAAAGCATTTGACAACATCCATTCCTGATCAAAACTCTCAGCAAAACAGGAACAGAGGGGAACCTCCTCAACTTGGTGAAGGCTATCTATGAAAAACCTACAACTTATGGGTGAAAGACTGAATGTTTTCCCTCTAATATCATAGTTCCAGTGAGATTGGGCACAGACATTTGGGAAGTTTTGTTTTGGAATTGTTGATTTTGGGGCCCAAAATGCCATTGAACATCTAACTAGGGATTTACAGGGTAATATGGATCTGGAGCTCAGAAGAGAGAGCTGTTATAGAGCCTATTAAAAGATATTTTAAAACGAATTTATATTTTTAAAAACCCCAGAGAAACAAGGTGAAAAGTTAAGATGAGAAGAGGGTTAGGAATGGAAATATTGAAGAAAAGCAACACTGAAGCCTTCTCCTGTAGGAAGATATAGGAAGAGGGGCAAGAAAAGGTGACCAAAAGAGGATGAGCTAGCCTTAAAAAAAAAAAAAAGTGACCAAGAACAATCTTACAGGTGAAAAGACACCTCTAATGGTGTGTCTGTAAGAGAAATCCAGTTTCAAGAAATAGGGAGGGGTCAAGTCAAAAGTTGCAGAGGACCTTAAGATTTAAGGATTGTGGTACATGCTGATATGCTTAGCCATAAACACAGGTGACCATCAGAACATATTTAAAATAGGCATTATCTAGTATAGATGGGCTTTAGCCAATCCTTAATACTGGCACATCATATTACATTCCATTCCATTCTGGGTCAATATTGATGCAACTGAGTCTTTCCTATTGGTTACTACACCGTTCTCTTACTACACGGTAGGTTCATACGGACCTACCAAGAGAGCCCAGTATCCATGGCTTTAGAAAGTTCAAGTATCCATTTTTCAACTCAAAAAAGGGTAAGTGAAATACTTTCGTTGACTCCAAGGCCTGATAAGATTTGGGGCCTTTTGTTCCTGAAACTAATAAACCGTCTATCCTTTCCCAGATCAGGTACCCCTTACCTCCTATAATGAGAGGCAGAGAAGAACATTATCTCACCGAGCCTCATTTTTTTTTTATTAGTAAAAAATGTATAAGAACATAAATCCGACCTCAGTACTTTCGTGGAATTGGTTAGAATAAAATGGAGGTTTCGTAAATCAGGGTTGTCTTATTCAGGCTTCTTGACACCTGGACTAGAGCCTGACACATAGCATGAGCTCAGCAAATGGCTGTATTGTAATAATTGAATATTTGTTAGAAGGCTTTGTTAATCTGGAAGCTGTTCCAAGTGTTACTTATTCTCCAACCCCGATTTAGGCTCCCAGGTGACCAAATTTAAACAACTCCTCTTGATGGGTGCTAAGGAGTAGCTGGAAGGACTATAGCCCCCTCCCCAGAATAAATAAAAACATTGGAGGCTGTGCAAACAGAACTTCGTGGCCAGTTCCCTGGCCCACCATCCCACCAGATTGCCGCTCCCAAACCTCTTCCTTTTGAAAATCTGCACCCGTTGTAGAACTTTTGGGACCCTATGTGAGCAAGTCTCGCTTTGATGTCTCTGGAGATGTTACCACAAAACTCTTCATAGTAGCCTTGGCCTCTTCAACGTCCCTCAACTTGAGATACGGCCGCGAAAACGGCTAAGAGCTCCCCCAGGGGCCCAGCCCTCGGGAGGCTTCTTAGTCCGCGCCCCCAGCCTCTCACAGTGGTTAAAGGATGCCGGCAGGCAGGCCTACGAAAAGCTCTCCAAGGCTTTGGGTTTTCTCGGAGGTGGACCTTGGGGGCGAAGGTGGGGCTGCCCGCCAAGGGCCCCTCCTCCCGCGGCCCGTTGCCCGGTGCGGGGGCGGGAAGGGCGGAGCCGGGCTGTTAGCTGCGGGCTCCTCCTCCCAAGGGCAGGCCAGGGGAGGCGGAGGCGGGGCAGGTTCCTAAATGGGGCGGACTTTGGCGGCGGAGGCGGGGCCAGACGCCGCGGGCGCTTCTTCCCTTGGGCGGGCAGGCCGGAGAAGCGGCGGTTTTCTTTTCCCGGGGGCGGGCCTCGGCGGCGCGAACGGACCTGGGGGCGGGGCCGGGCCCCGAAGGCCCCTCCTTCCGAGGCGGGCTTGTTTGGCCGTGGCGGCAGCTGCGGGGTGTCCGCGGTTTGGCTGCCTAGCCAAACGGGCTCTGGCTCCTCCCAGTGGCCGGCCGGGGCGGAAGCAGGAGGCGGGGGCAGCGTGCGCGCTGCTGGTCTCCTCTCCCGCGGCGCTGGGGCCCGCGTTCCGCGGCTGCTGCTCGATTCGGCGCCTCGCAGTCGGCCAGCTCCTCTCGGCCCCCACCGGCTTCTGGACCAGGCCTCCTTCTCAAGCCCCTGCCCGCGGCGTCGACCCCGCCAGCCCTCTACCGCCCCGTCTCATAGTGTGGCCACCGCTGCCGCGGCCCCAGCCCCGATGGCTCTGTGCAACGGAGACTCCAAGGTCAGTCTTTCGCGTGGGGGTCCCTGCCTCACCGCTTCCGGGCGCAGGCGAGGCTCCGGGGCCGGGGAACCACCGCTCGACCCCCCCTCCCCCCAGCCCGTCAGCGCAGCCCTGCGGCCCGGGCAGCTGCGCGTCGGAGAGTCCTTGGTCGGGGCCTGTGGCATGTTTTCTCCTCGGGAGCGGCAGGTGCTTTGTTGATTTTGTCTGCGTGTCGGGGTTCCTGCGGCCGCCGGTCTTTGGGCGTCGGGGAGGGCGTCAGCCTCCCGCGGCCGCGCCGCTGGCCCCCGCCTCCCCCGCGCCGCTGTGGGGCTCAGAGCCTGGGGAGCGCGGCCGGAGGGTGGAGGTAGGGAGGCCAGCGGGTTGTGCGTGTTTGCTTCCTCAGCCCTCACCCTCGTCCCTTCGAGAGGCTGGGGGCCTTTTGTGGATCTCCGGGGACCCGCCGAAGGCAGGGCAGGGTCGGGGCCTCGCGTGCTGCTTTCGAGCCGTGCCGGCCTCCCGTCTTCCCGCCACCCCATTTCCCGCCTGCCTTCGGTGGGGCCCTCCCCGTACCCTAACGCCGGCCTTGGGGTCCGCGGCGGCGAGGCCGCGTGACTGCGGCTCCTCTCGCCTCCCCCCTCCTCCGGTCCTGGTCCCCAGGTCAGTCCCTGGTCAGGGCCCAGGGCCCCTCACTCCGCTGCCCTCCCCCCCCTCCCCCATCCTCCGAGGGCTGGAGCGTGAGTCTAACCCCGCCCCCAGTCGCTGGCTGCTTTTACTCGTTTGTTGGCGGTGGATCCCCCTCCCCGCGGTGCGGATCCCTCTCCGGGACGCGAGCCGCGGCCGCCACCGCCGAGGGCTGGAGAAGTGGGGAATCCCGGCGTGCTGGAAAAGTTGCTAACTCGATGTGGGGAGAGCACGTTTGGGCCGCCGCTGCGCTTCTCGTCACCTCCAACTCACTTTTTTCTTTAGACCTCTTCGTCCGTCTCGCTTCTGAAATTGAGCACCTTTGCTTTCACTTCTGTATTAAAATTTTCGTTGGCTTGGCGTTCTTTCAGACCCTTACAAAGTCGTTTTTGTCAGCGGGAAACTGCAGTTTTGAATTGGGATTAACTTGAGCAAGATGTACCTCCTGTATGCTGTTTAGAGCCTCGCTTTGAGAAATTACTTTAAATTTCATTCGGGTGTGTGGGATTTTAAAAGTCAGGTGGGAATTGGTGTTCTAAGTCAGATAGTAGTGCCTTACTCATGGTATTCTGTTTCCAAGGTGGTGCCTAAGTGTCACTTGCTAGTAGGTCCTTTTTTGCTAATGATTGCTTAGTTCCTCGTAAACATTCAAAAACTATTTGTTGAGCAAATGAGAAGAGATAGTAAGGTAGCGATATGCGCTTTTAAACCAAGGAAACTGATGCTTAGACTCCGTGAAGCTCTTGTCTCAGGATTATGAAGGTAAATGAAGACCCTGAAGTAGTTTCAGACCTCAAAAGCGAATGTAAACCTCACTGTACACCTCTTTACACTCTGTACATTTGCAAAGCATTTTTCTTCTCTCTTTTGAGACTTACAACTTAGCTTTGTGCTCATAGAAGAAATGACTGTACCAACAGAACTGAAACCTAATTTACAGACTTTGAAAAATATGTAGTGGTATAAGAGTATTTTCACGAAATTAACTGGCAGCAGGAAGTTAAAGGTTCAGTTTCCAATTTATTTGTCTCAGGAGTATGGAACATAAACTTTTTTTCTAGTTGACACTTTGGTTTAACTTGCATTTTAAAGAGAGTCTTGATCAATTTGATGTATTTGAGCTTCAAGTGAACTGCTGATTTTTTTTAAATTTCAAGGTCCTTTATGTTTTATAGCATACTCATGTGTATTTTTATTTTGGACTAATAGATGTGAACCGGATTGGAAACATTTTCAGGAGGAGCCATCAGGGAAATAATATACTTCATTAAATATATTATTATTTCATGTATGAGTAAGGAGAAAAAAAACCCCTACAATTAAAACATGATATGTCATTGACATCGTATTGACAAGTAAAGAGATGTACAAGTAAAGTAGGTGAAATGAGATATTTCTAAGAGGTCTGTCTGGAAATCTGAGTAGGTATCTCTTTTCTATAGTTTACTCCTGAATTACTCTTCTCTGGAGTGAAATACAAGTACTGGCCTCAAGCTTTGGCCGCAAGCTTACTTTGCGCATAGATTGTGTTTCTGACGATTGTATGTAAATCCTGGTTCATAAATTAAAGAGGCGATTTCAATTTCTATCCTGGCACATTTCAATTTGTATCAGGATTTTCTTTCTTTCTTTCTTTCTTTCTTTCTTTCTTTCTCTCTTTTTCTTTCTTTCTCTCTTTCTTTCTTTCTTTTTTTCTTTCTGTAATCTCTATACTCACTGTGGAGCTCAAAACCCCTAGAAAAACCTGGAGATCAAGAGTTGCAAGCTCTACTGACTGAGCCAGCTGTAGGCGCCCCTGTATCAGGATTTTCTAAAATGACATTTTTATGTGATAGAAATCAGGGAGAGACCTAAAATCTGTAAAAGCATTTGGGCTGAATGGTTAACCACCTAAAGCAGAGGTTATTGTTTTCTTGGTTAAGGAGTTGACATAATGTTATTTAATTAAGAAGTTAAGATCATATTTAATAATGTCTTTAAAAACTTTTTACAGCTACTTGATGTTGTATATGAATTGTATATAGGTCAAGTATGAGACATAGTAACTATTTTCTGTTTTACTGAGGCAAGATTATCAGAATATTGTTCTTTGGACTCCGTGTCAGGTTTCCCTTTTTTTTTTTTTTTTTGCCTTATCTAAGCCTCAGACTCTTGGTTCCAGTAGAGGTGGGACCTGCTCCATCACCTTTCCTAACATGTTGACTAGGGTAATCATACTTGAATTAATGTGTTTTTAAAGTTGATTGCATGTGATACAGAATCTTTAATGACATCTAATGTTAAACTTTTTTTTTATTTAAAAAAAATTTTTTTTAATGTTTATTTATTTTTGAGAGAGAGAGAGAGAGACAGAGCTCCAGAGGCAGAGGGGCAGAGAGAGAAGGAGACACAGAATCAAAGCAGCTCCAGGTTCTGAGCTATCAGCACAGAGCCCGACGCGGGACTCGAACTCACGAACCGTGAGATCATGACCTGAGCTGAAGTCGGCCGCGTAACCGACTGAGCTACCCAGGCGCCCCTAATGTTAAACTTTTAAATTTGGCATTTCTAAATTTAAGTTTTTGAATTGAGTTGAAAGATGATGAGATTTTTTACCTGGGATGCATTGACAACTGTCCTTTTATGATAATCCTATATAGTATATATTTTTTTGAAAGGTCAAAGATGATTTTTTTTGCCTGAGATTTTAAAATATTTGTGAAGATGCTCATCTAGAATGTAAGAGCTGTTACAAAAGGAATAGTTTTTATTATTTCCTGTCGTTAGACATGGAAGGTTTTGAGACTTGGAAGGTTTTGAAATTCCTCCAGGAACCTCAGATAGCCTTGTCTTTAGCGAGGCCAACTTGTTACGTAAGGTAGATGATTGTCTTTTAAGAATTTTTTAAAGATGTAGACTTGTCTTATACTCGTTCAAATGTATTTGATACTTTTTAAAAGGCTATTTAATGAATTATATTCCAAAGGATGCTGTTTGAAGTAAAGAATAATTATTTGCTATACAGAACAATAAAATGTATCTCTGTTATGATGCTTAAATTGTCTTCATGTTTCCTTCTAACCTAAACTCTGTTAGATGCTCAAGATGAATGAAGTCCTCAGGGATAAAACAATTCTGAAGCACTTTGTGAATCAATGGAAAAGTAGTCTCATAGAATTTGAGTATTTGTATAGCATATATAATTCTGGGTTGTGTAGAATAGAATGCTATTTTTTTCATGCATTTTGTAGAATAGAGACATTTCTGTATTTGCTTAAGAATCACAGTGGTTCAGAGGCGCCTGGGTGGCTCAGTCGGTTAGGCCTCCGACTTCGGCTCAGGTCATGATCTCGCCGTCCGTGAGTTGGAGCCCCGCGTCAGGCTCTGGGCTGACAGCTCAGAGCCTGGAGCCTGTTTCAGATTCTGTGTCTCCCTCTCTCTCTCTGCCCCTCCCCTGTTCATGCTGTCTCTCTCTGTCTCAAAAATAAGTAAACATTAAAAAAAAAAAAAATTAAAAAAAAAATCACAGTGGTTCAAAAAAAACAGCTTTACTATAGTAATAATGTGATAGTTGGTTTTCTTCTTTTTTTAATTTTTTTAATGTTTATTCATTTTTGAGAGAGAAAGAGACAGAGCCTGAGCAGGGGAGGGGCAGAGAGAGAGAGAGGGAGACACAGAACTCGAAGCAGGTTCCAGGCTCTATGCTGTCAGCATAGAGTCTGACATGGGGCTCGAACTCCTGAACTGTGAGATCATGACCCAAGTCCAAGCCAGACCCTCAACTGACTGAGCCACCCAGGCGCCCCTATTAGTTGGTTTTCTTATTGGTGGGCTCTTGCCATGGCTTCAGGTTCATGGTTTGAGGATTAAGGACATGGTTATATAGTTATGTCTGTACATTCCCTGATATAGGCCTTTATAATGTGATAGGAAGTAAGGTGTTTGGTTATAATAGTGTGGCCATATATTCTCTTTGTCTAAACTGGGGCGTATAACGACATAAAAGAACATAAAAGAAGTTGCTGAAAATAAATTTGTAATTGCTGTAAAGTGAAATATTACCAAACAAAAAGTTTGGATTCATGCAATATAGTAAATAAATGGCAAAACTCCTGTAGCAAGAATGCTCAGATTACTGTCTGAACATTATGTGCAGGAACACACGACATCTCTTTTTTGCATATACTTTACAAACACCTTATTCACATTTCCCATTGACCTAGTGGATGGTGGCCTACAGGTTTGGAGCATCTTGCAAGCTGAGCAGTGGCTGTGTGGCACAACTGAGCACTCAAGACTGGATAGAGTTAGCTATCCCTAGTTGCCGAGGGTCCAAGTGTACTTCATTTTATCAGAAATGGATAAAAAAATGGGTTATCAGATTGAACCTGAAGTTAGAAGTGAGAACTGTATATTGCACCTGCACTCTATGCAGAACTAGACAAAACCATGTCAGAAGGTGGAAATATAAAGTGAAAGTATAATAAACCCATCTGATGTTACTTAAATGCAGCTATTCATAAGCATATGTGTAAAACTGAAGAATATGTTAAGCTGGGTGGGGTGTTGGAATAACAGGTGTAAATTAGGATCCTTCTGGGCAAACTGCCATATGGTCACTTCAGTTATAGAGCACATATTGTCCTGAGTCTGGATCTTGATTTCACAGTGACAGGTATTTAAAATTTGGCTAAAATTTAATCCTAATATATATATCAGAGTAGTTATTTTTGAGTTAATAAAATTCTGAGTTATGAAAATTCTTAAAAATTGAGTGTCAAATTGCTTGTTTTCTAAAAGATGAGAACCAGCAGTGTTGAAACTGACCAAAAGGTAAAATAATCTGCTCTAATCTACCATAACAGATATTTCCCAAACTTTTAAAGCTGCCTGGACTTGCAAAGTTCTGTTATTCCTGTTTGTCACCAGGAGAATAGAATCCTTTTTCTGTCTTAAAACTTACAGAGATCTATGTAAATTTAAGACACCCTCACCTTGTCTATAATTTGGAGAACTAGTCTTAGTAATTCTTCTCCTCTGAGTCTCATTATGAATATAAATTTAAGACTCCAGAATTCTAAAATGCTGCTTTGGACACATTTTGGATGAACAATCCCAAATTAATTTGGGAAAATTTAGATGAATATAAAAATACAGACAAATCATTGTTTTGATGTGTTCATTGGTAATAGTGAAACTTTTTATGCTGTGATTTTTCCTTTAACTTAAAAAAAATTTTTTTTAATGTTTATTTTTTTTTGAGAGAGCATGAGCGGGGGAGGAGCAGAGAGAGAGGGAGACACAGAATCTGAAGCAGGCTCCAGGCTCTGAGGTGTTAGCACAGAGCCGGATGCAGGGCTTGAACTCACAAACTGTGAGATCATGACCTGAGCCAAAGTTCGATGGTTAACCGACTGAGCCACCCAGGTGCCCCTTCCTCCTTTAACGTTTTTTTTTTTCCTTTAACATTTTATGAAAAATTTTCAAGCTAAAGAGTTAGAAGAAATTTTAGTCACCATTTAGGCATACACCTAGATTCTACTCTTCACTTTTATTAAAACAGTTTTATTGAGATATAATTCATATACCATAAAATTGTGCCAATATAAAGGGCACAATTCAGTGGTTTTTAGTATATTCACAGATTTGTATGACCGTCGTCACCACAGTCAATTTTGGAACATTCTCATCACCCCCAAAAGACATCCTGTAGCTTTTAGCAATCAGCCCTCCTTTGGCCATCTGCCTTTTTTCCCCAATGCTAGACAGCTACTAATCTTTTTTGTCTGTATAAGATTTGCCTTTCTGAACATTATATATGACTAGAATCTTAAAATATGTAGTCTTTTGTGACTGGTTTCTTTTAGTGTAATGCCTTCAAAGTTCATCTGTCTTATAGCATGTGTTAAGTACCTTATTCTTTTTTGTTACCAAATAATGTTCCATTGTATGGATATACCACCTTTTATACATTCATCAGTTGATGGACACTCTTGATATTATACATAATGGTTCTATGAATATTCCTGTACAAGTGTTTGTGTAGCCATAAGTTTTCATTTCTTTTGGATGTGTACTGGGGTGGAATTGCTGGGTCATATAGTAATTCTGTGTCTAACCTTTTGGTGAACTGTCAGACTTTTCCAAAGTGGCTGCAGTATTTTCTATTTTCTGTCAGTAGTGCATGAGGTTCTAATTTCCCCACATTTTTACCAACATTTGTCTTTTGGATTATAGCCATCATAGTGGGTGTGAAGTGGTATTTCATTATGATTTAGATTTGCATTTCCCTAATGACTGACGATGTTGAACATCTTTCCATGTGCTTATTGTCCATTTGTATATTTTCTTTGGAGAAATGTCTGTTCAGATCATTTGCCTGTTTTTGAAAGTAGGTTACTTGTCTTTTTGTTGAGTTGTAAGAGCTCTTTATTCTAGTGACAAGTCTCTTATCAGAAATATGCTTTGCAGATATTTTCTGCCATCCTCTGGATTTTTACTTTTTTAATGGTGTCCTCTGATACATAAAAGCTTATAATTTTGATGAAGTTCAACTTATTTATTTCCTTTTGTCACTTTAGCTTTTGGTATCTCACCTAAGGAACATTTCCTTTTTTTTTTTTTTTTTTTTCCTTCAAGTTTTTATTTAAATTCATTAATTAACATATGGTGTATTACTAGTTTGGGGAATAGAATTTAGTAATTGGTCACTTAAATATAGCACCCAATGCTCATCACAACAAATGCCCTTCTTAATGCCCATTGCCCTACCCACCTCGCCTCCAGCAACCCTCAGTTTGTTCTCTATAGTCAAGAGTTTGTTTTATAGTTTGCCTCCGAAGAAGCATTTCCTAATGATCTTAAGTCTTGTGTAATTGCCTATGTTTTCTTCTAAAGCCTTTGTAGTTTTAGCTTTTACATTTAGGTCTTTGATCCGTTTTGTTGTGAGACTAAGTTATAATTTGGTGGAACATTTTCGTATTATTGCATTATTGTCATGAACTGTGAAATCTGTTCCTTCCAACTCCAACATCTGACTGAGTGAAATAAGGTACCAGATTTACAGCATTAGACTGAGCAGGTAACTTTTTAAAAAGTAATTAAAGGGAATTAGGAATAAAAGTATACATTTTTAATGGATGATTAATTGGATGCTTAATCCACTTAATGGATTTAATGTGATAGATTTTTGGTTTTGTAATGGAGTGATTCTTAGATTTGACTGAATGTTGGCCTTGTTTTTGACACCATGGCAGAGCCTGACCATCTGGTCCCCCCCCCTCCCCCCCCCCCCCCCCGCCCCCCGCTGAAGTCTGAAGGTAAATAGTTGCTTATTGTAGCATTGTTTTTCAGTTTGTGGAGACAAATGGTTTGAAAAGGTCACTAATAGGTATTTTGTTTGGCTTGTTTTTATTGAGGCAAAACGTGCATAGTTGAAATACACAGATCTTTAAGTGTACAATTTGAATTTTTTAAAATTTATTTTGAGAGAGAGCGAGCACAAGCAGGAGAGGGGCAGAGAGAGGAAGAATGACAATCCCAAGCAGGCTCTGTACTGTCAGCACATAGCCCAGCTTGGGGCTGAGACTCCCCAAACGTGAGACCTGAGCTGAAATCAAGAGTTGGGCGCTTGCTTAACTGACTGAGCCACCCATTTTGTTCAGTGTACAATTTGAATTTTGACACATACACACACACACACACACACAGACACACACACACGTATACATATACACACACAAACACACCCATGTAACCACTTCTCCAATCAAGATCTAAAACATTTCTATCATTTCCAAGTTCCTGTGTGCCCCTTTGACACTTAATCCCTCCACTCCTCTAGCAGCAACCACTGTTCCCATTTTTATAACCAGACATTAGTTTTGTCTGCTTTTGGACTATATATAAATGGAATCATACAGTGATTGTGGCTTCTTTCATAATGTTTTTCAGATTTATCCATGTTGTTGTGTCAGTAGTTTGTTCATTTTTATTGTTGCATAGTATTCCACTGTGTGGATATACCATAATTTGTTTATCCATTCACATGTTGATGGCCATGTGTTCTGTTTCCAGTTTTTGTGGACATAGATGTTCATTACTCTTGGATAAATATTTAGGAGTGGAATTCTTGGCTCAGAGGAGAGCCCCTAATAGGTTTTGGTATTTTCTATTTTGTACAGTTTAAAAATATTTAGGTTATAATAATAAATTACTTGATACCTGGAAGAGATAAACCTTGGTATAGTAAAATAAACTTTAAAAAATTACATCATAATATTTTATCTTTAAGAGTATTTTCAAAAGTACCTTGTTCAGCTGTATTTTAATGGAAATAGTATGTGGTTTGTGGGCAAAGAGGCTACTTTTGGATTGGCTTTATAAACCTGTACCAGTAGAAATGAATCACTTCTTTATTTGATAATAACAGCCTGAATTTTAAATTCAAAAATAATTTGACAATAAAGCTGATGAAAATAGAATTGGATGGGGCGCCTGGGTGGCTCAGTCGGTTAAGTTTCTGACTTCAGCTCAGGTCACAATCTCATGGTCCGTGAGTTCGAGCCCCGCGCCGGGCTCTGGGCTGATGGCTCAGAGCCTGGAGCCTGCTTCCGATTCTGTGTCTCCCTCTCTCTCTGCCCCTCCCCCATTCATGCTCTGTCTCTCTCTGTCTCAAAAATAAATAAACGTTAAAAAAATTTTTTTTAAAAAGAAAATAGAATTGGAAGCACTTGATTTAATAAGGCTGGGTTTTTATTTTTGTTTTTATTATTTATTTATTTATTTATTAAAAAAAAATTTTTTTTAACGTTTATTTATTTTTGAGACAGAGACAAAGCATGAACGGGGGAGGGTCAGTGAGAGGGAGACACAGAATCTGAAACAGGCTCCAGGCTCTGAGCTGTCAGCACAGAGCCCAACGTGGGGCTTGAACTCACGGACCATGAGATCATGACCTGAGCCGAAGTCGGCCGCTTAACCGACTGAGCCACCCAGGCGCCCCCCCCCCTTTTTTTTTTTAATTTTTTTTAACGTTTATTTTTGAGACAGAGACAAAGCATGAACTATTATTTATTTATTTAAAGTTTAGTTAGTTATTTTGACAGAGACAGAGATAGCACGAGGCGGGGAGGGACAGAGAGAGAGAGAGAGAGAGAGAGAGAGAGAGAGAGCGTGGGAGAGAGAGAATCCCAAGCCAGCCCATGCTGACAGTGCAGAGCCCTACACAGGGCTTGAACCCAGGAACTGTGAGATCATAACATGAGCCAGAACCGAGTCCAATGCTTAGTCGACAGAGCCACTGAGGTGCCCCTCTTCTTCTTAATTGCAACCTTTGGAATTGATGCAGTATTTGCATATAAAAACTATTTTCAGGTTTTTGATAAGAAAATTTCTATCAGTTTGTCTGTGAGGCGTATTATCCTTGTATGGCAAATCATGGATTCACCAGGGCTAGCTCTCCAGAGGTTAATTAATAGTGCCTCTAAGTGGTTCCTCTTCCCTAATGTCTTTCCTTCATTAGTTACCCCCTTAAAAAAATTTAAGTATGCATTTATGTTTTAAATTTACAAAGCTAGAGAATCTGTATAATGTGTATTTTTTTTTTTAAGTTTATTTATTTTGAGAAACAGTGCGAGTGGGGGAGAGGGGCAGAGAGAAACCATACCCAGCAGTTTCCCTGCTGCCAGTGCAGAGCCCGATGCAGGGCTCAAACCCACGAAGCTGTGAGATCATGGCCTGAGCTGAAACGAAGATTCAGATGCTTAATCGACTGAGCCACCCAGTCACCTTCAGTGTAATCTGTATCTTAAAGACAGGGTCATAGAGACCTAAGCATGATTATAGCCATTTTGTATACTTCTGCCCTGTGTTCTTACGTATTTTTGCATGTATTTCCAGGGAAAGCAGGATCATGGTTTTTTGATTTAGAACCTGCCATGGATGCTTTGGTGTTAGTTTTTTGTGAAATTTCACTTTAGGTGGCAGTAAACATTTTCAGAAGGATGTGTCATACTGATTTATTGCTGACAAGTTTATGGGTCAGCTCAGCACTGCTGAGCTCTACTACTTTCATCCTTCCGCCTAAGCCAAGCTGTCTTATGGCATGGCACTCTCACTTCTGCTCTCATTACATAAGCCAAAACTAGTCTCATGGCTGAGCCTGATGTCAAGAGTGAAGAAACATATTCCACCTAAAACAGAATGAACTGCAAAGTCACATGAGAAATGGCATGGATGTGGGGAATAGTGAAGAATTAGGGCCAATTATACAGTCGATTACGTATAGAATGTTAAAAACATGCATATGTAGAGCAGAGAGTATGAAGTGCCTACCTAGCTAAACGGTTACAAGCACATGGTCAATCTTTCTTCATATATATTTACTTAGTGCCTCACAGAGTTACATACATATTCTCTATTTTGTATGTTAAGATTGATCAGTTGATTCAGGTATTGCCAACATAACCATTTATTATCAAGTTTCTCATGAATCTTTCACCTAATGATTTTAATAACCAATGCCTAGTTTAGTGCTTGTCATAGATCTGCTGTAAAGAACCAGTTTTTAAATTTTCAGCCCACTGATGCTAATGCAATAAATTTATAGACATGAAATTTAAAAATCTAAGACATAATACATAAAGACCCCCAATTTTTATTGTAGACTCAGCAGAAATAAAATTATTTTGTCAACTTGTTATATAAGTATATGAATGTTTATGTAGAACTTACGTACCTTTTGTTAATGTACCTTTGGTCACAATTTCAGATCAGAACTGGTCCTTTGGTGAACCACAATAGCTTAGATCCTTTAGGATTGTAAAATGGTGATATTCTAATTCTGCTATAAAGAACTCTGTCTCATGAACTATATGGTTACTTGGTAGAGTTCCTACTGGAAAAGCAGAATGCATGCTTGATTCCTTCCCATTACTTTGACCAAATTTATTAATAGTTTTTTCAAGTTTTATTATTTGCAATAAAGTGTAGTTCAGGCACATATTAGAGTAGAAAGGGCTACATATAGAAGGGAGATTGTGTTTATGAAGTAGAGTAGAAGCATCTTGAAAAATGGACCATATGCTAAACACCTGTGAAATTGTGACATCTCCTCAAACTTCGCATTTTTTTCCTTAAAAAGTGTATTGATTCTTTCTAAGCTAAAATTCTTTTTTTTTTTTTAATGTTTATTTATTTTTGAGAGCGAGAGAGTGACAGAGCATGAGTAGGGGAGGGACAGAGAGAGAGAGAGAGAGAGAGAGGGAGACACAGAACCTGAAGCAGACTCCAGTTAGAGCTGTCAGCACAGAACCTGACACTGGGCTTGAACTAACGAACCGGGAGATCATGACCTGAGCCAAACAAAGTCAGACACTTAATTGATTGAGCCATCCAGGTGCCTCCCTAAGCTAAAATTCTCAAAGGTATTTTAGGAGTAATAATTATGTGGGAGACAAAATTGAATCTCTTCAGGAACTCAGTATGAAGAGATAGCTTTTTGATTATCTTTCATCTGTAAATAAAAAGTGTTATCCTAAGGTCATCAGAAAAGAGGCAGTGAAGTTTGGGGATAAATCTGTATTATTTCTTATTTTTTTAATGTTTATTTTTGAGAGAGTATGAGTGGGGGAGGGGCAGAGAGCAAGTGAGACACAGAATTTGAAGCAGGCCCCAGGCCCCAAGCTATCCTCACAGAGCCTAGAACGGCGAGATCATGACCTAGGCCAAAGTTGGATTCTTAACCAGCTAAGGCACCCAGGTGTCACTATTATTTCTATTTCTTTGTTTGTCTTTGCAAAGAACCTTTGGTGCTTGTTTATGTGCTCACATATGCTCACACCTGAAATCACTTTCAAAAGAGGTACTTTTTGTTAGAATAATTGATCTGAGTCACAATAAGAATGCAGAATCAGTAGAGAAAACTAAGGGATAATACAAAGAAAACAATGTATGAGGAGGGTGAGCAGAGATAAACACAGTTCAGAACTTTTCCTTTCAATATTTTAATAGTATGAGAACAGTTGTTACTGAATGTTGTCTGTGTATGTGTATACACTGCTAACTTTTAGAATGAGGTTGATTTGAGCTGATTCACAGTGGCTTAGATTTACCTAGAGATAACCTTGTTTGTTTCTTAGTTGGTTAATGTTTGCCATTGAATGGAAAAACTGTAATACAACTTTAAAGGATTTAAAAATCATGAGGTAAATAATAATACACTCTGATTTCCCCAACAGTGCAAGTTTTATTTAATTTAGAACTGGTTATGTAAGTATAGTTTATCCATCAGGTAACCTTGCCATAGGTTTCTGAAAAGACCTCTTTTAGGATAATTGAAATCCAAGAGGAAAATAATTAATAATTTCAAAGAGTTTAAACACTGGTATTAGAAATTATAATGTTGGACTAAATTTTTATTTCCCTGCAAGTTAGATGACACAGAGCATATAGACTTGTGGTTTTATTTTCTTACTCAGTGTTCATATGTATAAATTAAATCCATTAGATCTGTATTTAGCTCATCTGAGAAGATGAACTTCCTCAACCACTCCTGTGGTTAAGGTTTATATATGGGAGTCTGATAGTGTTTAAGTGGATGCTGGAAGTAGTATTAGAGTCCAAGCTGACCTGCTTTTTATTTTTTAATTCATTGATTTTAGGTCGTTCATTCAGACTGTGTTCATTATATTTAGCAGTCGTGCCCTTGAACTTGAAAGGAGTTGTTGGCACCATAAATACAGGTTAGAAGAGGATTTGCAATGATTTTGAAGGATCCAGAGACATAGTTGGTTGGTTATTCAAAAGAAGATGAAGTTCGGGTCAGAAGTACAAATTGATTCAGTAAAGGAGAAAAAAATAAAAATATGGAGATGGTGGTGGCTTGGTCCTATCTAACATGTAGAAATAAAGTAGGAGTGATGAATATACCTAGTAAGTGCTTGAAATTTCATTAGGGAAAAGAATTTTCTCAATGTATGAAATCATTAGCAAACTAAGAGTAGTAAAATGCTAACACAAAAAGTTTATGTCACTAGGGCCTTGTATTTTCCAGACCTGTTGAACACTGAAAACTTAAAAAACGTAGTAATTTATTGAGGGAATTCCAATAGAAGCTTATAGGTTACATAGATTAAAGGAGATAGAGAAAAATGAACTCCAGTGAACTAGTGATCATAATTTTTGTTCACAATGTTTAATGCCTACACATGTGAAATTCTAAGATAAATAAAACAAAGTCAGTAATCATAACTTAAACAACATGAAGCAATTGAAGATGGGTAAGCATTGCATGTACAACTAAATGTATATGCGGTATTGTATATTATTGTATTGGGATGTCTCAGGACTTGTAGATTTTTCTCAGGTGTAAAGCCATTTCCTGAGGGCATTTTATACATTTGTTACTTAAAATGAACTGCATAACTATCACTTGTATTCAGTAATGGCACCTAGAACTTTTTATATATGTCATTAGAGATTTATTTAGAGAGGCTTTTTTGAGAATCATAATAGCACTTACACACAGATAAAAATATATGTATATGAAATAAATTACTTTTAGTATTGCTAAACTTTCTTCGTGTTCAGTCTGACTCTTCTAAGAAATTACTTTTTGACTTGAGTTGTCCAGGAATTGTTTTTCCGCACATCTTCCATGACATCAAGAATTTTGATAATTCACCATTTCTTGAGAGTGCTCAGTTACTTCTGGGTTTTTTTTCAAGGCCATTGACAACTCATTCTGCAAGTTTTAATGCTAGTACTTCCTTGATCTTATCAGAAGATGTCAATGGAAGTTTTTCAGATAATGACCAGGACTCAGTCCTTATTCAAATGGTCTTTAAATGTTTTGCTGACTGAAATGTTAAGGGGTTGAGCTTGTCCAAAGATACTATGAGGAGTAATAAGCCACTGCACTTTCCAGGGGTCTTACTCAAGTGTTTGTAGAAAACATAGAAAAATGATGTACTTGGTGAATTACCTAAAGCTCCAGACTATCTATCCTAGATGAATTTCAGCCAAGCTCAGCTGTATTTCTTTTGCTGAATCCTTGGGGCATCTTTCTGCTCTGAAGGAAATTTTCTAAGAGACTCCAGGGAATCTCTTTCCCTTAAGGGATTTTATGTCAAGTTGTACATAACTATGACCATGGCAGTGACAGCTGTGTCATTGAGCTAATGTAAAACTTAAGATATTGTGTGATTTTTGAGCTGTCTGGCTTCTTTCATTTGGCATGTGTGAGATTGATTTATCCATGTTGGGATTTTTCGGCCAGAGAAGACATGGTATAGCACTCTGTGGGACCATAGAGAGTTTAAATAGCAGTTTAGGCTTAAAGAGTAGGTCATGGCCTTCCTTGTAGGGCTTGGAAGGTATTTTGGACTTAATTGAACTTTATTCTAAGGGAAAGTCACTATAGGATATTAAACAGGGGGAGGAGGACTTAAATCACAGTTTTTTTCGTTTTAAGCACACAGGCTTGTTAATCACCTGATCAAAGTCAGTGTCACCAGTAATGAAACAAAATGACATTGTGTCCTTGCCACCGTGTTCTGTCAAGAAGAGGCATGATTACATCACCAGTGTGAGATTGTTGCCAGAAAAATGTTTATCTGGGATCTAATCATAAGGCAACAAGTAGATCCTGCTTGAGGCGTGTTCGCAAAAAGCTGGTCTGAACTTTTAAAAAATGTCACTGTCATAAAAGATCATAAAAAGATGAATAAATCTAGATTAAAGGAGACAGTGACATGACAATGTGAGTTCAAAGTGTGTGGCTTTAGATGGGGTTCTGGAATTAAAAACAAAAAGCCATACAGGACATTATTTGGTGACATTTGGGGAAATTTGTGTGTAGATACTATCAGTGTTAAATTTCTTGGGTGTGATAATATATTGTAGTTAGGTAGGAGAATGTCCCTGTTTGTAGGAAGTACATTCTGAAAAGGTTTTTTGGGGAGAAAAATATCTATAATTGTTTTCTAGTAGTTCAGGGAAAGAAGTATATATAGATAGGAATAATGCAAATGTGGCAAATGTTACTAATTGTTGAATTTAGGTGGAGAGTGCTGTTTCACTGTGCCATAGTTTTGGTTTGTTTGTTTTTTTCTTAAGTTTATCTTACTCCCAGTATGGGGCTTGAACTCATGACCCCAAGATCAAGAGTTGCATGCTCCTTTGACTGAGCTGGCCAGGCACCCTTGTGCCATATTTTCATCCTTTCTGTAGGTTTAAAGTTTTTTGGGGGGGAAAAAAAACCAAACAGACAAAAAGGAGGGTTGAACAAGCATATGATAAGGTCAAGAGATAGAGGGTCTCTGATTTAACCCTTTAGTTGTAGGATCAGACTTTATTCAGTGTCGTATGTGAGGTGATGGTTTCTTATGAAAAACCTTCAGTTAATTCTGTTGACATTTCTTTAAAAAAAATTTTTTTTTTACATTTATTTATTTTTGATAGAGACAGAGCACAAGTGGGGGAGGGGCAGAGAGAGAAGGAGACACAGAATCCGAAGCAGGCTCCAGGCTCCGAGCTGTCAGTGCAGAGCCCGACGTGGGGCTCAAACTCACAAACCGTGAGATCATTACCTGAGCCGAAGTCGGACACTTAACTGACTGAGCCACCCAAGTGCCCCTGTTGATGTTTCTAAAGTACCTAAGGTGTTGGATAATTTTATGAAGATGTACACTTTTTCCAGAGTATAGGTGTAGTGAGATTAAAAAAGTAAATATGTTCAAACTTCCAGTAGCCTTTTGGTAATGAAAGGATTATTCTGGGTAGTTGAATATCCCAGATGACTAAAATGTGTGTGTGTGTGGGGGGGGGGGGGTGTTCAAAATATCTTTAACCCTAAAACTTTTATTTTGGCAACTGAAGGCTCCTAAAATGTCTTTTTTTTTCTTTTTTTTTTTTTTGAGAGTGAGAGTGCGTGCACAAGTCAGGGAGGGTCAGAGAGAGAGAGAGAGAGAGAGAGAGAAAATCTGAAGCAGACTCCAGGCTCCAAGCTGTCAGCATAGAGCCCAATGTGGGGCTCAAACTCAAGAACTGTGAGGTCATGACCTCAGCTGAGGTTGGATGCTTAACTGACTGAGCCACCCAGGTGCCCCCTAAAATGTCTTTTTTGAAGGACAACTACCTGAATAACTTTAGTACTGATGAAATCCAGTTTTCAAAATCATTTATGTGGTATAATACTACTTTTCTCAGATACCAGTGGAACATTATTTCATTCATGAAAGCAATCTTTCTAAAGTAATAAAGCTTACTTCCTTTAAGTACCAAAATAATAAAAAATAAAATGAAGGTAGTCTTCCAAAAGTACGATGCATATTTAAAAAAACATTTTTTTCTTTTAATGTTTATTTATTTTTGAGACAGAGAGAGAGGGAGACACAGAATCTGAAACAGGCTCCAGGCTCTGAGCTGTCAGCACAGAGCCCGACACGGGGCTGAAACTCACAGACTGCGAGATCATGACCTAAGCCCAGGTCGGAAGCTTAACCAACTGAGCCACCCAGGCACCCCAAATACAATGCATATTTACCCACTTTCCTTCTGTAGTGCTGATTGTTTTGGGGTTTGAAAAGGCCTACATTTACATCCTGCTTTTGCCATTTTTTCCCTACGCAACTGACATAGTATCTGAGTCTCCTTCTTCCATCTGTAAAATAGAAACACATACCATTATGAATAAGAAAACATGTAAAGCACATGAAATACTAGGTGTGAAGTAAATGCTAGTTCCCTTTTATTAAAAAAAATCTTTTTATTGTAAAATAAAACATGGGCACAGAAAACTACACACAACAAATGTATAGTTGGATGAATTATAAATTGTGTGCTTTTTTATTCAAAATATTGAAAGTTTTTTTTCTTTAAAGTCCTATAATTTTGTTAAGCATATGTGTTGGTACAGAGCGGATTAGCATGGGTCCTGTGCAAGGATGACATAAAAATATATGAGGTGTTCCATATTTTTCCACTTGCAATGATGTGGACGGAGCTAGAGAGTATTATGCTAACCAAAATAATCAGGAAAGACAAATACTGTATGTTTTCACTCATATATGGAATTTAAGGAATAAAACGACCAAAGAGGAAAAAAAAGAGAGGCAAACCGAGAGACACACTCTTAACTACAGAGAACAAACAGATGGTTACCAGTGGGGAGGTAGGCGGGGGGATGGGTGAAATAGGTGATAGGGATTAAGGAGTGCACTTATGATAATAAGCACTGTGTATTGTATGGAAGTGTTGAATCACTATATTGTACACCTGAAGCGAATGTTACATGGTATGTTAACTGGAATTTAAATTAAAAAAGTATGTGTTGAGATTGGTCATTCTGGTTTCAAAGTCTAATTTTGAGTCGTGTTCTTTTATGCCTTGTATAATTTTCTTAATATTTTTTAGTTCATTTAGGGGTGCCTGGGTAACTCAGTTAAGCTTCCAACTTTGGCTCAGGTCATGATCTCATGGTTTGTGAGTTCGAGCCCGGCATCTGCCTTTCTGCTGTCAGGCGGAGCCCGCCTCAGATCATCTGTCTGTCTGTCTCTCTCTTTCTGCCCCTCCCCCACTCTCTTCTTTCTTTCTCTCTCAAAAGTTAACAAACATTTTTTAAAAATTAAAATGGTACTTTCCAGTTTTGATCTGTTTCTCTTTTCAGCTTGCTCTTGTAGGGATGTTGTTTCATTCCTTACTCTCTTTTTTACTTTTAGTAATTTTGTATGGGATTTGACTTGTGTAATTTCTTTTTCTCTTTTATATGAATTTAATTTTCCTGAGTTTTTTAGATGGAATCTTGGTTCATAAAACTTTCGTAACTTTAGGGGCGCCTGGGTGGCTCAGTCGGTTAAGCGTCCGACTTCAGCTCAGGTCACGATCTCACTGTCCGCGAGTTCGAGCCCCGCGTCGGGCTTCTGGGCTGATGGCTCAGAGCCTGGAGCCTGCTTCTGATTCTGTGTCTCCCTCTCTCTCTGCCCCTCCCCCGTTCATGCTCTGTCTCTCTCTGTCTCAAAAATAAATAAACGTTAAAAAAAAATTAAAAAAAAAAAAACTTTCGTAACTTTATAGGGCTCTTCTGTTAAAATTATGGCAGATTGTTTTCTCAGGATTCCTTGCTCTGATCCTCCCCGCCCCCCCCCCCCCCCCCCCACTGTAGTTTGGCCCTTCTATTTTCCTTCCTCCTTGCCCTTGTCCTGCTTAATTTTGATTCTGCTGCCAGCAGTTGCTCCTCGTTTGTGAGCCTTGTCCTACAAGGGAGCCCTGGCCCGCTAGTTTATAAGGTTCATGGGTATTAAATTCCT